>NC_090446.1:83123964-83447693 GCF_031143425.1 Pleurodeles waltl
TTTCTGGTGGAAAATCTCCTCAGAGGGCCACAAGAGAAGAAATACGTGGAAAACTGGTGTGTGCGTCGATTTCTCCCCAGCACACACGGACTTGCGTCGTTATTTTTCACGCGGGGAAGTCGTGCGTCGTTTTCCGGCACGCCGACAGTCTCTTTCTGTGGATCGCGGGGATTACCAGATGTCCCGGGTCTGTGCGTGGATTTTCCTGCTTGTTTTCTGGCTGTGCGTCGTTCTGCGGGGCTGCCCGTCGAAGTTTCAATCTCACGGCAGGCGTCGCGTCGATTTCCCCTTGGAAGTCGGGCGGTGTTGTCCTTGCGAGCCCGTGCGTCAAAGTTTCGGTCGTCCCGAAGGCGTCGCGTCGGTGTGCGGCGTTTTTCTTGCCGCGGAACAAGCTGTGCGTCGACAATTTCGGCGCACGGAGCGTCCAAGTGAAAAAGAGAAGTCTTTTTGGTCCTGAGACTTCAGGGAACAGGAGGCAAGCTCTATCCAAGCCCTTGGAGAGCACTTTCACAGCCAGGCAAGAGTTCAGCAAGGCAGCAGGCCAACAGCAAGGCAGCAGTCCTTTGTTGAAAGCAGACAGGTGAGTCCTTTGAGCAGCCAGGCAGTTCTTCTTGTCAGGATGCAGTTTCTGGTTCAGGTTTCTTCTCCAGCAAGTGTCTGATGAGGTAGGGCAGAGGCCCTGTTTTATACTAAGTTGTGCCTTTGAAGTGGGGGTGACTTCAAAGAGTGTCTAAGAAATGCACCAAGCCCCCTTTCAGTTCAATCCTGTCTGCCAGAGTCCCAGTAGGGGGTGTGGCAGTCCTTTGTGTGAGGGCAGGCCCTCCACCCTCCCAGCCCAGGAAGACCCATTCAAAATGCAGATGTATGTAAGTGAGGCTGAGTACCCTGTGTTTGGGGTGTGTCTGAGTGAATGCACAAGGAGCGGTCAACTAAACCTAGCCAGACGTGGATTGAAGGGCGCAACAAGATTTTAGTGCAAAGAAATGCTCACTATCTAAAAGTTGCATTTCTAGAATAGTAATATTAAATCCGACTTCACCAGTCAGCAGGACTTTATATTACCATTCTGGCCATACTAAATATGACCTTCCTGCTCCTTTCAGATCAGCAGCTGCCACTTCAACAGTGTATGAGGGCAGCCCCAATGTTAGCCTATGAAGGGAGCAGGCCTCACAGTAGTGTAAAAACGAATTTAGGAGTTTTACACTACCAGGACATATAACCACACAAGTACATGTCCGGCCTTTTACCCACACAGCACCCTGCTCTAGGGGTTACCTAGGGAACACATTAGGGATTACTTATATGTAGAAAAGGGGGAGTTCTAGGCTTGGCAAGTACTTTTAAATGCCAAGTCGAAGTGGCAGTGAAACTGCACACACAGGCCTTGCAATGGCAGGCCTGAGACAAGGTTAAGGGGCTACTGAAGTGGGTGGCACAACCAGTGCTGCAGGCCCACTAGCAGCATTTAATCTACAGGCCCTAGGCACATATAGTGCACTCTACTAGGGACTTATAAGTAAATTAAATAGCCAATCATGGATAAACCAATCAATAGTACCATTTACACAGAGAGCATATGCACTTTAGCACTGGTTAGCAGTGGTAAAGTGCCCAGAGGTCAAAAGCCAAGAACAACAGGTCAGAAAAAATAGGAGGAAGGAGGCAAAAAGTTTGGGGATGACCCTGTCAAAAAGCCAGGTCCAACATGACCCCCTACCAGCCTAAAGCCAGGGGAGAACAATCACTATCCTGATGTACTTCCCTGTTTGAGGCGACAGAACAAGGACCCAGGCCCACAACAGCAGGGGCATGCTCCAGTTCTTCACCTTCCTGACCCCAATTGGATCCCTCTGTCCATACTCTCAGGGCCCACTAAGCCAACCCATGGGGAACCTTTCTCCTTACCTGCGGATCCCATCTGTGCAGCACCTAACCTTACTTTGCTCACAGATGTATCCCAGGAGCAGGATAGTACCACCATGACCAACACAGTGGTGTTGCCCACTCTACCCCCGGGGTGTGACACTTGTCCCCTCCCCAGGGATAACTCTGTCCACCGGACAGCAAGCCACAGTGGTTACTGACAGCTGCCAGGGATGAGAGCCAGGCCCCAGGCCTCTCAAAGCTCTCCCACCACTGTGGCTGTGGAGAGTGAGGGGCGGTAGCCCCAGGTGCTGGGCACCCTTTAACCACTCTCCCTTCCACCAGGTCAGGGATGACAGCCTGAACCTGGTCCTCCCCTCTGGGTCTCTGTACCCTCCCTCCTGAGCGGTACCCCCAGAGTCCAACATGGTCAGGGTGCTTATAGAAGTCGCCCTGTACCATTCCTCCATCAGTGCAGGGCTGTTAACCTGCAACTGGCCCTCCAACCTGGGGTCTGTACCTTTAGGTTGGACTAGGGCCCGGGGTGAGGCTTCCCTCCCCCTGCCCTCCCTTCTGGGGTCCAGCACCCTCCAACTAGGAGTGGCCTCCTCAGAAGACAACATGGTAGGGGCACTGTTATCAGTAGCCCCTCCCTCCAGGTCCGGGGGGACACCCTGAACCTGGTCTTCCAGCCCAGGGTCTGTACCCTCAGACTGGATCACTGCCTGGCAAACCAGGACTTTCTGGGAGGCACACCTACCCCCCACCAGGTCAGAGTTTAACCTCTGCACCTGACCATTCAACCCAGAGTCACCACCCTGAGGTTGAACAATTGCCTGGCACGCCAGGACTTTCTGGGGGGCACACCTACCCCCCACCGGGTCAGAGTTTAACCTCTGAACCGGGTTCTCCAACCCAGGGTCACCACCCTGAGGTTGAACAATTGCCTGGCACGCCAGGACTTTCTGGGGGGCACACCTACCCCCCACTGGGTCAGAGTTTAACCTCTGAACCCGGTTATCCAACTCAGAGTCAACACCCTGAGGTTGGACAACTGCCTGGTACACCAGGACTTTCTGGGGTGCACACCTAACCCCCACCGGGTCAGAGTTTAACCTCTGAACCTGGTTCTCCAACCCAGGATCACCACCCTGAGGTTGGGCAATTGCCTGGCACCCCAGGGCTTTCTGGGGGGCACACCTACCCCCCACCAGGTCAGAGTTTAACCTCTGAACCTGGCCATCCAACCCAGAGTCAACACCCTGAGGTTGGACAATTGCCTGGCACAGCAGGACTTCCTGGGAGGCACACCTACCTCCCACCAGGTCAGAGCTTAACCTCTGAACCCGGTTATCCAACTCAGAGTCACCACCCTGAGGTTGAATCTTTGCCTGGCATGGCAGGACTTCCTGGGGGGCACTCTCACCCCCCACAAGGAACACACCGTCCCCAAGGGCCACACAAGAGTCTGGTTGGCGCAGGTCTCCTGACCTCTGACCATCTGGCAGAGTCTGGGTCTCCCCCAAACCAGAAACAGTTTCACCTGGATCATTCCTGGGGGGCTCTGCTCTCAGAGCTGACCCCTGACTCTCCAGGTCCTCCACTGGGGTCCGCAACCCCCTCTCAACCCTATGTCTGGACTTCTGCACCCCCTCACTAGGAGTGGTTCTGCCAGACACCAGAACTGTTGGGATGCTGGCTACAGTCACCCCCCCAAGTTCTTCTGACACTGCAGGGATTCCCTCAACAGGTGGCCCTACGGTACAGGCTAGGCTCTGGGACCTACCTGGGACACTACAATCCTCTCCCACCTCACTTGGTTGGGAAACACCTAGACCACTCCCTTCAGGAGCACCCCTAAATGCCTCTTCAGACTCTCTGGTACTCACCCAGAAGTCTGCCTCCATTGTAAGCTCCCTAGGGTCAGAGAACTCACACTCCACCTGGTGTTGGCGTAGCTCTGGAAAATAAGGACCAGACATATGCTCTCCAGCAATTACATCATTCTGCCCTTCACATGTATTAACCACAGTACCCTTCACCCAACCATCCAGTGACTCAACCTTGAAAAAGCACTCTACTTCACCCTCCTGAGACTGGTGAGACAGTATCTGACTGTCCCTGACACTCAATCCTTACTCTTCTGGGATGTCTCTACACTCTATATCCAGGACGTCCACCAGGGGGGAACCCTTTTCTCTGTCACTCTCTGCTAGAGCCAGTAAAGTGTCCCTCCCCCCAGTAGGAATATGACTCCCTGTGCCAGTTCCCCAATCCTTCTCAGGGACCCTGAGCATAACGGGAACTACCTCATACCCTTGAACCACCTGGGGTGTGTCAACTCCCTTCTTCAAGTTGGGCACCTTGTGCCCTTCTTCAGCAGTACTGGATGCAAGATTTTTGCTGCCACCATCTGAACTGGACTCAGCCCTTCCGGCCTCCAGTTTCAGCTCTTTACAGCTCAGCTCTTGAGCTGCAATCTTTTCTTCTTCCAGGGCTAAGAGTCTTTTTGCCTCAACCCTTGCAAGATACTCCTAATTGTTGCTCCTGCCGCCTTTGACCTCGGAGCCATTCATCTCTCTCTGGGTCTCTTTCCTCATCTGATTAGTCTTCCTCCTCATGTGAGCAGTCTTCCTCCTCATGTGAGCAGTCTTCCTCCTCATGTGAGCAGTCCTCCTCCTCATCTGAGGGGTACTTAGTCATTTGGTTTCTTGCTGCCTCTCTCTCTGCCCATCTTTCTTCCCCCAAGACTATGTAGTTATGTAGCATTTCCTCCTTAGTAGATCTCCTTGCTACAGGAAGGCCCCATTTTCTGCAAAGCTTCCTTAGGTCAGCCTTAGTGAGGTGGTCAGTACGTACAAAGAATGAGTAGTTACACAATCCCATTCTGATAAGGTCTTGCCAGCAAAAACCAAAATCCAAAGTCCAAAATATCAATAGTATATCCAGGAGGACATCAGAGAACCAAAAGCAAAAAAGATGAAAAATCAAGTTGACATTCCACTGTGGGTAGGTAGTGAAATACTTAGCTACTGTATGTCACTGCACAAACACAAGTCCTATCCTCACCGTTGATCACCAATGTTAGAAATGGGGTTTTTGGTTGGCAGTCAGGTTGCCCTCTGTCCAAGCAAGAACCCTCACTCTAGTCAGGGTAAGTCACACACAATCCAAAATCAGCCTGTGCCCACCCTCTGGTAGCTTGGCACGAGCAGTCAGGCTTAACTTAGAAGGCAATGTGTAAAGCATTTGTGCAATAAATCATACAACACCATAATATAACACCACAAAAATACACCACACAGTGTTTAGAAAAATATATAATATTTATCTGGGTATTATCAGGTCAAAACGATCAAAGTTGCAATATGAATTTGTAAAGATATCCCTGAAAAGTGATATAAAGGCCCTCATTCTGACCTTGGCGGGCGGCGGAGGCCGCCCGCCAAAGTCCCGCCGTCAGGTTACCGTTCCGCGGTCGAAAGACCGCGGCGGTAATTCTGACTTTCCCGCTGGGCTGGCGGGCGGTCGCCTTCAGACCGCCAGCCAGCCCAGCGGGAAAGAGGCTTCCACGAGGAAGCCGGCTCGGAATCGAGCCGGCGGAGTGGAAGCTGTGCGACGGGTGCAGTTGCACCCGTCGCGTATTTCACTGTCTGCGCAGCAGACAGTGAAATACTTGTAGGGGCCCTCTTACGGGGGCCCCTGCAATGCCCATGCCAGTGGCATGGGCACTGCAGGGGCCCCCAGGGGCCCCGCGACCCCCCCTACCGCCATCCGGATCTCGGCGGTCCGACCGCCGGGATCTGGATGGCGGTAGGGGGGGTCGGAATCCCCGCGGCGGTGCAGCAAGCTGCGCCGCCGCGGAGGATTCAATGGGGCCGCGGTACACTGGCGGGACCCCGCCAGTGGTGCCGGTCCGACCGCGGCTTTACCGCCGCGGTCGGAATCCCCATTGGAGCACCGCCGGCCTGTCGGCGGTGCTCCCGCGGTCCTCCGCCCTGGCGGTCAAAGACCGCCAGGGTCAGAATGACCACCAAAGTGTCTTAAGTCTTTAAAAAGCAAACAAAGTCTCTTTCAAGCACAAAGTACCTGGTTTCTGGTGGAAAATCTCCTCAGAGGGCCACAGGAGAAGAGATACGTAGAAAACTGGTGTGTGCGTCGATTTCTCCCCAGCACACACGGACTTGCGTCGTTATTTTTCACGCGGGGAAGTCGTGCGTCGTTTTCCGGTGCGCGGACAGTCTCTTTCTGTGGATCGCGGGGATTACCAGATGTCCCGGGTCTGTGCGTGGATTTTCCTGCTTGTTTTCCGGCTGCGCCTCGTTCTGCGGGGCTGCACGTCGAAGTTTCGATCTCACGGCAGGAGTCGCGTCGATTTCTCCTTGGAAGTCGGGCGGCATTGTCCTTGCGAGGCCGTGCGTTAAAGTTTCGGTCGTCCCGAAGGCGTCGCGTCGATCAGCGTCGGTGTGCAGTGTTTTTCTTGCCGCGGAACAAGCTGTGCGTCGAAAACTTCGGCGCACGGAGCGTCCAAGTGAAAAAGAGAAGTCTTTTTGGTCCTGAGACTTCAGGGAACAGGAGGCAAGCTCTATCCAAGCCCTGGGAGAGCACTTTCACAGCCAGGCAAGAGTTCAGCAAGGCAGCAGGCCAACAGCAAGGCAGCAGTCCTTTGTAGAAAGCAGACAGGTGACTCCTTTGAGCAGCCAGGCAGTTCTTCTTGTCAGGATGTAGTTTCTGGTTCAGGTTTCTTCTCCAGCAACTGTCTGATGAGGTAGGGCAGAGGCCCTGTTTTATACTAAGTTGTGCCTTTGAAGTGGGGGTGACTTCAAAGAGTGTCTAAGAAATGCACCAAGCCCCCTTTCAGTTCAATCCTGTCTGCCAGAGTCCCAGTAGGGGGTGTGGCAGTCCTTTGTGTGAGGGCAGGCCCTCCACCCTCCCAGCCCAGGAAGACCCATTCAAAATGCAGATGTATGCAAGTGAGGCTGAGTACCCTGTGTTTGGGGTGTGTCTGAGTGAATGCACAAGGAGCGGTCAACTAAACCTAGCCAGACGTGGATTGAAGGGCACAACAAGATTTTAGTGCAAAGAAATGCTCACTATCTAAAAGTGGCATTTCTAGAATAGTAATATTAAATCCGACTTCACCAGTCAGCAGGACTTTATATTACCATCCTGGCCATAGGAAATATGACCTTCCTGCTCCTTTCAGATCAGCAGCTGCCACTTCAACAGTGTATGAGGGCAGCCCCAATGTTAGCCTATGAAGGGAGCAGGCCTCATAGTAGTGTAAAAACGAATTTAGGAGTTTTACACTACCAGGACAAATAACTACACAGGTACATGTCCTACCTTTTACCTACACAGCACCCTGCTCTAGGGGTTACCTAGGGCACACATTAGGGGTGACTTATATGTAGAAAAAGGGGAGTTCTAGGCTAGGCAAGTACTTTTAAATGCCAAGTCGAAGTGGCAGTGAAACTGCACACACAGGCCTTGCAATGGCAGGCCTGAGACAAGGTTAAGGGGCTACTGAAGTTGGTGGCACAACCAGTGCTGCAGGCCCACTAGTAGCATTTAATCTACAGGCCCTAGGCACATATAGTGCACTCTACTAGGGACGTATAAGTAAATTAAATAGCCAATCATGGATAAACCAATCAATAGTACAATTTACACAGAGAGCATATGCACTTTAGCACTGGTTAGCAGTGGTAAAGTGCCCAGAGGTCAAAAGCCAACAACAACAGGTCAGAAAAAATAGGAGGAAGGAGGCAAAAAGTTTGGGGATGACCCTGTCAAAAAGCCAGGTCCAACAATCCCCAAGACCACGGATATAAATCAAAAAAAGAAATGGCACCAGGACACACCCGTCCCACCCCGGTGACTGATGGAAAAGCTTAAGTGAGGTCTCCCTGCCTTGTCTAACGTACTCTAGCAGTGGTATGTGCATGCCATCTTTGGAGCAGAGAGATAATTGCACTATCCATGCCCATCTGGGACATTAGCCCCATAACACGGTCTACTGAATCAAATGCACAGATCAGCTCCATAAAAGCAAGGTGCACGCTGCTTTTTCTGACCTTGGTATACTTCTGGATTGTTAAGGACACATTTAGAGTCTGTCCGACAGTGCCAAGACCTGGGCGGAAACCGAAATGGAAGTCTGAGAGTCCATGATTCTCCGCTGCCCAGCTGTCCAGCTTCACCAGGAGCACTGTCATCTGTGATACGGAGAAGTCAAAAAATTAAATGGGGCCGGAAATAGGGTTGGGTCAGCTCTGGTGTGTTTTGTTTGCGCAATGGGGGAGACATCTTGTTTTGTTCCCTTTTTGCGTGTTTCTTGAATGGTCAAATGTTTTTTATAACTTGTGATAAAAAAGATAGGAATTGATCTCTAATTGGTTAATGCAGTCTTTCTACCTCTCTCTTCCCTATTCCACCTCTCCCTCCCTTTCACTCTCCCTCTCTCCGACTTGCAATGCCTGGTCTGTCTTGCGCTCTATCCAATGCAGGCGCGAGGGACAGGCCGTGCGTATCCAGTGGGACAAGCTACGTGAGCCGTCCTTCATTTCACGATGGAACCCGTGGGCGAGTGACCTCCCCTACGTCACGCTGACAGAGCACCCGGCAGCAGACAGAGAGAAAACGGTGATGCACATGTGCCAGGTAATACATGTGAATTGGGCTGAATTTGACATCGCCTACACCATTAGAGACAAGTGGCCACTGCACTTTTAACCTTATAACTAGAAACGCCTACAACTATATTGCCCATTCATTCTTGGGATCTGAAGTCATTGAAGGAAACGGGGACATCTTGAGGTTTTGGGGGCCCTGCGACCAAACAAAATTTGGGGCCCCCTGCTCAGAACATCTTTGAATTTGGTATACATTTTCAGCTCATTCACATCCTCGGCAGCTATGGTGGGCTCACGGCAGGGCTTAATTTGTGCTTGTTGATTCTGGTGCTAAGCACCGGCACTTATTTTTCAGGGCTGGCACTTATTTTTCGGCCTCAAGTATTTACTGCGAGCGAAAGACAAATATGAGATAGATGAAGGAAGATAAAAATGAAAAAGCGTCACAGAGGGAGAAAGCAGTAAGCTGCAAGAGTGGGGTGAAGGGGCAGGGAGAGGCTGTAAATTGATTAAAGAGGCCTGAGATGGCTTCAGGATTACCCTGCCTCAGTATTCCATGTTCACACATTTACTTGCAGCAGCCGCGTGTTTAAGAGGAAGGCTTTTGGCACCAGGACCTTTTTATTTACAAATAAAGCACTGGATCACAGTCAACCCTCTTCCTTAGACAACCTCCATCTGGGCACAACCCTGCAACGAAACAGGTTATCTCTTGCTGACCAGCACCAGAGAACCAGAAAGACTAGTGACATGAAGAAGCCCACTGCATGTGGTGCAATAAATTGTCTAATTTTTGGGGTCTGTACAAGCAGAGGGTGCATTTTTAGTTTAATGCACTCCAGTCCCTGCAGTGCGAGGAGCAGGGATTCTCTGTCATTTGGGACTATGCTGTGATTGCACTGGTCCAGCAAGGATACTGCAGTCTAAAAGAGAGCATATAATGCAGCCCTGCACTGCACATTGGCATATGGCCTACCCTCGTGACCCTACCTTGGCACAGCAGTCTCCCACTGAACTGAGCCCAAAAAAACAGAAAATATAGCAAGTTGTCAAGCCTTCTATGCACAATGTGTGGTGTTATTTCTATCAGTACTATTCATATAAGGTGCTGATGGGGGCTTGTTTTGCTGTCCCGCCTCTGCCATGAGGGACTGGCACTGGAGCCCCGTGGCACTAGCCCGTGATCGCACCAGTCCGGCAGTAGCTGCACAAGAATGATGCAGGTACAGAGGGGTCATACAGTGCCACTGTACAGAGACTGGAACATGGTGCATGAAGGCAAAGGTGTGTTCAGTTGGCTGGGCATGTGCACTTTAAAATATTAAGTGTTTGCTTAATCTAAACTGAACCCAATATGGTTTTTCTTTCCTAATGCATTTAACCCTCACCATGTCTAAGTTAAGGCCCATAATGGCTGGGCAGCCTGGCCTGGTAAAAAAAAAAAAGGTAGGTAAACAAACTGGGTATTTATAAACTCATACAGTCTAGGATTGTCACAAAAGCCCAAGAAGGGCCACTGAAAGGCGGGGACTTGGGCCAGAGCCCACTTTGCCCAGGCCTTACAGAGTCTGTGAAAGGACCATTTTTGAATTCCAGTGCTGCTGCGGGCACCTCTGCCATTTCCCCAGCTCCCCAAGGTTGAGTGCAGTAATTGAAAGGGGGCTGAGAGAGAGACAGAGAAAGTGAGAGAGAGAGACACTGAGAAAGAGAGAGAGACAGAGAAAGAGAGAGAGACCCACAGAGAAAGAGAGAGTGTGTGTGAGAGACAGAGAGAGAGGGAGAGAGAGAGGGATGGAGCGAGAGAGAGATCAGAGTATGACAACAGATAAATGGAAAGAGAGATAGAACAAGGTGAGGGTAGGGATGATACCAGTTTGTGCATTCTTGCCTGGGCTGCTTTTGGTTTCCTGTCCGGCCCTAGTGACACCGCTTACTCCAAGGGACATCCACATCCCCTGCACCTTGCACTTGATGACAGCACACTGTTGTCTCCTCCAGCATAACAGACCATCCACCACACCCAGGTAGAATGTGAAAACATTGACTTATAAACACAACGTAGCAATACAGGTTCATAAATATCAACTGGCAGACTATCTCGTCATTTGTTACTTAAAGACTTGCAATTTCACTATGTTCTTTTGGGTTCAAGGCTACTTCTCCAGGGAAAATTATTTTAGAATAAAATATGGCACTGTGTTGATATTCTTCAGATATAAATTAGGGGTGTGTGGGGAGTTCCGCTATTATGGCAGAGCTAACAGAGTGTTTGGAACTCCGCGCTCCTCTTGGAGCGCAGAGTAAGTCCAAAAACTCTGCTAGCTCTGCCAGTGGAGCTCACCCGGAGCACGCTGCAGCCAAGTATGGGCGCACAGCCCAAGCACAGACAGTCTGCGCTTGCTCTGTGCAGCCCGTAACTAGGCTCCAGCATGCACCGGAGCACAGAGGGAGGCAGCCGTTGCTAGGAGAGACTCGTCACCATTGGAGGACCCCCGGGAAGACCCAGGTAAGTCCTTGTCTCTTTTATCTGTGTTTATGCACACTGGTGTACAAACAAGGACTGAAATGGCAGTTTGGCTGCCTAAGGCCCTAGGCCTGAATTCAGGCCAGGGCCGTAGGCAGTGAAAGCTGCCGTTTCAGGCCTCTTATGCACCGGCCTGTCCTGTGTGCACTGCGCACCGGGCAGGCGGGTGCACAACATGCCTGTCAGCTTTTGCTGCTTACGGCTCTGGCTGAATTCAGGCCAGGGCTGTAGGCAGCAAAAGAAAGCTGCTGTTTCAGGCCTCTTGTGCACCGGCCTTCCCGTGTGCACTGCACACGGGTCAGGCCGGTGCACAAGAGGCCTGAAACAGCAGCTTTCACTGCCTACGGCCCTCTCCTGAAAGCGCCTGATCTCAGAAGCACAAAGCAGGGTCGGGCCTGGCTGACCAGGTCCGACCCTGCTTAGTGCTTCAGAGATCAGGCGCATTCAGGTCTCCACAGGTCACGGAACTCTGCTTCTGCCAAATTCCACTGAGTTTTTTTCAACTCTGGAATTCCGGAGAGTCGGACTCGGTGAACTCTGCCCAGGCTTAGTATAAATGCAGTATAGCTGTACAGTTGAATTCAACTGAATCTTTTTACTGCATTTTAACATCAGCCAATAAATGGTATTTATTTTAAAAGAATTGTTGCAAATGTTTTGATTGCGGATAAAAAGAAGCGAGATTCATAATCACCAATTATCATTCTATCGGAATTGCAAATTTGGTATTATTGTTGCCTCAAACTCAATTTTGGCTTATGACAACTGACCTAGCTATTGTGGTAATGGACTACCCTTTGCACCAAATAACTCAGGGCCTGATGTAGGAAAGGGTTTTTCCCCATTCTGTGTCTATGGGAGAATGAGTTAGTACATATGGGCCTAGACAGTACCTAGTATTATCTAGCATGGCACAGATGTTAGTCGCGTCGACCTCGGACTCTGAAACTATGTCCTTCTCGCCCACAGCTGGAAAAGTTCAAGGCCAAGCTGACGGAGCAGGTGCAGGCGGCACATGCCACAGACCCTCTGCCAGGCCGAGCCAATGGCCCGCTGGTGCTGGAGAAGCCCATTCCAGTGGAGACCTACATGGGACTTCTCTCCTTCATCAGCAGCAAGGCCGAGCTGGGGTACGCCAAGTCTAGGGGACTGTTTGGATTTTGAGAAACTGGTCCCACTCTTCTACGGTGAACCCTGACCCAATGTCACAGAGACATCGCATGAACCTCTGCAGGTCCAACCTTAGGACTGTCCCCAGCAGGAGACAGACCCTGGCCCAAGGCAGGATGACAGTCATTTCCTATTTTGAACTTTGTTATTTTATAAAACTGTACATATTTGGCAAAGCATAAAAGACAGTCGTTTGGTGATTATTCAATGGAGTTAGCTGTCTCTTTCATGCTTGAAGTCTTCTGAAGAGATAGTCCCTCAACCTGCTGCCCTGGAGATGCCCATGGGGCTTCAGTCCACAGCACTGTCAGTCTCTCCCTGTACTGGGTACAAAGAAGACCTTCGATTCTCAGCACTTTCATTCAACCCCCTGCCCCATAGATATGGTAAATCCTTATTTCACAGAATCTACAACATCAGGTAAAAAAAAGCCCAGAAGAAGATTACACCGAGAAGGCAAGGTGCCTTACCTAGATATGTGGAAGAAACCAAACATAGCTGCATATTTAAAGAGGTGATGAAACTCCATGCTTGGATCCAGATACTTGTTTTATGTCCACTATGACCTCACTTAAATGGTAAATTCACATTGGCTGCATGTAGAATGCAAGATGGGGGTGAACCAGCTCACATCTGGAACCTGTGCGTATCTTAGGGGTGAGGTTCGAGGAAGCAACTTGCCGTAGAGCACACAATATGTGTGTAGCTCCTAGTACCCCCATATGTCCCCGCGTAGCATGAGGACCACAGGGCTGGTAGTAGTTCCCAGGCCCCTATAAAATAGGGCACAGAGTGACACACCCTGTAGTAGTGAACTGAAGCTGTCAAGCCGCTGTGCGTCTGGGCAATGGATAGTGCTCCACGTGCTGTCTGTTCAGTGACAACTCAAAGGGACAATGTGTTCAGGTGTTTAGGGGTACCACTGAGCTATACATCCCGACACCCCAGAAGAGTACAACCTTGCAGATCCAGTGCCAGCAAAACTTTATTAGTGGGCAATATAGACTGTGTGTGGACAACACTGCCTCATAGCTGTAAACATAGATACACAAAGGGGATTCCTGATTGGGGCATTAGGGTCAACCAATCCTGGTCAAGGATCACATGAACGCTCAGTCGGAGGAATATATATATATATATATATATATATATGTATATATATATATATATATATATATATATATATATATGTATATATATATATATATATATGTATATATATATATATATATATATGTATATATATATATATATATATGTATATATATATATATATATATATATATATATATATATATATATATATATATATATATATATATATACACACATATATATCGCATAGGGGCTCCATCACTGGGCTCAGGATGTCAACCAAGCGACTGAAGGTATTCTTCCTTCTGGGCTACCCTGTTTTCTCTTCCCTGCGGTATCCCCAACCCTAACAACACCGTCTATCCAAGAGATTGCCCCATCGGCAATCCAATGGAAGTCTGTGGTCGTGATGGGATAAGAGCACCCTCCTGTCCTACCTTAAGAAGCCTATGGGGTGGTTAGGGTAACCAGGCGTCCTGGATTTGTCGGGGCAGTCCGGGTTTTTCACCAGCTGTCCCAGTAGTTTTCGGCAAATTTGGCTTGAGTCCCGGTTTTTGGAGAAAGTTGACTAAAAAAAGAGAGAGGCCTGTTTTTGTGTGTTACAAAGCAGGGCTAGTTAGCAGCTATTACGAGAAACCTATTTAATGAAAACGTATCTTAATGGGTTTAAAAATTGCATTTTATTTCTTTTCTTAGTGCCTTTTCTGTGATTCTAGGTTGATGAGCGCTATCATTCTGTGCCCCTCGGTTGATGTAAAATTGTAGTCCTTCTTTTATTTTTGTGAAATGTCCCGGTTTTTGGGATTCAAAATCTGGCCTCCCTAGATATGGTGTCACTGTGATCCCTACTTCCAGAGCACCTAGGCTGGTGCCTGGCCTGCTGACAGAAAGGGGCAGCCCCCACAGTGGACGAAAGCTATGGACTGACTGTGCTGACCCGCCCACACTGTTGGTGCTGTAATGGTGACCTACATGTCTCACTCGGCATGCGCACTCTGCACTCAGACACAGTTCACCCTGCACTCAAAGCTCTGCTCACCCTGCACTGGTAGATCACTCACTGTGCACTCTGACAACGCTCACACACCTCTCATCCAGCACTTACACACCTGCTTCCTGAAGCCACACACCCCTCACCCTGAACACACACCGCTCAACCTGTACTCAAACCATTGCTTAATGCTTCCATTTTCTTACAATAATGGCATAACTCCTAGTCCTACTCCCTCGCCTTCCTTTTAACCAATGAGGCCTCCCGCCTCCCCCCTAGACCCTCCCTTCCCCTTTCAAAACCCCCCCCACCCTTATCCCCTCCTGTACAAAAACCAAGCCCAAGCTGCAACTCGGACAGTCCGTACCGGGAGGGTGGGAGGGAACGGAAAAGGAAGGCGAGGGAGTAGGACTAGGAGTAATGCCATTATCGTAAGAAAATGGAAGCATTACCTCCCGTCCCTCCCTCGCCTTCATTTTAACCAATGAGACATAGCAAGAAAACACACAGGAGACGGACATCGAGTTGCAAGACCTTTATTTAATATCCTGCACCAAGAACATCCCCAAATATTATCTCATAGAGGATAAGACCCGGTGACTAACACCCACTCCAAACTACCCAAGTCCGACAGCCTATAATGATGCACAAACGTCGAAGGAGAAGCCCAAGTGGCGGCCCTGCAAATTTCCACCACCGAAGTCCCCTGAAGCTCTGCCACCGTTGCCGCCATGCCTCTGGTAGATCTCCCCTGAATCCCTAGAGGAGGAACCACCTCTTTCAAGGAATAGGCCAACAGAATTAAAGAACGAACCCACCGACTCAAGGAAGCCGTGGAAGGTTTCTCACCTTTGCGAGCCGGACCAAAATTAACAAACAGTGAATCCCCTTTACGAAAAGGAGCCACCACCCGCAGATACTCCAACAAAACCCTACGTACATCCAACGAATGCAAACGGACCTCCTCCCTTGATGAGGGATTCGGACAAAACGAAGGAAGGATGACCTCCTGCCTGGAATGGAACGAAGAATTGACCTTTGGAATAAAGGAAGGCACCGGAACCAGAACCACCCTATCGGGAAAAATCTTACAAAAAGGAAAGGAACACGCCAATGCCCCCAATTCCCCCAACCGACGAGCCAAAGTAATGGCTACCAAAAAGAACGTCTTCAAAGATAGATGTCGCAAATCACAGTCCCCCAATGGTTCAAAAGGGGCCTCCGTCAATACATCCAAAACCAAGGACAGATCCCATGAAGGAAAAGAACGTACCGGGCGAGGAAATAAATTAATAAGCCCATGAAAAAATCTAGGCATCAAGCGCCCTTATCCTGAAGATTACGCCATGGACCTCTGAAAGCCTGAATAGCCGCCCACTGTACCCGAAGAGAAGCCACTGACAACCCTAAATGAGCACCGTCCTGCAAGAACTGCATCACCTCAAAGATAGAAGCGCAGGTAGGATCCAACTCACGACTTAAGCACCATGACGAAAACACCTTCCACTGTCGACCATAAGAAAGCAAAGTGGAACGTCTCCTTGAAGCCAGTAGGGTAGAACTCAAAGCCACAGGCACCCCCAGACCTGTCAATCACCGTCGTTCAACTTCCAGGCCGTCAAGTGCAACCTCCTCAATGACCCCAATGGGAGGCAGGGAAACTCCAGGGGAGACGGACAAAGGGGCAGAGGCCACATCCTCCCGTCCGCCATCAGCCTCAACAACGGGAACCAATTCGCCCTCGGCCAAAGTGGCGCAATGAGGATAACCCTGGACCCCAGATCCCTCACTCGTAACAGAAACGCCCTGAGTAGTTGAAAAGGAGGGAACGCATACAAAAGGCCCTGCGGCCAAGGACATGACATCCCGTCCACCTCCCATGCTTGGGGACACCGAAACCGGGAGCAGAAGCGCTCCACTTTCGCATTCCCTACTGACGCAAACACATCCAGCACTGGAAGACCCCAAAGCCGAACCAGATGCTGAAACAGAGACTTCCGGAGAGAGAAAAGTTGAGAGGAAGGAATCACTCTGCTCAGTAGATCCGCCCGAACATTTACCACCCCCCGAATGTATGTAGCCCTGAGAGAGGGAACCCACTCCTGAGCCCACACAAAAATCTCCCTGACTAGATTGAACAGAGCCCTCGACCTGGTCCCCCCTAGCCGATTGACATAAGCCTTGGCCACTAAGTTGTCTGTGCGAACCAGAACCACCGACCCCCTCAGGGAATCCTGGAAATGGACCAGAGCCAGGAATACTGCCCGCAATTCGCGCCAATTTGATGACCGACTCGCCTCCCGAGGGGACCAAAACCCCTGAAACTGAGCTGACCCCATCCATGCCCCCCAACCGGAGAGGCTGGCATCCGTCGTCACCACCACGGGTCTCAGAGGCGATAAAGAAACCCCTACCCTCAGGTGGTCTGCATCCAACCACCATTGCAACTCTCTGCGAATCAATCCGGACCCTGGAACCCTGACCTTCAGAGAACCGGACCCTGGAGCCCACCTTCTCAAGAACCATGTCATCAAGCACAGGAGAAGGAAACGTGCCCAAGGAACCAGAAATATCACCGACGCCAAATGACCCTGCAGACGCAACCATAGAAGAGTTCGGGGAGCAGACAGTAACAATACCTTCTTTACCAAAGCCTGGAGTACACCCAACCTTTTTTTCTGACACAGTCACCAACCCTAGAAGAGTCTGAAACCGAGCCCCTAGAAAAACCAGATCCTGGGACGGTACTAAGACTGACTTCTCCCAATTGATTAAAAACCCGTGGTTTTGCAGGACCCCCAGAACTTGGGCCACCTGCCTCTGCAAAAGGTCTCTCGATTGGGCATGAATCAAAATGTCGTCTAGATAAGGATGCAGAAACACCCCTTCTGAATGAAGCAAAGCCACTAGAGGAGCCCGCACCTTTGTGAAAATTCGTGGAGAAGATTTTAGACCGAAAGGCAGAACGCAAAACCGAAAATGGTCCTGACCCACTGCAAACCTCAGGAACTTTTGAGAGGAGCTTGCCACAGGCACGTGTAGGTAATCAACCTGCAGATCCAGTGACACCAGAAAGTCCCCTTGCCTGACCAATGGAAAAATAGTCTGAATGGACAGCATGCGGAAATGCACTGTCCTGATCCAGGTATTCACCTCCATTAGATTGAGCACAGGTCAAAATCCCCCTGAAACTTTCTGTACAAGAAACAAGACCGAATAAGTGCCCTGACCCCGCTCGTCTAGCGGAACGCGGGAAATGGCCCCTTTGACCAATAAGTCTCGCACTCCGTCCAATAATGCTCTTCTCCGTGACCCCTCAGAAGGCAGAGGTGTGGGACGTACCCCCGAATCTGGAGGAACCACAACAAATCTATGACATGACCATTGGTCACAATGTCTAGTACCCAATGATCGTTTACACTGTCCTCCCAAGCTGAAAGAAAGTGACTCAGTCTTCCCCCAACCGGCCCGCTGCCAGGCCCACAATGATTGTCAGGACCCCTTCTTGAAACCACCCCGGGTCGCAGGAGCAGACTTCTTAGGCGAAAAACGCAGCTGAAAACACCGTATCCTAAATGAAAAGGATATAGCATCCCTAGTAGGAGAAGATCTGGAAAGCTTCATCCACCCTTTACCCGAAGAAGAACCCCCTTTATAAGGTAAGGCATGCTTCCTCTCCTTAAATGCCTTGGAAAGCATGGACGGCAATTGTTCTCCAAACAGGTTACGGCCTTCAAACGGCAGTCTCAACAAGGCCGCCTTTTCCCCTGGATCAGCCTTCCAGGAACGCAACCAGAGGGACCTACGAGCCCCAATCAAAGACCCGGAAGCCAGAGCCGAAGTACGGACCACATCTGAAGACACATCAGCCAACAATCTGGCCTGCTGCTCCATACCAGCCAGGAGCTCAGAACATTCCACCCCTTCTTGTACAGCTACCGCCAGTTTATCAAAGTCTTGAACCAATGACTGTGACGCATAAGCAGAATAAATCCCTGCCTTCAGCGCCAGATTCTCCGCAGCAAAAGCCCTCTTAAGACCCGAATCCACTTTATGGTCTGTGGCATCCGTAGGCACACAATCCTCCGGATTGACTGCCGTTTTGCCAATTAGAGTAGCCAAAATAGAGTCCAGGCGTATTGAAGGAGGCAAAACCTCCTCACCCCCAAGTAAGTAAAGTTTCTGAAGGAATCGTGGAACCTGAGCCTTCTCCACATCCTTCCACTCACGAAACACCATATCCTTCACAGGACCCTGGAAAGGCATGGTAAAATTCGAAGGTGTCTGATATTGAGGAAATAAATGAGAATCCGAGTTTGTAGGTTGAAATACTGGGAAACCCAAATTGTCCCGAACATGTGCCATCACTTCCCACATTTCTTCTCTGGAAACATATTTCCCCCCAGATGACGTTGATGGGGCCTCATCCTCACTCTCTGATGAGGATTTCCTCGCTGCTACCGATGAGTGCGCACGCTTAGACTGACCAGACCTGGCCACGCCTGCTTGCAGTGCCCTGGTAACAGCTACCTCAATCATATCCTGTACATCCACTCTAGACATGAGGGGAGTACCCCTGTCAGATACCTGTGGGTTCTCAGGAAGAGCAATGCTATCCTCACCTCCCTCCACCGAGGAGGAAGAAGATACAATTCCATGTAAAATTTCATAAAAACCACGGGCAGAACGCCCGTCCTACCTGAAAAGCATCACAAAATTGAAGTTCCTCGGTTCCTCGCGGCTCCTCGGCGCGGAAACCCGGAAACCAATGCCCCAGCCACAGAGGGCCGGCTGACCCCGTCAGCCGG
Source organism: Pleurodeles waltl (assembly GCF_031143425.1). NCBI lineage: Eukaryota > Metazoa > Chordata > Amphibia > Caudata > Salamandridae > Pleurodeles > Pleurodeles waltl. Next base: position 83,143,054 of record NC_090446.1, read on the forward strand.
CCCCCAGTACACGCCTCTCGAGCAGCCATGCTGCTCGTTCAAGACGCGACCCAGCCGTAGCACTCCTCGCGGAGCTCCGCGTCCCGAGGAGTGCCTCCTTCGACGACCTCCAGGCCCCGCCGTGCAGGTAAGAAAAGGGAAAGAGATTCGTGTAGCGTGGGCTAGACAAAAAGAACAGGAGGGGATAAGGGTGGGGGGGGGTTTTGAAAGGGAAGGGAGGGTCTAGGGGGGAGGCGGGAGGCCTCATTGGTTAAAAGGAAGGCGAGGGAGGGACGGGAGGTAATGTGTGCTTATTGTTTCAGGTGTGGATAACCGGCACTTATTTGTGAGGGCCGGGGCTTATTCTTTTGCCTCAAGCATCTGCTGCGAGCAAAAGACACATATGGGAAGGACGGAAGAAGGAAAAACGAAAAAACGTCATAAAGGGAGAAAGTAGAAAGTTGCAGGATGAGCTGAAGGGGCAAGGGTGGCCGTAAATGGATTGAAGAGGCCCGAGATGGCTTTAGGATTACGCTGCCTCAGTATTCAGTGCTGGCAGATTTAATAACAGCAGCCTCATGTTTAAGAGAAGGGCTTTGAGCACCGGCACCTCTTTATTTACAAATTAAGCACTGACTCAAACTCTTCCCAAACCTCTCAACCTGCACTAACACTAGCACATTACTCAAACTGACCTTTCACCCTGTACTCATACACCTTCCAACCCGGAACACACACCTCTCTCAGGTGCATACTCACACAGCACTCACCCCGCACACTGCTCGCCCTGCAGCACTTATAGATCTCGCACTTTGCACCTCCACTGAGACATTGCTTACCCTGCACCGACACCCCATTCACGATGCACTCAAATACACTTGTGCCGCTCACTTGTCACTCACTCTCCGCTCTCCCAGCATCACCTATCACTCACAATGCACGGTCAAACCACTACCTACGCACTCCCAAACCACACACTAGGGTGACCTCCTGGCATAGAGGCAAGTTCCGGACAGGACTGTAAAAAATTCAGGAAAAAGGGTCAAAATTCAGGACAAAAATTCAAGAACAAATATCAGTTTTACAGACACACCTAAGAGAGGCCATACCCCACTACATTATCAGTGCATTTATTTACTATTTTATAGATAGCACTATTTATTTACTATGGTATTTTTCTGATTGCCTCCTGGTGTGCTACATTCAGGTGTCACATGACATCCTTGTTCAGTAAAAAAATGAACGCCCTTCAGCACTGTGTCAAGACCATCATCCGTACCCAAAACTACCCAATCTTTCTTGGAGAGAAAGCAATGGCAACATTTTGATTATGGTTCTAAACATTTTAAAACCCATGCAGACAGTTTGGGAAACATTAAGGTAAGTAACCTTATGCTAGTTTAAACAAGCTGAACAACGACGTCTGGCTCACCTCAACCTTCTATGGACTTTCAACCTAAAAAAAATAATGAGGCAGAGAAGATGGTGTGGGCAACAGTCTCACACCTAACGTCAGGATGTGAGGTACCCACAACCTGCCTGCAGTCTCACAGCACTAGAGTGTATGTCTGAGACTTTACATTTATCTCAGAGTTGGAAGCCTGGACTACCGATCAAAGATAATAAAAGAGGAGGGTGAAATCGAGATCAGATGGGAGATCCACGGCAACTGATTCAAAGGGTTGTTGCTAAAAACTGGATAAATAAGGAAGAGAAAAACAAGGTGGGACAGTTCCTAAAATCAGACAAGATGGGCCCACCAAGAGTACAGGAAAGTATTGTGTACCAGGGGAGTTGTCTCAGCAGACAGGAGAGAAACAGAAGAGGCACTCTCAAGTGGTTGAATAAGCAGCGCCCACCCACCGTGGCAAACTCTTCTGGTGCAGTGGTACGCTGGCCGTGCTTATGAAGGGAACGCAGGAAGAGACCCCTGGCAATGTTTTGCTGGGCAATTGCCCACTCTATCCATGTCCTAAAATGGTTTTGAAACTGAGCAAAAGCCAAACCAGTTATCTGGGTTATCCCTAAGTGTCAAAGTTCATATAGAATCTCCAAAATATTTGGGGTGGAAATTGCACAAACAAAATGTAAGAACATGAGAAAGATTTTAAACCGTAATTAGCATTTCTTCAGCATATGGTACTGTTTTTTCAATGTATACACAATTAGACATCAGATTGAACTGGGAACCAGTTACCTTTCGATACCTAGGGATTAAGATCTACCATTTCCCCACCAATCAGCACAATGGAAATCTGTACAGAGCGACACTGTCCCTCCAAGCCCAGTTTGCTTTTTGGTCTTCTCTTCCACTTTCAGTAGTAGGCCACATGGCACTAGTAAAGATGGTGTTCTACCCAATTATTTAGTTATTTTGCTAATCTTCCCCTGCTCATCCCTCATTCCTTCTTCAGACAAGCCACACATTAGATGTGGTTCCTGGGACGCCGTCTGTTAGCTCCTTCAACTCCAAAGCTACCCATGACTGCAGGTGTGTTAGGCCTTCTGGACTTAGAACACTATTACTTAGCTGCACAGCTCCAATGGGTGGCTCTCTGGCTGTCTGGCTGCCCCTGCATGAGATGGGGTTTATCCCAAAAGACTTTAAGGAGGGTTTACTGGACTACTCGTCGTTCCTACTGACCATTCTACGGATCACCATCCGGGGTTATCCTGCACAGCTTTCTTTTGCCTTGTTAGAACCTGTAAACTCACTGACATGAAGAAACCATGTGCTCCTGCACTACCTTTTCTAAGCCTCCCCACTCGCACGGGACGGCTGCACTCAGGGCAACTCCGTCAGTGACATGCTGCAGGCGTCTTAAAATTGGGGGATTTGTTGGTGGGCGGTGAGCTACTAGATTTCCAAACCCTTGTGGTAGACTACGATCGTCACCCGGATCAACTTTTTACTTACTAACACCTTAAACAATCATTAAATACCCTATTTCATGTCTGTCCCCTAGCATTACCCCCAAATGAGGTGTGCCAGAAGCTCTACACTGTAGGGACTGGCAGCAAACTGATAAGATGGGTGTACAGACCTTTCCTGCAACATGGAGACCACTCCAGGGCTTCTCGCCATACTACCTGGGAGACTAATGTGGCCAAACCTTTGCAAGATACGGACTGGGCTACAATACTGTACTCTCCCCACAAATTATCCCACAGATTCCACTTTAAGTACATTCAGATAGCTTCCTGGGAATGCATTCCACCCGTTTCTTGCCATTGGCTTTGTGGTTTATAACTCACATTTTGTTGCTTTCAATTTGCTGGCTTTATTTGTTTTAGGCTGTCCAGCTTGAGTTTGTCCCTTCCCTTGCTCAAATCGTATTTACAGTATCCTTCCGAGTGCTCCCTTTCTGTAAACAACCCTGTAAATCTTCTCATCTCGTCACATTCGCTCTGCATTCAAAGAACAAGGGAAAATGTCAGGCTCTGTCTTCGGTAGGAGCTTGGTGTTTACTGTTCTTTACCTGACTTCAAAGTGAGAGGATTTATGTGACAATCCTGCTGGAAACTGGGGGTAGGAAAGAGTTTTTTTTCTATCACATGACAACATTTAAATGGGCTGTGCAAGGATTTAAGAATACATCACAGTTAGGAACACAAATGAAGCACATCTTTGTCAATTCTGAACTGTGCTGGAAACAAATACCTTAATATCATTAAAACAAATCATTACACTAGGTGATGCAATTTCCACACATCATCACCTGTGCACTGTATCGTTTTATTAGTAAAGCTGTATGTCTGTGCCAATGTAATGGTCATTTCAATAAAATATGTGTTGTCTGTAATAGCAGTGTGTTACCACACCATGCATACTCCACTCCACTCTACTCTTCACCACTCCACATCACGACACTCTACTCTGCACAACCTTACTCTTTGCCACTGCTCTATATACCACTCTATACCACTGCGCTCTGTGACACTCTACTCTGCAACACTGCACTCTCCGCCACGGTACTCTACACCACTCTACTCTGTACTACTGCATTCTATGCCAATACACTCTACGCTACTACACTTTATGCCACTCTACTCTGTATCACTCCATTTTACACCACTGCACCACACAGCGTTATATTCTACTCTGCACTGCACCACTCTACACTACTCTAGAGTACCAATCTATGCCACTGCATCACTTTGCACCACTCTATGCCACTGCACTCTATGCAACTCGAGTCTACTCTGCACTCTTCACCACTGCACTATACACCACTCTTCACTACTGCACATTCTGCCAGTTTATTGTATGCACCTCTACTCTACTCTGTACCACTGCACTCTATGCCACTCTACTCTGCACCACTGCACTGTACTATGCACCACTCTAATCTATGCCTCTGCATTCTATGACACTGCACTGTACGCTGCTGAATTCCATGCCGCTGCACTCAATTCCATTTCACTCTACACCACTTTATTCTGCACCACTCTATGCCAGTGCACTCTACACCAGTCAACTCTGCTGCATACCACCCCACTCTATGCCACTCTATGTGACTCCACAGTATGCCACTCCTAAACACAACACTCTCTGCCACTGCACAACACTTTACTCCACTCTTTTCTAGAAGAAAATATCTTTGTCATCAGAAAGCTTCAAGTGACTTCTTGGATTACAGCCAATACAGGTTTCCAAGCCCCTTTACATTTGCAGATCTACCAGTTGTGCACATTTGCATTTCTTTCAGGAAGGAGACACCCTGGCAAGAAGGTCGGTTTCTTATCTGTCTACCCCTCCGTAGTGATCAGAGCACAGGAGATTCCCTCCCTTCCACCCCAGCTGGGGAAACTGAATTGTCCTAATTACATTTGTCTTTTAGCTGAAAGGCTAAAATTACGAACAAATGCTGTCTGTTACACCAATCATCATGGACAACTGATGGTAGGGGTAAATTACAGAAGTTTGTGATAATTACAGACAAATGGTCACCCTACCACATACCCTTCACTCACACATATCTCGCCCTGCTTTCATATCTCTTATTCTGCACTCACACCACACCATACCAGAGGCAGATCGTAATTTTACGCAGGAGGGGGCACTCACGACACTTACTAACAAATACACATACATTCATACATGTATGCACACACCAAACATTAAAAAAACATAAAACTTACCTTAACAGCAGCAACTCCGACAGGGAAGCCTCAGGGGTCTCAGGACGGCTGAGACTGCTGCCTTCCCTCTCAACCAATGAGGGGAGGGCAGCAGCCACAAGCCTGACCTAAGGTCAGCCAATGAGGGGAGGCAGCAGTTCCAATCCCATCCCAGAGTGGGATGGGGTCAGTGAGACTGCCGTCACTGATTGACACTCGGCCCTGGGCACTTCAGGGCTTAATATTGAAGCACCATGTCCAAGGCAATCAATGATGCTACCCCTCGTCAAAAGGGGGGGGGAAGGCCTTGAGGCAGCTTTGCCAGGCTGAAGAGGTCACACTCAGAAGAGCTGTTTAGCCTGACAGATGCTCTTCTCATCTGGAAAAAGGTGGGGGTGGACCCTTCAGCATGCTACAGACACATCATTAACCCTGCACACACTCACTCACTCTGCACACTCATACACCACTCACTCTCTACTCACATGCAGCTCACCCGATGCACTCACACTTACACAACCATCGCCTAGTGCCCGGACACCACTCAGCCTGAACTCAGTCACTGTTTAACTAGCACTCATGCACTGCTCACCCAGCATCGTTCATACAATTCCCACCCTGCCATCACACCATTCACCCTGCAGTCACACCGCTCACATACCAATCACTCTGCACTACCACTGCACTCACCCTGCACACTCAGGCACCACCCACCTTGCCCCCTTGCTCTGAACAGGCAAACTGCAGCAAGATACTTTCTACCTGTGCTCAGAGACTTCTCATTCTGTACTCACACTGCACCCAGACACCCCTCACTCATTCATTGCTAACTTCCACAGACAGTGCTCATGATGCACTCACACTGCTCACGCTGTGCTCACACACATCTCACCCCACACACACATCTCTCAACTTGGACTCACACACATTGCACCTTGTACTCATAAACCACTCACCCTGCACACAGGCACCACTCTTTCTGCACTCACCACTCCTACACCAGCAGTCACACACCATTCACGCTGCACTCACTTAGTGCTCACCCCACACTCATCTTCCACTCACCCTGAACTCATATATCAGACTGAGTATATTCACACAATGCTCTCCTGCACATAGTTCCCTCACCTTGCACACAACTCCACTCACGCTGCAAGCACACTACGCTCATTCTGCACACACTCTCTATTCACACTGCACATTCATACACCGCTCATCCTACACACTCACTGCTCACTCTGCAGTCAGTCACTGTTCACCATGCACTCAGACATGACTCACACTGCAATGAGGCAGCAGTCATCACGCACTGAGGAACCGGTCACCTTCCACTCATGCACCAATCACCCTGCACTCATGCACCGATCAACTTGAACTCACGCACCACTCACCATCTAGTCATGCACCACTCACTCACCTTGCATACATAGGGCCTGATTCAGAGTTTGGAGGATGGGATTACTCCATCACAAACGTGACGGATATCCCGTCAGCCGTATTGAGATCCATTATATCTTATGGAAATCGTAATAGGGTGGACAGGATATTTGTCATGTTTGTGATGGAGTAACCCATCTTCAAAACTCTAAATCAGGCCCATAGACTGCTCACTGTGAACTCACTCGCCCGTGGATTGGAAGCAGTTTACGGGTGGCTTCTGGGAGTGAGGTTAGCCATTGCAGCAGGGATTTAAGAATATGTCATGAGCGCCTGAGAAAGCTCAAGGACTACCACCACACCTAGTTGAGCCAGTACAAACTCAGACATATGGTGCAGCTCCCTGTCCCTGCAGCATCCCGAGACCGTTGTACCAAACAGGGAGGTCACCGGAACGAGGAGTTCCAGGTCAACACCTCTCTTGTAAATGCCTTACAGCAGTGGTTCTTTATTATTATTCTTCATTATGCCTTCTGTGGACCTTCAGTGAATTACTACTGAAGCCGGTGACAGCCACTTCAGCAATTTCTATTTAAACCTCAAAACAGTACGCAAAAATACAGAAGAATGTTTACATCAAACAATTACACAAATTATGAAATATTTTAATTAACTCACTAACCAAAAAAGTGAAAAATGAAATTTTAAGGTGAAAATTGGAACTTTTCAAAATGTAGTTTTATTTCTAAAAAATGAAGTGATATGCTAGACTCCAGCGTACCGTTTTATCCTTTTTGCTCCTAATGTTGGCACTTTCCAGTGATGCTTCAATTGAGAACGCCAATTGTCCATTCTACATTCTGTTTGCTGTACGTGTGCTGCCCCCATGATTTAAGATAAGGATAGCAACTTAATGTTTAGCTTCTAGGTTCAAATTCCTTCACATTTACAGAGCGTTTTTAAACTTTCAGCTTTCCTCCTTGGTTTTTAATGTATATGTGTTTTAGTAATCTGCTAGTAGTATTTGATTTTCTAAGCAGTCAAAGACCCACTAATTAGTTGTGGTGGACCCCCAGGGGTACACGAACCACAGGCCAGGGACCACAGCCACAGAGCGCTGCTGCCCTATACATTACTGGGGCCCATTAAATTGGTCACTGACTGGTGTGAGCCCTTGGTCACCAACCCAGGCACCAGTTAGATGAGCCTCAACACCAGCCCCAGGTGCTACAAGGACAAGTGATGATTCCCACCATTAACCACACTCGCCACCCTAGATCAACCCTTCTCCAAACTTCTGGTGCAATGTCCCTCTCTCCTGTGGTAGTTTGTGGGTAGCAGCAGCAGAGAGGCTGCCCAGGCCTCCCCTGGTGGCATGGGCCTGCTCCGGTTTAGTGCCTGTATGAGCATGCAACTATGAGTAAGCCGATGTTTCATTCTGCATGGACATGCATGTGCTTGAGTGTGCATGTGAAATACATCTGAGAGAACGTCAGAGGTATTGCTTGCGAGAGCGTTAGAGGAATGCCACAAAAAAGAGAGAGGCTACTGTGGTACAGCCCGTGTTAAATAATGGACTGGATACCATAGCAAGATGGTGAAGAAGACATGCGCGTAAACCCAGCTAACGCAACATCATGTAAGCATTGAGAAAGATGCACTCCCTTGGCAGCATATAGATAATTGATGGATCCACCTAAATTCTTCAGCGTAATCTTTTCCTTAAAATATACTACTCTGTTTATTTCCTCCAGCTCGTGATAAAGCACTGGTACATGGAATCTTTCCAAGTATTCCCATTGCTCCTATCACCACAAAGATCTCCCTATCCAAGGAGATTTCTGACATCCCCATGACTTCTATGCGCTTCCAAAACTCGTTTAGGGCTAAAGGAAACCAACCTTGAAATGTTGTCCCTGTTGCAGAATCTGAGTGCAACTTGGAGGTGACAACCTCCAGTGTTCATAAAATGAAAGGATGGGAAGTGTCACTGCACCTGCCTCTCCAATCCGTGTTTAGCCTCGGGTCACGTGTTTAGGGAATGACGAGAATTGGGTGTCCCCACAGACAGTTCACATCAAACTGCTGTGCTATGTGGTTAATGTAGGAGGCTGGCCTGGCTTATAGTGGGTACCTTGTGCTACTTACACCCCGTGCCAGGTCCAGTTATCCCCTATTAGTAGAATAGAGGTGTTTCTAGCAGCTTAGGCTGATAGAAGGTAGCTATGGCAAAGCCGCTTAGGCTGAACTAGGAGACATGCAAAGCTCCTACTATACCACTTATATCATAGAGCACAATATCATAAGAAAACACAATACTCAAGTTACTAAAAATAAAGGTACTTTATTTTTATGACAATATGCCACAAGTATCTCAGTGAGTACCCTCAGTTAGAAGGTAAGTAATATACACAAGTTATATGTACACAAACCCAAAACAGCTAAGTAATAGAAAGAAAAGTAATGCAAACGGTGTAGAATTACAATAGGATGCAATAGGTGAACATAGGTCTAGGGGCAACACAAACCATATACTCCAAAAGTGGAATACGAATCACGAATGGACCCCAGACCTATGGGAGCTTGTAGAGGGTCGCTGGGACTGTAAGAAAACAGTCTGGGTGTCCAAGATACCCCACCCCAAGACACTGAAAAGTAGGAGTAAAGTTCCCCCACTACCCCAAGAGGACACAATAGTCGTGATAGGGGGATTCTGCAAGAATCACAAACACCAGCAAAGCACTGAAGACGGATTCCTGGACCTGAGGACCTGCAAGGCAAGGGGACCAAGTCCAAGAGTTGCGATAGTGTCCAGGGGGGGCAGGAGCCCAGGAAACCCCGGATGAAGGTGCAAGAAGGCTGCCTCTGGGTGGAAGAAGCCAAGGATTCTGCAACAACGAAAAGCGCTAGGAACTTCTCCTTTGGATGGAAGAGGTCCCCTGGCGTGATGGAGTTTGCAGAAGTGTTACCACACAGAAATACCACAAACAAGCCTTGCTAGCTGCAAGGGTCACGGTAGAGGTTTTTGGGTGCTGCTGGGGACCAGGAAGGACCAGGATGTCGCCCCTTGGAGAAGGAGACAGAAGGGGCGCTCCGCAACTCAGAGAGCCCCCACAGAAGCACGCAGCACCCGCAGAAGTACTGGAGCAGACACTTAGAAGATTTGTGAACCGGAGTCCACTCACAATGGAGGGTCCCACAACATCGGAGTCCAACTCAGAGGGTTGAGCACTGCAGGACGGAGTGCTGGGGACCCAGGCTAGGCTGTGCACAAAGGAATCCTTGGAGAAGTGCACAGAAGCCGGAGCAGCTGCAAATCACGCAGTACACAGGTTTGCAGTCTAGCGTGGGGAGGCAAGGACTTACGTCCACCAAACTTGGACTGAAGAATCACTGGACTGTGGGGGTCACTTGGATATAGCTCCTGTGTTCCAGGGACCATGCTCGTCGAGATGAGAGGGGACCCAGAGGACTGGTGATGCAGAAGTTTGGTGCCTGCATTAGCAGGGGGAAGACTCCGTCAACCCACGGGAGATTAGTTCGGGATTTCCAGTGCAGGGTGAAGGCAGACAGCCATCAGAGCATGCACCACCAGGAAGCAGTCGAGAAAGCCGGCAGGATTAGGCACTACAATGTTGCTGGTAGTCATCTTGCTACTTTGTTGCGGTTTTGCAGGCGTCCTGCAGCAGTGAGCGGTCGATCCTTGGCAGAAGTCGAAGAGGGAAGTGCAGAGGAACTCTGGTGAGCTCTTGCATTCGTTATCTGACGAATACCCCAGAGGAGAGACCCTAAATAGCCAGAAAAGGAGGTTTGGTTACCAAGAAAGGAGGATTGGCTACCAAGAGAGGTAAGAGCCTATCAGAGGGGGTCTCTGACGTCACCTGCTGGCACTGGCCACTCAGAGCAGTCCAGTGTGCCCCCAACACCTCTGTTTCCAAGATGGCAGAGGTCTGGGACACACTGGAGGAGCTCTGGGCACCTCCCCTGGGAGGTACTGGTGAGGGGAGTGGTCACTCCCCTTTCCTTTGTCCAGTTTCGCACCAGAGCAAAGCTGGGGGATCCCTGAACCGGTGTAGACTGGCTTATGCAGAGATGGGCACCATCTGTGCCCATCAAAGCATTTCCAGAGGCTGGGGGAGGATACTCCTCCCCAGCCCTTCACACCTATTTCCAAAGGGAGAGGGTGTAACACCCTCTCTCAGAGAAAGTCCTTTGTTCTGCCTTCATGGGCCGGGGCTGCCCAGACCCCAGGAGGGCAGAATTCTGTCTGAGGGGTTGGCAGCAGCAGCAGCTGCAGTGGAAACCCCGGAAAGGCAGTTTGGCAGTACCCGGGTTCTGTGCTAGAGACCCGGGGGATCATGGAATTGTCACCCCAATACCAGAATGGTATTGGGGTGACAATTCCATGATCTTAGACATGTTACATGGCCATGTTCGGAGTTACCATTGTGACGCTATACATAGGTAGTGACCTATGTATAGTGCACACGTGTAATGGTGTCCCCGCACTCACAAAGTCCGGGGAATTTGCCTTAAACGATGTGGGGGCACCTTGGCTATTGCCAGGGTGCCCACAAACTAAGTAACTTGGCACCCAACCTTCACCAAGTAAGGGTTAGACATATAGGTGACTTATAAGTTACTTATGTGCAGTGAAAAATGGCTGTGAAATAACGTGGATGTTATTTCTATCAGGCTGCAGTGGCAGGCCTGTGTAAGAATTGTCTAAGCTCCCTATGGGTGGCAAAAGAAATGCTGCAGCCCATAGGGAACTCCTGGGACCCCAATACCCTGGGTGCCTAAGTACCATATACAAAGGAATTATATGGGTGTACCAGTGTGCCAATGAGAATTGGTAAATTTAGTCACTAGCCTGCAGTGTCAAATTTAGAAAGCAGAGAGAGCATAAACACTGAGGTTCTGGTTAGCAGAGCCTCAGTGAGACAGTTAGGCACCACACAGGGAACACATACAGGTCACAAACCTGTGAGCACTGGGGTCCTGGCTAGCAGGATCCCAGTGACACATATCAAACACACCGACAACATAGGGCTTTCACTATAAGCACTGGGCCCTGGCTTGCAGGATCCCAGTGAGACAGTAAAAACACCCTGACATATACTCACAAACAGGCCAAAAGTGGGGGTAACAAGGCTAGAAAGAGGCTATTTCCCTACACTTAATGACTTTGACATAGCTGCCAAGGTTTCAGATTGCTATGTGTGACATTTTCATAATTTCAGTGTAACTATGAATGGCATTTCAATGACTATGAGTGACACTTTATTGTGAGTAAAATCAAGAAACGAAGACGAGGGAACCATATAAATATCAGAAATGACACCCATTTGAGCAACAAGAAACTCTAAGAAGATTTTTAAACTGCTGCATTGGGGCCGGGCAGAGGCACAGGCTGCAGCAGAAAATTGAACATCATACATGATTATAATATGCAGTGCTGCCATTAACTAGCCTTAGTGCACAGAATGGGCCCCAGGCTCATCCCTGGCAGCCAATCAAGGCAAAGAGCATCACTGAGGCCACTCTCTGTCACACCTGGGACACCCGGGCCGAGGAGAGGTCTGGAACAGGATGTGAAAGGCCACCGGCAGCCCCAACCCATATCTCACATCTGCCATGAGCCTTCATAATTATAGCAGTCAGGTGACTCCAGACTCCCCCACAGATAAGTCACAGCCAAGCCTGGCTTGATTGTGGGGAGCAAGCCTCATGAAAGTCTGTCTGAGGCACACACATAGCCTAGGTCACAGACCAGGTGCAGCCTGTATTATGTCAAAAAAAACCCTGACACTGAACAGTATAATTATGAAAATCAATAGCTGAGCGCAGTTGGTGCACTAGTGTGGCTCTAGTCTAAAACAAGCAATTTAATTAACATATATGCCAGGCACAAGTGTTTACTTTAAATATAAGGGCATCTTTTTACCTCTCTCACTGTGACAGGCACTTACTTAGTTGATGATGTCAATTTGAGGCAGCAGAGCCCGGCTACTGGCGCCGTGGCACACTCACAGTGTCTTGTGCTGTGGAACAGCCGCCCTGCAGCTGCCCAGCACCAGACGGTGGCAACAGTCAGCCGCAGGCAACGTTGCCAGTCACAGCTGGGGGTGGGTCATCGGAGGAGCCACGGTGCGCATTTCTGACATGCCCGAAAGCGCAGCCAAAACTTTGCACGTTCCCACCGCAAGCAGCAGCGTGTCAGTCACGGACCCCCACCATAGCCTATTAAACTGCATCTCTCTAGTGACTACTCACTACAGTCTCTTTAGCTCTCAAGCCATTGGGCACACAGTGACTGCAACATGCACGTTTTGGAACCCACAATACAACTTTGATACCTTGTAGCAGTACTCGTAGAGCTGCGAGCACATCATGAAGCCACCCCCTTAGCCTCCCGGGACCAGCGCGCATCGTGCTCTGCCACTGTAGCGATCTGCTTGACAGCTGTCGAGGCACTTTAATGCTTGATTTTGCATTTCAGTGCGGTGATGCGGATTACCACACTGAAATGCGTTAGACTAACGCCTGGTGCCTGGTACTTGGCAGGGATGCTTTTACTCACTCTTTCATGCTGTCCATGGTGTGCTCAGGATAAGTCTTCAAGCTTGGCAGTATTTTCCAAGAAACTTGTCAGACATTCTTCCTAGAGGTTTTGTTATCGTAAGAGGAGGATGTGGGAGGTGTTACATAAAAGTCTCACTGCTATTCTGAGAGTGATAGAGGTTTTTCTTCATTTATAACCTACAGTATATAATCCTAGTGCACAGCGGTGGTGGCCGCAAACCTCAAAGGGGGCTGGGGGAAATAATAAAATAATTTAAAAATGTACCTGTCCTGCCACCCCCGCCTCGCTCCTCTTCTCTCCTGATGGTGTCCCAGCAGCCCCTGGGACACCAGCACAGGCTCCCCACACAATTCTGGTGCTGCTCTCATGCCATACCTAGACTGAGAGCAGCCCCAGAATTGGTCTGAGAGGCTACGTCTGCTGCTCAGACAGTGCATTGGAGTCTGTGCTGTTTCTCCAACATGGCTGTGCAACACAGCCGGGTTGGAGAAACCTAAAAGTGCATGTCAGTTTGTTTGGCCTCACTGACATGCGCACTTAAGTGCACTCCAGTCCTCCTCCCCCCTCCCATGGCCTGGCCCCTCCCTGCACATGCTAGCTCAGCCAGCAACTCAAAAATAAAACGATAATAAAATATTGTTTTAATTTTCAGCTGCTGACTCTTAGCCATGGGAGCGACGCTCCTTCGTCATTGTGTAATGCACTATTCACTGTGCCTGTGAAAACAACCTACGAATAACTGCAATTTTGGCAGATAAAGGAAGTGAGGCTTGGATGAGGAAGAGATTTATGGAGAATCACACAATTTACAGGCAGTTAACAATGCGAACAATGGCCGTGGCTTGGTCTTCCATTCTAGTTCATGAGCTCACCTGACTATTACATAAACCGAAGAAACCAAGGTCCGGATCAAATACAGCTCGCAACGGCCCTGAAAAAGTACCAGGTTATTATAGTCAGGGAGAAATGTTTTCTTATGCTGTAATTCAAGACGGAACCTCTAGGAGTCGCTGTTGCAAAGGCACTGTGCCGACCTACCATGTATTTGTGCCGTCAGCCCAAGATGTGGCTTTCCCCATCCACGTAATCATGCAACTTTTTCTTAGTTTTATCAGTCCATTCTCTCGTCTTCATTGGTCCTTGTTGTGGCTGTCATCCAACCCATCCCCCCCCCTCCCCCCCCAAATACACACACACACTCATGTCATTAGACACACACACAGAGAAAAGCCAGTCAGTTCCAGCCAGCCCTCTGAGGGCAGAGGAATGTGTATCCTCGGGCAGAGGGGAGGCGGGACCGGCCCCTCCCTCCTCCAAATTGTGCGCTTTCACAAACCAACCCCAGAAAGTCGGGAGAGCTGCCCGCCCCCAACAACCCCACCGCCCCCCAGGACCCTCCACGTGAACAAACATCCCGCAGGCTGTGAGAGAGGGCGCTTGTACAGCATCCATTAGCAGCCACCTCTCCTGGCACCCACCAGCAGCCAGTGCCACAGGCAGCATTCACCAGTGCCATGCCCCCAGCTCAGCTCACCCTCCTGGTCCTGGCCTGCTGTCTGCCGGGCCCTCTCCTGGCCACCCTGCTGCAGCCCTTTGACCGCCTCTACTACTCGGGACTCCGGGCCTACTTCCAGAAGGACTGGCTTGCCACCGAGGAGTACCTGCTGGGCGCCTTGCAGAGCCGGGCTCGGGTGCGAGGCGCTAAGGTGGCCTGCCATGCCCAGTGCCAGGCCGAGGAGGACCAGGGCGCGGGAGAGGGCGTCCCCAGCCACCTGCAGGAGCTGGGGGTCTTCGAGAGGGTGCTGAAGAGGGCCGAGTGCCAGACCTACTGCCTGAGGCAGCAGGTGGGCCCGCCCTCCAGGCACCGCACCACCCAGAGTGTGGAGGACGAGTTCCGGCGGCGGGAGCCCTACAACTACCTGCAGCTGGCCTACTTCCAGGTATGCATCAACTCATTCATTCTTTGACATTTGGATGGCCAGGGTGGCATCCGTCATGTGTCTGGACAGCGCCTCCTGCTGGTCGGATCAGTCCTTTTGGTACACTCTTTTTGACACCAGGGATGAGTAGATAGACACATAGGACTGCTGAGGAAAAGTCAACTACCACTGGACAGTCACTCACATGTCAGATCACTGTTCAGTGGTGAGGGACAAAGCCACAGATCTGAGATAGAGCAATGGGCCCAATGACTCTTAAGCACCA
This sequence comes from Pleurodeles waltl, assembly GCF_031143425.1. Taxonomy (NCBI): domain Eukaryota; kingdom Metazoa; phylum Chordata; class Amphibia; order Caudata; family Salamandridae; genus Pleurodeles; species Pleurodeles waltl. Next base: position 83,158,322 of record NC_090446.1, read on the forward strand.
CTGGGCTGGGGCAAAGTCAAGGTGATGTTACAATGGTGCCCTGGGTAGTGTGTAGAGCGAGATTCAGCCAGTCACATGGATGGTTTGTGCAACCTGTTAGCCAGTAGGTCTGGAATAAAGTCAGTGCCACGTGACGTCACTGCCTTTGAAAGGCCAGTGTGGTGACTGAATGTCAGTCCCATCTCATCTGCTCCCTCTAGAGGAGCCTGAAACTGGGGCAGAGCTTTGCTATGACATTAGTGTGAAGTAACTATTGCACGTAGCACTAGCAGAACTTTGATGTAGTTTTGCACATGCCAGGCAGTGCCTCCCGCTAGAAGGAGGAGCCTGGCAGAGCCAAACATATACATGCTGCTTCTCGTCTGAAGGGCCGAAGGGGCTGGGCGGATTCACTCACACAGGCTGATGCCACTGAAAGTCTGACAAGAATATGGCAGCTATAATGGGACAAGCTGTCGGCCATGAAAGTCTCAGCCATACTTTAAAAGCATGTGGGTTTCAGGCACAGTTATCGTTGTTGACATTGCATGGGAGGCAGTGGGTGAGACCTCCCGGAAGTCAGGGAGTGAGCGAGAGCCCTGGCACACGTGACGGGGTGAGACCCTGCAGAAGAGAGCCCATCGGAGTGGGGTGACCAGACCTTTAAAGTCAAAACCGGGAAATTTCATAAAAGTAGAAAAGGGACTACAATTTTACTGCAACCTGACACGCAGTATGTCCGCCCTCATCAGCAGAGAATTGCAAGAGGCACTAATGACATAAATAAAATGCAATTTGTGAAGCCAGTATCAGGCCTGAGGAATTAAATTGCTTTTATTAAAACAGCTGCCAATTATCCCTTCTTTGGATAACTTAAAGAGGCACGTCTCACGGTTTTCAGTCGACCCTTTCTAAAAACCGGGACATGAGTTAAATTTCACGAAATTTGCCGGGACCTCTGATGAAAAACGGGACTGCCCCGGTACACCCGGGACGCCTGGTCACCCGAGCCCCGGGCCCTGCCAGCTGTGCAGCCGACGTGGCTCCTGTGATACACACGCCCCTGGGTCCTAGAGCAAGCAGGAGGGCAGTGAAGATTGTGGGCGGGGCTCGCACAAGGGAGATGCTGCAGCCCCTCCTTGGGCTGTGCGTCACTGTCTACATTTGCTTACAAATGAACGAAACTCGTTTGTTTGTTTGCACAACAAAAACAAATATTCACAGCCTACATCAGCCCTCGGCAGCTTCTCCTATCAGTTTCTTTTCACCATCCTCCCTTTCCTCTACAGTCTAAACTCTGGAGCATACACCCCTCTCCCCCCCCCGCCCCCCCCCCCCTCAGCAACAAATGGTTCAGGGCTCCCCCCGACCTGCAGAACACATATAGGTCTGTGCTGCAGACACATTCACCCCGGGCCTTCCCGCCTGCGCTGGAATGTGTGGGCTGCTGGATCCACACAGGACTCTACAGCAGGAGTATTTAAAGCTGAGAGGCTGCTTTCTGCAGAAGACGCTACCTCGGTGACCTTTCTCGAAGGCCCGGGATTCTCTGCACCCTGTAGGGCCTGCATTATCCCCTTGAGCTTCCCCAATATTCTTGGAAGTAGTGACTTGTGGGGTGCGCACGTCTCATTTATATATCAAGCGCTGCATATGGGTTTAGGCCATGCTGTGTGTGACCTACATACAAGAAATAACAACAGCGTTCCCCTGTGTGTCCTATATCATGGATGAACTACCAGTGATCACCCTGCATGATCTGTGGGCACCGGGATGGCCTGCGGCCCATCCCTCTAGGCTCTGGTATCGGACAGAGCATTTGACTACACCTTGAGTCCAGTACCCTTGCCTGCAGTACCTATAAAGTACATGAAAGATCAGGTCCTTTGTTATAACTCTGCTCACCGTGCCCCGGGTCACAGGGAATAGCCCAGCTAAGTCCTGTTTGGCCAATACCCTTGTCCACTCCACTCGCTGGCCAAAGGGCTTGGCCTTTATCAAGTGCACAGGTGTTGTGGCATGGACATGGCCTTTGCCTAGAGCGTTGTGAGCAGGTTACTGGGCACTAGGAGGGAGATGCAGACTGCCTGCTACATCAAACATAAGTCAGGAATATTACATTAAAACTAGTGGCCCAAACAAAGGCCACGGTCAACTCGTTTTTGAGCAGAGAGGGATAAACTCATAAAACGTTGCATACTTGCCTACCAAGTTGAGAAGGCTGCAGGTTGCCTTTCTGATATGGTGTTGCTAGTTTTGCTCCTTAACTGCTAAAGAGGATCTATCCTTCTGTTCCTCTCTGGTTCGTTTCTGTCTGGGCTCTCCATATCTGTGAGCCCACAATAGGCAGAGGGCGTGCACCTGGAGTGGACCATAATCTGAAGGGGGGGTGTACCACATCAATTACTATCGCGAGAGTGGTTAGTGGCAATTGAATTTGTGGTGTACAGGCCCTGACTTTGTTCACTTGTACTCGTGGCAGTGTGTCTATTTATCCCCTTTGTGCAAAACCTGCTCATTTCTGAGTGCATTTTGGGTTTAGCTGCATGTGCTATGTATGTGGCATGCATGTTATATGCATTGGTGTCCATGTGCTCTGTGACCAGTTTCCTGTGCCAAGACATGCTGAACGCAGCACAAGCTGAGGGTTCCCTTCAGATTGTCCATCCACTGATGGGTGTGGCAACCTGCATGTAGCTTCCCCGGCGCAAAGCCCTGACCTGATGTCCGTCCTGGAGGGTTGGAGACCCAACATTGGTACCTGCCAGTCCTAACAATCTGTTGCTCAAAAAGGAGCTAAACCTCCAATGACTGCTTCAGCAAAATGGTGTCTCCTCAGCATCTGGCGCGCAACAGACCTGAACTGTATGGAACAAATATGGTGGACACTGGGACTCTTGGTTGCGAAACACAATGAAGCAAGACTCTGGGGAGGTTCACAGACACTACAGGCGGAGGACTGGAAACGTGATGTGGATTGGTGTATTTTGGCTGCGAGGGTGGTGTATGGGGACCTGCCTACCCCCAAAATGGGGGAAAATCTGGGGAAAATGGAATGTTTACAGAGTAACGTTTAGTGATTTTGCATCCAGAGGCTTGGTGGAGTAGCGACTTGGCCCAACAATTTCCCTCGCCGGTGTTGTTTGATTTGTGTGATGGAGAGGTAGTATTACCTGGAAAGTGGGGTACTGAAATGATGGCACAATTGAAAGAAATGACAGAGCAGAAATATACTTTGTACTTGTTTTTTACCACACGCTTAATAAAAAGATTTATAAAAAAGAGATCGAAGCTGAACGTGCTTGGGAGCTATTCCACTGTGCCCCCAGATGTTCACATTGATAGGTGGTTCCTGTTCCGCGTGTCTGGCCTATCCCTGTCCTATCTCCTGCCCCTTCGTGTCATGCCTGGAGCAGTCTGTAAACAGTGGCCCTGCACAAGAAGTCCCCGCCTCTCTAATCCATGTCCCCTGCGACTATTTGGCGCTGCCCTCTCTCCTCTCCAGTGAGGTACATGTACAACGATCTGGTTGGTTGGACTGAAGGATCCACCACATTGCACACCTTGCTTTTGGCCCTTGCATCTCAGTGCCCCCAGAACTTAAGCTCTGCCCCCTTAGAGCCAGTTCCTTGTTTTTGCTTTGAACCTCAAAATTATCTCTCCGGCATTGACTCGTTAACGCTGTGTGACTTGGACAGGTGCTTGAGTAGTTACTGTTTCACTTAGAGCTAGGATGGAGGATCTCAAGAGGAACCCCACTCCTGTACCCTGCCTGGAAGACAGACAAATTGTTGGACTGCCCTTGGAGAAAAACACAATCTAGCTGATTTAAACCCCGATGGAAGGCAACGCGAGGGAGAGAGCTTGCCTAAAGGTCATGAGGATCTGCAGACATGCTGAACTTGTTCAAAGATATTTCAGTAAAGAACCATCTGCATCACTTGAGGGTCAAAGACATACAAGCAGTGAAGGCCTGCATGTATTGGCGAGCCTATGCTGCTATTGTCTCGACTTACTCTCTGGGTGCAGCATCACCCAAGTGGAAGATGGACACAAGGATCTTACACTCTCGTCTTAGGCCTGCTAAGCTGCTTGATACCAGCTGTGTGAACCCATCCCAACCACCATCCAACAAAGCCCAGTTCAGTAGTTGTTGATAATTTAATTCCCTTGACCTCTAAGTCTAAATCAGTACTTTTCCCTGTTGCCCAAGGAAACTAGTGAATACTGTGACAGTCCCAGGTCTCATGGGATCCACTGACATTTCAGCTGTGACCAGTCATTAAGGAGATAGCAGTCCATGAAAGCTACACCAGCATCACCAACAGCAATTTCCAATTCTTCAGAGTTATAAATTATGGTGTTTCCAAATTAGATTAATCCCTGTGTGAAACACTGAGGGAAAATGAGAGAACTTTGCAGGAATCGGTCTGGAAACATCGATTCCACCCTGTTGTTCCCCAAAAAACTCATAATCCATTTTTTTGCCCTTGAAATACCCAGACTCATGGTCACTGCTATTGTGAGGGCAGAGAACCAACGGAGATTACTTCAGACCACTCATAATAAGGACCTAAGTCATATCCCCAGATGTTCTGTCCCAAGAGAAACACATTGGGGGTCATTCTGACTCCCGCGGTAACCGCAGGGCCGGCGGGAGCCGCCGAATGACCGCACTGCGGTCAAATGACCGCGGCGGCCATTCTGGCTTTCCCGCTGGGCTGGCGGGTGACTGCCAGAAGGCCGCCCGCCAGCCCAGCGGGAAAGCGCCTTCAACGAGGAAGCTGGCTCCGAATGGAGCCAGCGGAGTTGAAGGCGTGCGACGGGTGCAGTGGCACCCGTCGCGATTTTCAGTGTCTGCTATGCAGACACTGAAAATCTTAGTGGGGCCCCCAGGGGCCCCACGACACCCGTTACCGCCAGCCAGGTTCTGGCAGTCAAAACCGCCAGAACTAGGCTGGCGGTAAGGGGGTCGCAGCGCCGCCATGGAGGATTCCCCAGGGCAGCGGGAAACCGGCGGGAAACCGGCGGGACACCGCCGGTTTTCCGTTTCTGACCGCGGCTGTACCGCCGCGGTCAGAATGCCCATGGATGCACCGCCAGCCTGTTGGCGGTGCATCCGCGGTCGTTGGCCCTGGCGGTAGTCTACCGCCAGGGACAGAATGACCCCCATTGTGTTTACCCATTCAATGAGAAATAATCATTCTGGCCCACAGAAGCGCCAGTGTTATTCGAGGGTAAGAATGCTCACTTTGACTCGTTGCAATGTGTGGCCATTCTGCGTTTAGCAGAAATTCAAGTGGTCAATTTGTTTTGTAAGCACTAGAAATGTCTTTGGAGGTCCAGGAGATAGGACTTTCTGGTTTTCTTTGATGGTTCTTATCGTAAAAGTCCTGCCTTACCTACCGATGAATAAAGTCCACCGGTTTAGAAGTTATGGTATTTTATATGTACTTAATGTAGCACTACGATTCACCCCCGAAGGGGAGTAATGGCTCCGACTGAGCATTAATTGAATTGTGTGTGATAAATTCAGAATGAGGACTAGTCTAATCAAATTTTTGTATATTATAACATAAAAATGGAATATGTTAAAAACAATTTGACATTTTCCCAGAAAAACATCTATGTACAGGAACCATAAGGCTAAACTTATGCCATTCCTGAGGAACATCCGAGAAGGTCACCTAAAGGTTGACCTTCTAAATGTAGTAGTTGATGCAAGGACATGGTCTCTTCTATCATAGATCAGTTTACCCCATGTTTTGAAAACAAAAATTAGGAAATTTGAAAGTGCTTGTACTCAAGAACCATCAGACCCCAAGCTTCAGGAACTGGAAGAAAGTCGGAGGAAACAGTGGACAACTATTCTAAAAATGAACCAAATATGATTTTTGTTAATACATTTGGAGAAGTGGCCACCTCAGCGAAAGAATTCATAAAAATATTTAAAGTATTAGCTTGTCCTCTTGCCAATGTGAAACTGACATTTGCAGACAGATCAGGGTAATATCCTCCAGGATTTCTATAAGGGAAGGAGGCATCATATAAGGCAGTCCTCAATCAAACGTAAGAGGCAGATCGCAGAGAGGAGAGCTATGATTTACAGGAGTCAGACAGTATCCTTTTAACCTTCTTACCTTTTTGACTTCTGGATATAGCAAGTGAAGAAACTACTGGTACCACTAAGGAGATACATTCTGCAGCTTGCCTTTCAAGGTCAGACAAGCTGGGTGACAGAAGGCGACCCTGGTTCAATACACCATTCTCCATTGTACCTGCAAAGTTTTTTAACATTGTAAGATCATTTTCACCACCCAACAAGATGATGTTCGGTCTTATAAATACCAGCAAAGCCAAACATGTATGCAGACCTTTCCCAGCAACTTTGACTTATAACTTTTTTATGTAGAGTAACAATGTGTGCTGAATTTTTCTCTTTAAATGTATTTTTTGCAAAGCTTTGTGGCACAGCAACCAAGGTTGAGCTAAGATGTGAGAGCCGGAAGCGTCCCATGACACGGCTACTCTCTTGCCCACCGCTAGTGATCTTTCAGACTGTCTAGCGTCTCACTTACTCACACTTTTGCACAATAGTGCAAAGGGTGTGTGTGATGTCTAGAATAGGTTTTGAACTAGAAGGGTAGCCTTCCGGTGCAAAATACAATGCTCAGACATACTTTAAAACTTTGCCACAATGAATGTGTATTTTGGAGAACTAAAACAATTCTCCTTGTCAGTTCCTGCCTCTATGAGTCATTATTTTTTAGAGTAGAAACCTTTCTATAATTTTTAGTAGATAGTGCTTTGCATTAGAAATTATGGGTGGTAGCGTGGGAACGCCAATCTACCAGCCCATGGGATGCCCTATTTACAAAAAGTAGAGAAGAACGCCATTTGGGCTGCCTTTAGGCCTGCTTTCCAATGCAAACAAGTTTTACACCAGAAAACAAATACTTTATCAACACTTTGCACCAATTTACATCACTTTTTCTGACTTTGCACTGGTGCATAGTGGTGCATTGTGTCAAATGGTACAATATTCATCAAATGTGACAAAGGGAAAACCTTTGCATAGTTTTTGCTAGACATGAGCAAATGTGGCAAAAAAACTTGATATTCTTTGTTCGCTACTTCCTCATGCCAACGGCTGAAGTGGGAGGTCACCTGGGAAGGCATGAAATGTAATGTCACACATGGTGACACAAATGTATTGCTGTATGTGCAAATACTTGTGTGCAAAGATTGAAAATAATGTGTATTTTGCAGTTTTGCCTTTGTTTCTATACAATGAATTAATTTTGGCGACACTTGTATGATGTGTGTCAGTGTTTTTATTTTATAAATTAAAGGGGTTGAAACGTAGGACCAGGGCCATGTGAGTCTCAATAGATGGTGGGCGTGTGCAAATAAAATAAACTTTCAAAGGACAAATTTAAATACAAAAGCATAATGCTTTGTTTTCAAATTTAAGAATCACTATAGAAGGCAAAAAGTAGTTAGTCAAATAGTAAATCAGCATCAATGATGCAACGAATAATGCACATGTGAGAGGATTAAACACAAGGACATTTCCGAGACAGGTAAAAGGCCAGAGCCAAAGTATATAATTCAGCAAGAGGACTAACACAAATCTTCTCAATTCAAAAGTCAAGGAAAGTCTAAATATAAAAAAACAGACACAATGACATAGAGACTGCTCAGTTAGGAAGACAAAAATCTATGTATAAATCAACAGACATACAAATGTGGGGTCTGCCTTTGAAGAAATAAGCAAAAAGTCTGGCACATCTCCCAAAAAGGGCACATTTTAAAGGCCTCAGACAGTAACAACGTATGATCTGACATCACAGGGTGGTACTAATAAAGATTAAATTGCATAAAAGAAAACATGATACATGAAATAATAAACATTTAAGAATACCTTTTGTGCAAAATTATAATAAGGTGTACATAGGAAACGAAGGAAATAATATGACGTTTGTGCAACAAGTAAAAACATTAGACAGTACAACTGCTTGGTGCAGGGTTGAGTAAAGAGCCTTCAATTTGTTGCAAATACAGAAATATTTTGCATATGGCTTCCTTTCCGGGAACACAAATTAATATGTTTCTGCTCAACAGGCAAACAGCAGCATAAAATGAATTCTATTTTGCTTATTTTCTACAATGGAAAAACACAGAAGATAATCATGAACATAGGAAACTTGTTCATGTAAGCTAAAAACACATTTTCTTTCTGTCACTGTAAAATGAAAGTCAGTGCAATCTGACTTTGGATTAGGCATGTTAACAGAAGTCTAGTGATGCTAGAATTATTTGCATTACATAAAAACACATTCACACTTGTCATGCCAATAAAGTGTATTTAAACTGCGAGAAGGAATTTGGAATGTCAGCCTGAATAGGCTGGGGTGAAAAAAAACCAATATGAGTACTAAACCCACATATTTGGCAAGTCTAGCTACATGAAATTATGTTACTATTCTTAAGAATATTGTTCTGTGTTTTTATAGCATTTACACACATGTGCTCAGAGATGCTAATCTTCCCTGAAATCTGGCATACTGATCCAGCTGAAAGTTCAATACCCTGCACTATCCTGAAGGTTTCATCAAGTGTTGGGTTGGTACAGCATAACAAATGTGCTTGAGCTTTTTTAGAGGCTAAGTTCAACCCAGTTTGATCTCTCATGTACTGTTCAACACTCTTCTCAAAAGTTCATGTACTCACTAAAATTATCAATGAAGCAATACACCGATCTCTATTTTCACGGAGAGATTGTTTATGTGAATAAAAGTTGAAGTGTTCTGCTGCCACGCTTCGTTCATCTGTAAAATGTCTGGAAAGTCTTCTTTCAGCCTCAGGGTACTCATTCCACCTACCAAAGTCATCTTATGTTGGTTCCAATTCAGGCAAGCGGACAAAATGTTTTGTCCTTCTGTTCCCAGACATTTGAACAATAAAGTTACTTTTCTAGGTGGTGCATCATTAAGCGCATCAACAGCCACCAGATAATTTGTGAAAACACAAAATAAGCGTTTCCATTGTTGGACTGCGTCTGCACCCTTGCTTACCTTCTTTGTCATTAAGGATGGCCACACACATGTTACGTTGAGTCTGTGTTGGCGTGCTGCCTGTCAGCATATGACAGTGGTACAACAAGAATCGCTGACCTTGACGTCATAGCTGACCATTGAGGCAAACGGCTTGTCTATCTTCTTAAGTTGGAATCAGCTGGGGCACGCTTCACTACGCAAACACATCGACCAACACAGACATGTCTATCTAACAAGACTAACCTCGACTGGCCTCCTTCCCCTTGCTGAAATGTGTCGCCAATATGTAAGGCCTCGTTGTTTCTTCCAATGGACAACCTTAGGCATCTTCTGGTACAGGTAACAAAATATTTATTAATATAGAAAAGCGAAGTAAAAGACCCCACCAATCAGTGTCCTACTTTCATGGATCCAGATCTCAAATTGATCACAAACTGGAGATCTAGAACCAGAATACAGTTTCTGGTGTGATGGACACACGAGAGAATTCAACTATATACATATTAAAGCAATAACAAATACTGCAAATACATCTGATGCAGGTGATGAGGGATAGAACTATTAAAGTCTCTCCTCCGGGGTGTCTATTGTTCCTGCCTTCTCCTTCCCAGACCCTTGGTTATTTTGCGTACCTTTGATGAGAGCAAAACATCAGAACTGCAGTTCCATGATAAGGTTTCGATCATACATGCAGGGTTAGTGACTCAATGTTGGCTTTGCAACCCAGAACTCATTGTTTTCTGTGCAAACAGACATGTGGCATCTGAGGTAGTTTCTCATAACTCCTGATCTTCAGAGATATAAATCAAATCTGTTCCTCCCTAACATTAATATCATAGATATGAGTCTGCAATTCCTGTTTAAAAGCCCGTCTCTAATTTCCTTATCACTGTCACGTTTAATAAAGAAATGGCATGGCATCCGACTGTTATGTTATTGATGAGCAGTCTCACCATAATGCATCCTACCAGAGCAATCAGCCAAGGTGAAAACAGGATAGAGCATAATTACAGCTGCAGCTTAAACAACACCACTTAAAACACTACTATTCTTTCATTATCATCACAATCTGGTTTCCTAAAACAGTGATGAGTAAAAAGGAGATGTTTATGGTAACATGTTTATTTTTCTAAAGAGCCACTACAGGTAAAATACAATCTCTCTGACATTTCAGATCGAGCATAGCAGCACACAAAAGCTGCTTTTTCGACGTGTTGGTACGTATCTGGGCTTTTAACAACGCCCACCTCACGCCCATCACTACCACTCGTTCATGGGCTTGCCCATCAAAAATGCTTTGATGACATTGGTAAATGGTTTACGTTTGTCCCTCCTTGGGGAGGTTTTGTTACCGCCTTGGCCATCACCCCTGTTACATGGCTAATTGCAGGTTTGCCGATAAGTTTGACAATGAGCGAACTTCTTTTTCCTTTTGTGTGTCTCTTCACGCTGATGCTCATGGCAACCGTGGTGCAGTGAATCGGCTCGCTTATGTGAAACTGTTTTACTTTTCATTTTCATGTGGCAAGAAAAGTCCGGTTAGGAGTTTACAACGCTAAAAGCTCTAACTCGAGCAAATGCGAGACCCATTCCATCGCAAATGCTTGTTCTATACATTCTGAGGCACAGCACTTTTTAGTCCGACTCACATTTATTGGATTCTAATATCTTTTTGCAACAACTTACTGCATTTTGATACATTTCATTTCACAGCACATTCTGCTTTTATTTGTCATGTCTGCAGCCATACAACCATTTCATATGAAAAAAACACAGCACCAGAAATTTAACTTGTTTTCGTGAAAAGTGTTGGTATGAACAGGTATTATAGGGAATAAAATACTCTCTGCCACACATTTTAAGGTTATCGATAGTTACCTCGGACCATTATAAGGGAAGTCAGCCTTAAGCCTCGTTCCCCTACATGCTTAAGGAACTCCCCAGTGACTGGTATTAGCGTTATAATGTATGGTGGGGTACTTTATCTCATATATCATACATGCCAACATTTTAGAAAAGGTAAGTGGACATTTTAAAAAAAATCAGGAACAATTTAATGTCTATTGAAAGAGACCATTTCAGGCAGGAGAGAGCCAAAATCATGCCATTTTGTGCTTCAAAGCTCGTGAGTCACCCGTCTGAATCAGATCTGTTGGCATGTATGCATATATTTCCACATCAGCTATATCTAAGGTTGGTCGGTGGCAGTGTTTTGAGTACAATTGACTTTGATGTAAATAATATACGGCGACTGAAAAGTATGCTCACATTATGCACACTCTTTTCACATTAAAAATCCTAACTTACAATACCGTTGAAATCTGCTCCGTCCTTGCACAGCTTATATAGAGAAAGAGGAATGGACTCCCAGACGTGCCTCACATAAGCCATTAGTGTGTCAGGTCACCCTGTAGGCCTGATTTGCCTGAGCTATTGCCCTGCAATGTATGCTGTCCGGATGCACTCCGACATGCCATATTTTAGAATCCCCTTAATGCACTGCAAGCCTCTAAATCTGGCAGCAGCTCTACGTTTGAATAGAATATGTAGCCCATGTAATCTTTACTAATTATGTTGCCATCTCTGGTCAAACTCATAATCGGCCCCATCAGGGCCGGACTGGGAAACCAAAGCAGCCCTGGTAGATTTTGTCAGACCAGCCCCCATAGGGTGCATAGCGAGTGAGCCTGACCGCTACAATGGGGCTTGCAAGTAGTTTTCCCAGCCAAGAAAATTTGGAAAAAATTGCAAAAACAGTGCATTCTACAACACATTTTACATTATATATCCAATTGCATTAGTTTTTAAAGCATAGTAACTGATGGCCTTATAGAGCACCAGGATATGGCAATCATTACTGGGTTTCTTCAATGTGTCCATCACCCTCTGACAGTGCAGCTCATCGCTTTATAGCCCCTCTCTCACATATATTTCATTTGTTTTATAGCGCCTTTCTTACCAGCGTAGGGTGTTGGAGCACTTTACATCACACATATATAGAGAGACAATAAATCATACGTGTACAAATCACTGTGTAGCAAATGTTATATAAGACTAAGGGGACTAGAAGGTGTAGGGTTCACGTCATCCATACTGGTGGGCATTTTTTACGAGTGCTTGGTCTGCGGAAGCATAAACTCAGAATTCAGAACGTAAAACAGTGGATAATGTTGACTTTACTAATAATGTACTTCTAACCAAACAAATGCTTTTTAGCAAAATTAGTATAATCAAAGACTGTGAAAAACACGTGACCTTTTAACTTTTACCATGCAGCTTGGATGCAGCTCTCTGATGGTAGTTCATAGCTCACCGTGCTAGATTATGACTGTAACTTATGAACTGCACAGTAACATAAGGATCTCTGTGACAAAAGCGGTATCCCACTGAGTCTTGCATGTAAAATACTGTTCTGTTCACTGCATATTACACGTTCTTTGCAACAGGCATATTAACCCTCTACGCTACCTTGGATGAGTCAAAACTGCCCCTAGACAAGACTCATCTCTCGCCAGCAGGTACATTAATCACCTGAGTTATCTTGACACTTTCATTGTTGCCTGAAAACTGTTCAATATCCAAGGAACTCTGCAGTGCTTTTAAAACTACAAAACCATCCCCCCATTAACAAAAGCACCCCCCACCACTGCCACCACCCTTCCAGCCTCCCGGGGAAACGCCCGATGCCCGGTACAGCCAGTCCAGCCTTGTGCCCTATCATTAAACTATGCCCGCTGGTTTCGTAATCACAGTTTTAGGGTTATATTTTACATCAGTTGTCTTCAAACTAGTTGCTAACAGTACTTCGGGGGGGGCGTCAGATCCTCAGCTTAAACAGCTTGCTGCGTTCCCAGATGCATCCGCTTGTTAAGGCAATTCAATGGCACATGCTGCCAATCGCAGCCTTAAGTATTAAAATAACAGAGAAAGCCTTTATTACAGCCCTCTGTAAGTTTGCTCCTGAGATTAGGGGGGTCATTATGACCCCAGTGGTAAAAAACGCCTACCGCCACGGCAAGGGCTGCCAAAAGACTGTCGCCACGGCTACCAGCCATCCACCAAATTATGACCACAGCCAGATTTCCGCCAGAAGGATGGCGGAAATGCGGCTTAGGCCATGCTGGCGGATGGCGCCATGCCAGTAGACCGCCGCCAGCTGTATTAGGAGAATAATACCACGTGGCGGTGTTCTGCTGGCGGATGCTGCTGCTGGCAGCAGTGCCCTGTCCCGTCTCCTGCCGGAGGACCCCCTGATTACAGGTAAGTCGGGTGTTCCGACAGGGGAGAGGGGTGTTGTGTGTGTGTGTCTGTGCGTGCATCTATGCGGGTGTGTGTTGCGTGTTGTATGTGTGAACATGTTTGGGGGTGTGAGTGCATGTATGGTGAGTTGTGTGAATGCGTGTCTGCGTGTATGTATGTAAGTGTGTGCGGATGTGTGTGTGAATGCATGTTTGCATGCGTGGATGAATGTTGGAATGGGTGTGTGTATGCGTGTGTGCATGTGTGAAGGGAGGGGTGTGTATGAAGGGGGTCTGGTAAGGAAGGAGGGGTGTGGGGAAACCTGGGGAGGGGGTGGGAAAGACCCCTATCAGTGACAGGGAAGGGATTCCCTGTCACTGATAGTGCCTACCGCCATGGTTTTTGTGGCTTTAAGGATGCCATTAAAACCATGTCGGTAGGCGGGGTCATAATCCCGCAGGTGGGCAAGTGACGCCCGCTGGGCTGGAGAGTGAAGTCTCCAGCCCAGCAGTCGTTACCACTGTGGCGGTCAGTGTACTACCTTGGCAGTTTGGCTTCAGCCAAACCGCCAATGTCATAATATGGAGAAAAGTACCGCCAGCCTGTTGGAAGTACTTTCCTCCATATTAACACCGACCGCCAGGGTCATAATGACCCCCTAGGTGTCAGAACCAAAGTCAAATGTTCAGGGCTTTATTTCAACTCAACTGGTTCAAAAAGACTATAATGCAAAACTCATAACAAAACATTTAAAACGACCTCATATAAAAAGTCAGGGGTCTATAACTTACATATGCTAAAATCAAAGGGCAGTCACCAATTTCTAGAAAATAAACTTACGGTGGCATAATTTCACCTTCAAGTTGTTAAAGAGCCCTAAAGGCTGCATCCAGACATGTAACAACCAAAGCAAAGTTTTTCCAAGTAAATTATATGAAAACTTTGTAAAGCTGGGAAAACACAGATATTATGTTATCTAGTCCACACAATCAACATAATTTGAGTGCCACTTTCCCATGATGGCGCGGAGCTTGGCACACACGCTTTGCTTAAGGGGTAACAAAGTTCTATCATGCTGCAAGTTGGCCAAAGAAGAAAACAATGTTCTACTCTGTGTTGGAAAGTTGCATGTCTGCTCCTCATATGTAAGCAAATAGGTTTACAGTCCTGGTAATGCTTACGTTTTCATAGCTCACGAAAGAAATGTTTACCAAACTCAGTGACATTCACATTGTAAACCTCCTAACAATTACTGTTTACTTATTCCCGTAAAACAATTCTTAGCATTTCCTGTTATCAGTTAAAACTGTTTTTAGTTGATAAAACACCGTTGAAGGGAATATTTTCTTTTCTGTAGAAACTGCAAAACGAGGATTTTGCATCATCAAAAAGTGTGAAGATCACTGCCTTACAACAATATCACTTGGGTGAAATTGTGGTAGTTCTTACGTAATCCTTTTAATTAAATGCACTTCTCACCTCACCAGCCTTCCATTAATTTAGGAATTTCTTCCTTGACTTGGAGTCAAACTCTAGGCCTTGGGACCACTCTCATAATCTGATCATTTCTGGGTAAATTTCTGATGTGAAAACCCTTCCCAGGATCACGTGCATGAAAGCTTTTCACAATACCTGGCGATCGTTCTTATAGCAGCCCATCTCTGTCAGCAGCCGACAGCCATAATAGTATCACAGATCAATACATAACTTCCAAAAAGGCAATGATAAGCCTGCAGATTTGATAATTGTGTTCTTATTTTTTTCTCTTCAAGAGGATCACAGCCAATATGTGCTTCGCCCCGTCGTGGTGTGCAGGCCTAGGACTTTTATAAGGCTGCAAGATAGTGTTGCATCTTTAGACATTGATAAACCAGAGAAGGTTTGGTAGACAAGAACCACACATTTGTTTTTACCTTGGCTGTGGAAGATCATGCTCTTCATGAGGGTAGATGATATGGTGTGGTCCCATTTTCTTTGACGGGAATGGTCGAAGCAGAGCAAACAGCGAACGTTGGTATAAAACAGAGAGTTTGGGGACACTGTGAAGGCAAACTTGTTAGAACAGAGTGTGTTATTATGGAATAACACATCTCAGCACACATTGTGACTCTTCGTGTTGTAATGTCCATAGTGATCGAGTAGAGCCCAAAAAAATTACTAAGTAAGTAGAAGTAGTGTAATAATGAATCTTTACTAGAAATGGATAAACAAGAGATGTCGGTGAAGTTCGGTCTGGGCGCTAACCTAGGGGAGAGAGCAAAATATAGAGGGAAGCTCTTGATTGGGTGCCTTAGAGTAGGACACTTCCCGCCTTACTTCCAATTCCTACACTTCCCTACTCTCAGCTACCAAATGAATCTCTCCAAGGGCAAACAACCTTTCTCTTGTCCTTAACCTTGAATCTCAGACAGTGGGAAGGGGAGCGTACCCAACGGGGTTGCTTTTGCGCATCTTACTTTACATACCAAGGGCCAGATGTGTGACTGTCTAAGAGTTTGCGTCTCACACGTTGCAATTTTTAGTGACTCGCAAATTGTGAGTCGCAAACCCTGATGTACAACAGTGTCTGAGAATCTGTTTGAGATTCCCAAATGGGTCGCAAGGGACATTATTCTTCATGAGGTAGGTCGCAATTTGCGACCCATTGGGAATGGTTGGCACTCACGAGGATGGTGGCCTGCTGGGATCAGCAGACCACCATGTCTGTGACTGCTTTTTAAATAAAGCAGTTTTTGTTTTTTTAGGTTTAGTGTTGCAGCGTGTAAGCGCTGCTTTTCCGACCTGTTGTAATGTATTTGTTCGGTTTAACCACGCCTATCTCACACCCTACACTTTCATTCGTCCTGGGCTTGCTTTTCAAAAATCCCTTGATGTCATTGGTAAATGCTTTACGCTTGTCCCAACTTGAGGCGGTTTTGTAACCGCTTTGCAGACTGACCCTGTTCCATGAATAATTGCATGAATAATTGCACCATTGCTGATATACTTCAGCATGAGTGAACTCTTTTTTTATTTTCTCTCTCCCCTTCGCGCTCCATGGTGCTTTGAAGTTTCATACCGCTGGAAATTGATCGGCGATATTGGAGAGTGTTGCTCACTTGTCTCTTGCGTTCACAACTGTGTCCCCTTGTGCTCCGTGTTGCTCTACCTTGTGTAATTTCCCCCATGGAACCGCCTACCCCCATGCTGCTTCATCGTCTGCTTGTCCTGGCAACCCCGCCTCCCCTGCGTGCCATGTTGCTATTTCCTTGTTAATGACATAAGTAGCGATCAGATACGTTTTGGTAAAACTCACTTTCAGGTGAAGTTTTGAGTGCTGGAAAGATTGGACATTTGTGTAAATAAAGCACTTGTAAGCAGTGCTTTAAATGGGCCGGTACTCTCCGGTACTGAGTACCGGCACTTTTTTATTTTGAGAGGGAGAGTACCGGCACATCTCAAGAAAAACGTAATACTTTTAATTGGAGAGTTCCGGCACTTCTCAGAAACAAGCAGGTACTCTGGTACAGAGTACCTGCACTTCTATTTTTCCATTTAAAGCACTGCTTGTAAGAAGTTGCTCGGGTCTGAACAGTTTGTGTCACGGACTGAACTAAAAGAAAAAACAACCAGAAGGAGTACGTACGGTGCAGCCAAGCAGTACTCGCTCGTCGGTGGCTTTGAGCCAAAGCAATGAAGTCATATTTCGGAGCTCTGGTGTTATTACATGTGTTGCTCCTACTGCAAGAGGACAACGCAGGCCGCCTTCTGTCTCTCTACTCAGACTACAGCCCCGTATTACTGAAAATTAAGGCTCAATAAATCCACATTTAAAAATAATTAGCAGGCATCTTTGTGGTGAATAGGATCTCGTGACCGCGGAGCAGGCTCGCGGCAGGGTGCGCGCGAGTGTGAAAGGGCCCGTCCTCGTCCCTGCCTGGAAGGTCACAGCCTTCCCCATGCGGATAATGTGGCGTCCAAAATGCGGCATTCCTATCTTGCTGAGAAAGTGGCGGTACTCTCCAATGAAAGGTATTATGTTTTTCTTGAGGAGTGAAGGTATTCTCCCTCTCAAAATAAAAAAAAGTGCTGGTACTCAGTCCCGGACAATACCAGCCCATTTAAAGCACTGGCTGTAACTACAATGCTGTCACAGGTCTTATCTGCCTTTTGAGTGTCTGGCATAATAGTCAGTGGGGGCCGGTAATTAGAGCATAGAGAGGGGGGACGCAAGGCCACACATTCACATGTGCACAATCAATCACAGCCATGTGCTCACACACACCCATTTACATCATGCACTCACATACATTCATATATGCACCCACACGCATGCACCAGGCATGAACTATAGACATAACACTTGCCTTCTGCAGCATCTCTGGGGGGAAGCCTTCGAGGTCCCAGGACGGTTGGGATTACTGCCTTCTCTCTGAAAGGAGGCAGCAGTCCCCCACTCATCAATGAGTGTTATGGGGCCAGTGAGAGTGGTGACCCCACCCCACTTTCTGATGTGTCACTGCTAAACACTTGGCCATGGGCGCTTCAGGGCTTAAAACTGAAGCATGAAGACTGTGAGTGACTCTCCCCCTCATCACGGGGTGGGTGTGGGGGTGGAGAAGAGCCTTGAGGCACTTGTCCAGGCTGAAGAGGCCACGCCCACAGGAGCTGTGACATCATCAGCCCGGAAAGGTACAGCCAGGAGCCTGCACATTTAGGACATGTCTAGCTCTCGGGTGCCTGACCTGAAAATAAAGAGTGTTTCTCAAGCTGACCTTTACTCAACCTGACAGACACTCTTTAATTTCGGCCAAAAGGTGCCAGAGCGTGATGGGCCACTGCTGATATTAGGTAGCACTTGTAATTATTCCCACCACAAGTGAGGTTTTGAACTCCCTCTCTTATTGAAGTTGGGCAAACACATCTGCCTCGTTCTTTTGTGTTGTGCAACTGGAGTATTCAGGATATTAAATAATGCGTTGATGTTAGAGTTTACATAAACTTCTCACATGGCATAAGACCTGTCGTCGCTCCTTACCTAACCAAAGGCTGTATACCTCAATGCCTCATTTGTAGGCCTGAGCAAAATATAAATTACATTGGTGTAATTTGTGAAGTTTCGGAAAATTCACCCTATACTTTTTACGCAAAATTCTAGAAATTACACCATCACTCCACCACAAGTAATTATGCACCATTTGCGGTTTAAATGTACAGCATAAGTGCCATTTGCTGTAAAAATTCACAGCAAATGCACAGGAACAAAAGAACACATGTGGTTGTTGTTCGGGGTGGTTTTGTATGTTTGCACTATTTTTGTAAAACAAAATGTATCCAAAACAAAAACTGCCCTGTTGACCATATTTGTGCTAAAATATGGAGCAAAATTTCGGATTTGCAATTCCTATAATTATGCATTATTTTGTAAAATGTTGGCATAATTAAGCTAAAGAAAATTAAATTGATTTTGCACACTCCTACTTAATTGTAGATTATGAAACCTCTCTGTTTCCTGTAGCTTAGAGGGTATACACTTTAAGAAGCTCTTTCAAGAGGAACCTTCCTCTGTTTTGCCGAACTTTCAACAAGGCTCTCTTCATGCCTGAGAGAAGTCTGTGAGAGATGGGTAAATGACAAAGCACATGATGTCTCCCCTCAGTTTAGGACCTTACTGTAGACTTCTAAGTCTGTCTAGATTCAATGAAACAGAAACAATAACTAGTGTACCGGCAATCTTCTTATGCACGTACTAGAGTTGTCCTTCTCATAGGCACTACAATGAGACAATCACGTAATAATGTCCAGCATGTCACCAGGAGGGACCAGTTAAGATGGTCCATAAGGAGATGGAGAAGCCTGCATTTAGTGGCATCATTGTAAAAGAACCGAAGAGGTTTGTTGGACCAGGGAGCTCAAACCACATCAGTTGCTGGATGCTGCTCTGGCCCCCAGTCTGCTGGGAAAGATTCCCTGAGAAAGGAACTGGTCCTAGTTCAGAGCCTGCTTAAAGTGTGCTTCTGCTCTTCGTGTTTGTGATCTGTTGAGGGACACCTCAAACATGGAGAACATGTTCTCAAAAACTCAGATGTGAAGTAATTGTGGATTGTTTCTGACATTGGGATGAATCTTTGTTCTAATAGGTTCTGCTACAAAATCTCCAGGGTTGTGGAATGACCTAGTGAATATTACTTAGACCAGATACTAATTGCAGCCCCCTGGCATTGGCTAGAAACACCGAGATGGTGGCCTGTAAGGAAAAGCAGACCATCCTGGTGGTTGCATTCTCAAAGGGCAACCATTTATTTCAATGTAGCCCATGTTCTGTAATGGAACCACTGATGCTTTAAAAATCTCTTTGGAAATACAGTGGAGAAGCAAGCAGTCAGGGGCACCGTTTCCTTTGCAAATACGTTACCACCTCCCTTGAGGTGTCAGCAAGTAATCAGTAGTTTGTGGCAACAATTTCTGTAGCAAACCATTGATGCATAGCCAGTAGCGTAACAAAACTTGAGGGGGCCACTCTGCAAAGTACCTGGAGGGGGCCCCTTCCCCGACAGGGACTTGCCACCCATGCACAATGTTCTGTGCTGAGGGCCCCCCCTGGAGCTCGGGGGTTCCCCCGCACCACGGGCACTGCGCCTTTGTTATGCCACTGTGCATACCATTGTGACATTCCCATTTCACATCCCCTTCTAATTGTAATTTGGAATAGATCACAAAGCCTATCTTGTGAGTCAGAAAGCCAATAGCCTAAAGCGGGAGGTATCTTCTTTATTTCATGTTAGGTCTTCATTATACATCTGTTAGGCCTCCATTCTCTCTCCAGCTGTACCTATCTCATCTCTTCCACTGCAGAACACACACCAATCTTTTGTTTCATCATTCACCCTCAGCATTCCAGACACCAGCTCAGACATACAGGGAACGGTAGCACACCTCATACTATAAATGGCCTTTGTTACTTGCATTTTCAACAGTTGAGTGGCCTTCCTGTTTGTAAGTTCAAAGGGTAAGTGCCAGCACAATAGATAATTTCACACCTGCTCATCCCACACAATCTCCAGGCCAAGCGAGGAATGGGTAGAAGGTCCAGAAATTGTATGGACCTCAAGACAGTGAACTGATCAGCAAATGGCATGCAGGTCTTCACAGCAGGCACCTAACCCAGTGCGCTAGTTTATCTATGTTTAAACCTGTCACCTGAGTGTGAGGTGCAATGCTCTTCAGTGGGCACATTCACCCTGTCAGCTGTATAATTAAACGTTTCTATCTCTGATACAGACACAGATCTGAGGGCCTCGACCCATTAAACTGTATGACCCGTGTGTAGCTCGCTTTACAAGTATGGCCCATAAGGAAGCTTAGTTGTTTAATGTTCCTACTGCACCAGCCTGTGCGAAATCACTGGGACTAAACTTCATTGGAGGCAATATATAGCCTTTTATGTTCTGGTTGATGAAAAGAGCACCACTGAGTACCAGACCTGCGAACGCACACGGCACCACCGTCTGTCACACGATTTTTGTTCCCTTCACACGGCCACCCAGCGAGGAGCCGGAATCACACGGTGGCATGGGAAATAAGCTGAAAACCACTGTAAGTGGATATCCAGCTGCTGTTCGGAGGCTGTCAGCTGCAGATGTTCATAGAAGGTGTGAAAACACAAGGACATCGGCCACAGCCTTGATGACACTTTTTCTGTTTTTCTTAGGAGGGGTTGGGGTCTTGGTGAGGGGCAGAGTGCCTTTTAGCTCCTGGCACCAGGCCCCGTCCCCTCCAAGGGCCCGCTCCCTCCTCACACTGTGAAAATGTTTTGTAAGTTGGCAGGTATGGAGAACGTTTATTAAAACACCGATTCACAGTATCACAAAACTGCAAGACTAGTAGCAAGACGTAGCAGGCTAAATAAAAAACAAGCATTGGCAAGCAAGTAGGCTGGGCAGTGGCTACTGACATTTTGACCTTCCATGCCTGGTAAATTACCTCAGTTTTGAAAATGCGTGTTTTAGCAGTTTTTAAACAGTTATCTGCTCTTCAAGCTCACCCAGAGCAAGAATAAAAAAGAACGTTTATTTTTATCACTGAGCGGGCTATGTACGGTCATTGACACCGTTGCTTTCATAAACTTTTCAATTTAAATGTATTTGTTTACCTTGTAATCAATGGCTGATTCCCACTGGTAATGACATGCTGAAGAACAGCTGTCGCATGTTTCCATCTACACACGTTGCATCCTAGAGCATGTGTCTGTGTGACGGCGGTCATGCTCTGCAGCGTCACACGCACTCGCGAGCTGAGATCCCCGTAAGCATCAGTCGACGAACATAGACTGGTGCGCCTATCATCTGCTTGCTTTGTGCACACATTTCAGCACCTTCAAGGAAAAAAATACAGGACTAAAGAAAAGCAGGTACTCGCTGGACTTGTACGCAACAAACTGGCAACCGACATCATACATGCCAATAGGCCTGATACAGACGGGAGCCTGAGTTTTGAAGCAAAAAATGCCTTTATTTTGGCTGAAATTGTCCCTTCTTCGCTAGAAGTCAATGGGGGGGGAGGGGAGACTTCTATTTTCAAGTCTCCAACTTTACTCTTCTAAAATGTTGCGCATATGTGACATGCCATTTAGTCATAAAACCGTTAAATAACGTGGCGTCTCTAGTCTGTGAGACACTCTCCTTAAAATGTCCTTATTGTATATGCACGTTGCGCCTGTACACAAACCTTGGGTTGCAGACATTTCAATTTCAAGTTTTGTGTCTACGTGCGTTTTTACATCTAGATTTGTGGCAAGCTTTCACATTAAAAAATGACACTTGCAAGTTGCATCTGCTTTCAGCTTTGGCTGTTTGATATGCACCACTCAATATTTGGATTGGAATACAAGTTCTCGACACTTGCTTACGTTTGCTTTCTTTATTGAACGTTTTCTGTGCCAAACTTTTGTTAGTTATATACTCTTTTGGCCACATTTCGTTTCATAATGAATGGTAGTCAGTTGCTCAGTCAGCCTGGTCTCTTTTTACAGACCATGGTAAACTACATATGAAACGGAAACCATGGCACTGCGTTTTTGAAAATTATCTGGTTGCCCTCAACAGCAAGGAGTGTTCCCTTTAAAGTAAGAATGCACTTGTATTTAGTTTTTTGGACAATACTGGCCAAGAAATCTTTGACAATTTACCTGAGATTGAGCCATCAAGGTGACAATTTGTTGTATAGGAAAGCTATAAGGTAGCTGTAATGCGCCTTTAAAACGTTTTACTGAGGCACCAAGCACTATGTTGCAGCAATACTATTTCTTCAAGTCAGTTTAGGAATATATCTTGCCTTTAATCAATCAATCAATCAAGGATTTATAGAGCGCACTAATCACCCGTTAGGGTCTCAAGGAGCTGGGGGGGGGAGCTACTGGTCATAGAGCCATCTCTTGAGGCGTTTCCTGAATGTCAAGAGGTCTTGAGTCTGACGAAGGTGGAGCGGTAGGGAGTTCCAGGTCTTGGCGACAAGGTGAGAGAAGGATATTCCTCCGGCGGTGGTGCGGTGCATGCGGGGGATGGAGGCGAGGGCGAGGCTGGCGGAGTGAAGATTGCGGGTGGGGGTGTGGAAGGTGAGTCTGTCGTTGAGGTAGGCAGGACCTGTGTTGTGGAGGGCTTTGTGTGCGTGGATGAGGACTTTGAAGGTGATTTTCTTTGATACTGGTAGCCACTGTAGGTCTCTGAGGTGGGGGGAAATGTGGTCGCGGCGTGGGATGTTCAATTCTTTAAGAATTCTGGCTTATAACTAAGAATTTGGTGAGAAAGTAGGCACATATTTGAGGGACCAATTTGTTCTTAACTGTTTTTGTAAAAAATAAAACACATTCAAGAAAGACTATTGGGATGTAGAAACCAGGGGCGTAGCTACCACTGGCCCTGCATATGCAGTGCTTGCACGAGGGCCCATGACATGGCTCCGCTACTGGTAGAAACCTAGGCCTAGGCGAGGGTTTGGATACCATGAAATGCACAAGTGATCAATAGTTTCTGAAAAAGCTACTGAAGTGGATGATAACTGGTTTACCACTGGTTTACCACTGCTCCATGTGCTACCACTGACAGCAACAGAAATTGTAAAGGTCTCAAGAAGAAAGTTGTGTTTTTTCACATGTGGGCCAATATGTAATTTGCAAACTAGTCCTATATGCCCGCAGTAGGTAAACAATGCATTAGAAGGAACAAGGATGGGCATTTCCAGAATGTTTGAAGAGTCAACAAAGGGAATACATCTGGTGAGGTTAATTCAGTGGAAGAATTAGAGAAGGGTGTTGTTAGTAACATGGTACTAACGATTGAAGATAAAAATCAGAGTTGAAAATTTAAAGAGCCAATTAGATTTTGTTAATGGTGCAAAATCAGTCTTTTTGTCATGGCCGATTCAGGTTCTCCGATCACCGTCCTTTCAGATGTTACTCTGTATGTTACAGGTTTCAGTAATTTTCTAGCAGAATCTGATGCCACTTCTAAGAAATTTGAACATCAAGAAGTTGTTATGTTGTGATAGTTAGAGGATCAGGTGGAAATTATGGGCCGTTCCAGTTATTACCAAAATATGTTGCAGAGAACAGATGTGATACCTTAGGTTGACCTAACTCGGGTAAATCAAGCTTAGTTCAGAAACCTGGCACTGATTGTCCTCTCCTTTAGGGACAGTCAGTCCCTTGCCTGTTTCCGCAGTAACCCTGATTGATGATGGGGTGAAAGCCGTTGCGGATAATTATAAATACACTTTTGAACCCAAAATTGGGTGTGCTAGTGAGCTTGAGTACGTTACATTAAAGTCAGATGCTGTTCCTACCCACCACAAAGTCAGACGCTCTCTTCTTAGATTGCAAGATGAACGTGTATGCATGCTGTGATTTAACCAACAAATTCTTCTTAGTGCGTCACAGCTGTTATTTTGGCGAGTAAAAAACTAGAATCATTAGTTTAAAACATTTTGATTGTTTGAGATACATAACTTTGCATACAGAAAATGTAATGGTTGTTGGACGTTTAATATTATTGACTCCGGATCTGCCTTTTAGTAGATTTCTTTGCTGGATCAGTCTTAAGATTTCTATCTAAAAGACGCATGGCTGTTTCTTGTGAAAAGCGTACATTTTTTATAAATAAGGTTGACTACTTGGATGACACTATTCCAGTGGATTTTCTCAAACCTAAGGGTGACCAGTCAAGTGTGCACCAAGACATGTGGATAAAGATTTGTTCAGATCTTTCCATTTACATCTTGTCGTGGTCTGAGCTCTGCTACGCTAGGTTCATGCAAGGTTATGCTCTTGCCATTGATCCCAAAAGGTCATTTTTACATTTAAAAAAAGTTAAGGCGCAAAGAATAAGATGCTTTTGAAAATGTTTAAAAAAGTGAGTACATCTACACCTTTCTTGAAACTATCTGATAGTCAGTCCAGGTGATCAGTTACTGTGGATGCGGGTTCTGTTGGATTGGGTGCATTGTTAGGACAATGGCACAATAACAAGGAGCATACTGTGTCTTTTGCATTTCACGCACTCTGTTATAGCATTATTGGGCGTGAGGCCCTTGCGTGCGTGTGCAGTTCAAAAATGTAAAACTTAGCTCCCAAGCAATAGCTTTGAAATATTGCTTTCTAGACCGTAAGATTTTAATTTTGAAATATATTCCAAGTGGTGGGGACATAAGAGCAGATTGCTTGCCATGCCCCCCTTTATCAGAGGGTCCTGGTCGGTGTGAAGTTAAGGACATGGAGTGGGTTGGTGCAGTGATTGATGCCTCTCTAACTAGTGTCAGTGCTTTATTAAAAAAGGATGGCTAATTTTTCACAAGGATGATGTTTACTTGAGTGAAGTTAGACATCCTCTTGTACGAAGGTGGCCATCTGTTAAGGATTTGGATAAAGCCATAGAATTATACTAGCAAGTTGTTCCAGAATTATCCATTCAAAATGGAATGCTTCCCAGACAAGGATTTCTCGGGCTTCCCGAATGTTTGAGCTGAAAACTAGCTGAAAGTACACATAGCAGGAAAAACTAGCTGAAAGTACACATAGTAGGAAAAACTAGCTGAAAGTACACATAGTAGGAAAAACTAGCTGAAAGTACACATAGCAGGAAAAACTAGCTGAAAGTACACATAGCAGGAAAAACTAGCTGAAAGTACACATAGCAGGAAAAACTAGCTGAAAGTACACATAGCAGGAAAAACTAGCTGAAAGTACACATAGCAGGAAAAACTAGCTGAGAGTTCACACAGGACATCCAGGTACGTCAGCCACCAAGAAATAGTTGAGGGAGTATTATTGGTGGCCAGGAATGGATGCACAAGTTTAGGAATGTGGGAATAGATGTCAAGGGTGTGTCTTAACTGACAAACACTGGAAACCAACCACAGGAAAAGTAAGTTGTAATCCTTTACCTGAACCTGCTTCGCAATTAGCCACTGATGCTGCTGGTCCATACAATTCGTTTCCACCAAATATGACACTTCTAATAGTTTTGACTGATTATTACTCAAAATAGGTTTGTTATGACTTTCTAAGTGAACCTACCACAGATAATGTTCTCACATTTTACAAGACCTCTTACCAAAAAAAGCTGTGCCAGACATTTTAGTGTGAGATAATGGCACACATTTTGCGTCAGAAAAGAGGTAACAATTTATAAAGTCCAATGGTATTAAACGTGAAAAAAACACCTTGTTATTTTCCTGCTGCTAGTGGATTGGTGGAAAGATCTAACAGGTGTACAAGCTGCATTGCGGCAACAATGTGTGCTAGGAAATGATTGCGAGACAAAGTGTGGTGTTACTTGAACGCACCTCACTCTGTGGCTGATCTCCCAACCTTCGTAGAAGAAGAAAAGCAAGAACAAGAATGAGTCCAAAGTGGAGTGACATTAAACTGTGTGATGAATGTGAAACCGACAGTGAGGAAACATGTACAAGAGAAACAGAGGCTGGCAGGAGAGTATTTGGGTTTTTGGGGAGACCTTTTTGGTGCTTGGTCACTGGGTCTTGCTTAAAAAATCTTTTAGGTTTCAGAAGGAAACGCGCACCTGTTCTGAGGTTGCTTTGGTTTTGAATTTGATTCATACTACAGTCATGGATGTTGGAATAGAGGTTCTATTGTTATCATAAAGTCCTATCAATAAGAGTTTGTTGAGAAAGGAAACTTGGTTGAAAGTTTTGATGCATGGTTGGACTTTGGTCAAGAAAATAAACTTTGCAGTCGAGAAGCTTTGGGTGAAGGCTCACATGAAACCTGCACACTAATTCTATACACCTAAATGTTCATGACCACCTCAGTTATGAACAAGTAAGGAGTTCTGATATATGTGGAGCCAACAAAAGAGTGGTCAAGTTACCTGAAAGACTTCAGGACTATGGCCCTCATTCCAACCCTGGCGGTCATGGACCGCCAGGGTGGAGGGTCACGGAAGCACCGCCAACAGGCTGGCGGTGCTTCCAGGGCCATTCTGACCGCGGCGGTAAAGCCGCGGTCAGAAAAGGGGATCCGGCGGTTTCCCGCCGGATTTCCCCTGGCCCGGAGAATCCTCCAGCGCCGCCATGGGGATTCCGACCTCCTTCCCGCCAGCCTGTTTCTGGCGGTTTACACCGCCAGAAACAGGATGGTGGGAACGGGTGTCGTGGGGCCCCTGGGGGCCCCTGCACTGCCCATGCCAACGGCATGGGCAGTGCAGGGGCCCCCTAACAGGGCCCCATAAAGATTTTCACTGTCTGCTTTGCGTCCGCCGCCCGCCAAAGTCAGAATGACCCCCTATGTCTTGTATTGGTTTGCCATGTTTATTTATTTTATGTTACATGTCTTGCTGTGAAGGAATGGGGCCCAGCGAGTGCCCCAGTATCGCATTAGATTTTGATGCCTGCCCCTTATGGCTGCTGTGGAGCCCTCTCTCAGCAGCACCATCCTTCCTGCGTCTAGGTCCCCATCACCACGTCTCTGTCCCTTGGCCGCATTCGTAATTGAGCTCTTCTCCATAATGTTTCTCCTGGTACTTTCTACAGCAACAGAAACTGAATGCGGCCGCCTCAGCAGCTCACACGTACTTTGTGGCCAATCCTCGGCACCTGCAGATGAAGGAGGACATTACCAAGTACCGGAAGATGGCGGAAGTGGGGGAGGAGAGTTTCCGCGACCTTGAAGCCCAGCCCCACTGGGTAAGTCCTTTGTCTGTTTCTTTTGTGGAGCCTGATCTCCCCATTCAATATCTGCCTAACAAGGACCCATCTGGTCCCGTAGGAAGCGTACGACGCGGCGTTGAGCCACTATGATGCTGATCAGTACCAGGAGGCTATTCCACTCCTGGAGGCGTCGCTGAACGAGTCATTCCGGGCACTCGAGGACTGCAGGGTGCTGTGTGAAGGGCCCTACGAAGAAGAAGAGAGTGAGGAGGAGCAGCACAAGGAACTCTATGAGGCCATAGCAGGTAGACCTCTTCTGTCACTGTGTGCGTCTCAGTGTTTGGGAGCGTTGTGCTGCTGAGGTTGGCTCTTTCATCCTGGACTCATTCCATATCCACCTCTGTCACAGAGTAAACTATGTTCATTCTTAGCTGACCAGGTACAACATTTGAGGTCATAAAGTTTTAGTTCTTCATGAAAGTCTGTGGAAAAGCTGCAAAGCTGCAAAGTTGTTTGCTTTGCCATGCTTGCGTGAATATTGTGACTTGTATGACAGTTTCTGAGCATAAATTTATATTTAACAATATCAAAATGTTACTCCCAGAGAGCAGCTACTGCTAGTGCGTAAACAATCTCAGCTGAAGTTAAACTTGCAAAGAATCATTTTTTAACCTGACTGGGTCTGATTAGAGAGAAATGGGATGGGAAGGATCTTGCATTGCACAGTAACATTTTGCATGTATGAAGATAAACTGGAAAAGAACGCAAGCTTTGCAGTAGACTACAAATGAGAATTTCGCACAACAACACCAGCGAAAAGACAAACTTTACACACTCCTAGTACAACACATTAATGGTGCTTGATTTTCCATTAAATGACCCTAGCGTCATTTATGGACTCGTTGTGCCATCGTGACCCCTCCATCCCATGCATCACACATGAATTCCTCCCCCATAGGATCCATATTTCAGTTCCTCCATCTTTTTCCAGATCACTATGTCCAGGTCCTGAAGTGCAAGCAGCGGTGTGTGCTGGACATCGCCACTAAGCCAGGGCGCAGATATGCCATTGACGACTTTCTCCCATCGCACTTTGACATGCTGCACTTTGCCTATGCGAGCGGTAAGAGGGGCACATGCACTGTGGAGCGGTCTCAAGAACCAGAGGGGATGTGGCAAGTACTAGGGATGTATTTTGTGTTCCAAAAGTGCAAGAAATATAAATGCCTGGAATGGGAGGAAGGCACCCCAGTTGCGAAATAGTTGTGAACTAGGTATATGATGCATAAGGCACCAAAAGTTATGGTTGCCCAGGGTCGGAAATAGTTACAAAAACTAATGCATTTCCCAACTGGGCATCATGTGTTAAAAGGACTTGGGGGCATATCTAAGAAAGGTGGCACTGCACACAGTGCAGCACCGCTTTTCTTGCGCCCCTTAGCACCCCCATAACGCTACCTTTTGTGTGCCGTATTTAAAATACAGTGCACCATGGTGGTAGTTAGCAGACTAGCGTCATAAGTTTTTACGCTAGTCCAGAGCTTTGCTGGATTAGCGTCAAACATTTTGATGCTAATCCTGCAAAGCTCGTTGAATCAATAGTGTGCCTCCTTTTAACTCCTGCTCTGAGCAGGCATTAAAAGTGCCATAAAAAATGACTCAAGGTAATCTCTTAGATTTCTTGGAGCCATTGTTTCGGACCCCCTAATTGGGGAACGTCCCCTTTGCCTACATTACGCCTGGTGCAGTCATTATGTAGCGCAAAGGGTTACAAAGAGGCGCAATGTATGCATTGTGCCACTTTGTAAATATGGCGTGGGGATTTTGGCCTCGTTCGGCCACATTAGCATAAAAGAATTATGCTAATAGGGTACAAGGAGGTGCTAGGGGCTCTTAAATATGCCCCTTGGTGTCCAGGGTCTAAGTATTGGGTTCTTAGAAGTAACAGAAAGCTCAAAGGAATTCAAGTTGCAGAATCGGAGAATGTGCAGCCGCTGGGTTGCAGCAATTAGAAGTAAGCGGTGTTGCTGCGATTTGGAGGGCAGGGTCCTCAGATAAGAGGTTGGAGCCATTCAGCCTAGAGGTTAGTTCTATATTTCATGCTATGCTCTTGTGTTACAGCAGCAGGTAGGTCCAGTCAGGGCTCCATCCTCCCTCTTAAGGTCCCTATCCCCCAGCTTCCACTGTGGAGCACACTCCAACAGTGAATATTACATCATTCACTCTCTCCAACTCAGCCATAGAGAGAGCATGACCACTCATGATACTACAGGTATCCTGGAAGTAATTGTGCACTGCAGCATCTTATGGTTAAGGAGCCATGGGTGGTGAGTCAGATAAGCAAAGAAGTTGTTTCCCAGGATATGTGTGAATCCAGTACCATAAATGGGTTCCAAGTCAAGGAGGGGAAGGGATACCCGATGTTAGAAACTTAAGCCTGGGGGCTCCTGGGTGGGCATCAGTAGTTAGTAGATGGTGCCTATGAACATCAGGAGTTGTTTCCTAGGTCACCAGAAGTAATTCGGACCATGTGGGGAGCATATGGGTGGGTGTTGAGGGGGCGTGGGCTGATATTTGATAGTTTTGGTACTACACACCTGGGGAGTATTGCACAAACATGTACTCTTGCTCCTTCTCTTCTTGGCACAGTCAGCGACTGGCAGAGAGCTATCGAATGTGCCCACACCTTCCTACTCTTCTACCCCAAGAACCAGACTGTGACGGAGAAACTCAGGCAGTACCAGAGCGCTGCAGCCGAGGGACTGGAGTTGACAGCCAGAGAGGTAAGCCCCAGCTGACTGTGTGGGTGAAGTTTCCTTATTCGTCCTGTCCTCTCTCTAGCACTCCTCTGCCTGTCTTCCTCTTGGAGGATTTCTTTGAGTGCCTCAAACTTCAGTGGGTGCTCGTGATCTGTACAAGCCTCTCATTATCAGAAAGGTTACATTCCTCTACCTTCTCCTAGAGACAAATGTTCTTCATGGGAAGAGAGTGAGAGAGAGAATGAAGAAGTATGTGAAGTCTAAACCCTTTGTCTTTAAATCCTCCAGAAAGTGCAGTTGTACATCAAGAGATCACTCATGGAAAAGACCCTGATATATTATGCCGTGGAAAACCTGGAAGTTGCCTTCGATGACCCGGTAAGTGCTTTGCGAATGGCTGCTCCACCCGGGTTCAAAATCAGGGTCCCAGGATGGAGATATGTCTTTTGTTCAAGTCCAGTACCTAAGCACACAATAGTCTTGAGATAATAATTTAAAGAAACGTACACTGAATATCAAACGCTTGGGATTGTGCAGGTACGTATTAAGGTATACGTCTAACGGTGAGAGTGAAATATTGTTTAATTGTAGAGGCCAAGATTAAAAAAAAACTCAAAGGGAATAGAGGTACAGACATCCACCCAACACCAAAATAAAAAAAACAGTAAAGAGAATTTTTAAGTGTTACAGAAAAAATGGGTTTAAAGATACTAAAAGGTAGGATGACTGGGTGGGATGTTTGCTAGTAAACTGGACAATACCCAAGAGATGTTCACAATACCCCCCAAAATCTCCCAAAGGTTTGGGAAAACATCTTGATTAGGGGTCCAAGATTATTCACCTCAGATTAATCTCAGCTTTATCAATCAACCCAAAAAATACATGGTGGGTCCAACAACCGTAACAACAGTGTGTGCAGAGAAGTTGTAAACACGTTAAAACTGCCAGATGGCATGTATATAGTCAAGGGAGATACAGTGGAACTCAGTAGCAATAAAAAAGAGCAAGAGAAAGGAGATCTTGTGAATAATAATGTAAAGAAACTGATGTATTGTTAAATAGAGGCAGCACAAAACTGAGAGTGAAGAGCAGGAGACAAATAAATAGAAACATACCCAAGACAAAGAATAGAAAACAGAAGGTAGGAAAGAAGGAGTACAGAGAAAGTAAATTAACAAAAATAATGCTACAAAATGGGCAGATAAAATAGAGGGAGAGAAAAAGAAGCAAGGGGTAAGATAGAAATGCAACAAATTAGGCAGAGCAGGGTGAGAAAAGATAAAGGAAATGAGAGAATCTAATGGTGGGAAAGTAGAAAGCCACAACATAAAAAATAAATGACCTCAAGAGGGAGGAGGAAGAAAGGGGAGTATCAAACAATTTCTCTCCATGCCAGTCATAGCATGAAAGTGTTTATTAACAAAAGAAATAAATTGTCTGTGAATCTCTGTCGCCTCGTCAAAATCTCCCCGGCACAGCCCAAAGATGCAAGCTCATAACTTTCTAATGTAATCAGTACTTGATTTGAACCTGTGGTTTCTGGTGGGTTGCACCAGCACTTATTCTCGAGGGCTAGCACTTAGTTTACTGACTCAAGCATTTACTGTGAGCAAAAGACACATGGGAAAGGTGGAGGAAGAGAAAAACGAAAAAGCATCACTAAGGGAGAAAGCAGAAAGCTGCAAGAGTGAGCTGAAGGGGCAAGGAGTGGCTGTAAATGGATTAAAGAGGCCCGATATGGCTTTAGGATTACACTGCCTCAGTATTCACACATTTAAAGGCAGCAGCTGCGTGTTTCAAAAGAGAGCTTTACGCACCAGCACATTTTTATTTACAAAACACTGAATATAATCCTGTGAATGACTCTTTCAAAAAACTACCAGTAAGTGCCAAGTCTTAGATCATGAAAACAAGTTTAAAAAAAACATCAAATAGTAAAGTTGATACGTGAAAATTTTTCCTGGAAAACCTAGTCTTCCTTTACTGTCTGGGGCAGATACCTCCTTAAAGCAGAGTTGGCATGAGTAGAAAAACATGGATGAAGCAGGCTATAGTTACACTATTGTGATTATTTCTATTTCACAATCCCTTCCTCTGGTGCTAGTGAGTGCAAAATCTTAGTAATTTCAATATCCATTAGTCGGTGTACACCCAGCTCTATATTCCCATAACATTCCAAAGAACCTTAATCAGACTGCCATCATCATGATTATCTTTACCATGCAGCTTCCTTAAACTATAAGATAGGGATGAACTCTTGTCTCTGGTGAGACTTGCACTGGAGGCAATAGAGACTCTGACAAGAACATACATCAGAATGATGAAAATGACTAGTACTTTCAATAATCTTCATTCTCCACCCTCCAAAATGCTTTTCAACTATTACCAAACTCCTTCATAGGCAGTGGTATCACCAAAGGTATACATTCCTTTTAAACTTTGACATGTATGATCAATCTGTTCATGTATGCCTAAAGAAACATTTGAAATGAAAGTACAGCATTCAGTGCCTACACTTGCACACACTCCACCTTTGGCAGCTGGGACAAAATCAAGAGCCATTCTGTTTTGCAAAATCAGTTCATTTGGTCTCTAATGGTAAGAGGTCAAACCTAAGGCAATCGCAGTTAAGTTAACTGCTATTTTGCATACTTTGGACATGCGACGTATATAACAAATGTATAGTCTTATTCCACAACTGGGGAACAGAATGCCACACAATCGAGCAGCCTCAAAAATGTCTCTCAGTAGGTCTTTTGCGTAAAGGTAGGGAATGTGACCTGAGTGCCTAATGGTAGGTGTGACATGAGCAGTGATAACAGGACCCGTCACTAGTCTTTACTCATCCATGCATAGGCTCTGTTTCCGCAGACCTAAAAGGTTCCAGGTCGATCAGCGGTGCTACTTCCACTGACTATTACCAGTAGGTCTTAACACAAACTCAGCCCCCGTGTGCAGGTCATGACAGGGCTCAAACAAAAATGTAGTTTAGATTATTATATTGTCCCGTTATCATTAAGGTGCAAATCAAATAAAGCTGGAGGCACAGGAGGTGTAGCAGGAATTCTCGTATATGTCAACCCATAATGGCCTGATTTACAGATTGGCTGACTGGTTACTCTGTCACATATATGATGGATATCTTGTCTGCCTTATTGCAAATTCCATCGGATATAATGCACTGTGATGAGGCAGAGGGGATATCTGCTATATTTGTGATAGAGTAACTCAACCGCCAAACTCTAAATCGGTCCCTTAGTCCTAAACATAATTTGGGCTTGAATTTAGCAGAGTGCCAATGGTAGAAAGTGTCACATCACTTGAGCCCTGTTTCACTACCAATCTTGGACATTTTGTTTTTCAGAATGTCATTAAACCTCTCTACTTCTCCTCAAGACTTGTGGTGATATGTGCAATGGAAGTGTTGTTTGTCCGTAAAGCTTTGCACGATTCTTGAGCACAGAAAATATAAAGTGAGTTTCTTTGTCACCCCTAATCTGGAACTGAATTGCTAACCTGAGCTTAAATCTGAAGGTTTTTGCTTAGCTACAGTAATGGAGTTAGCTGGGCCATATGGGTAAACTTCAGTCCAGCCTACAAACATGCTTACCAGATCCAGTTCATAAGAGTAGCATAGGGCATTTGGATTAAATCATCTTGTACTTGGATAAAAGGGCCCCATGGGGGTGGATAGGCAACTGGTGTAATTGAAACTCTTACCAACATTGTAGGCTTGTCGTCTCTATTGACATGAGCAATGCAATTATACAGTGGGACTAAAATTGGGTGCAACTCCCCAGGGGCAAATACTCTTCTCTTTTTATCCAAATATACTCCATCAAGGTCCTTTTTGCAATTATATTTCAGCCAGATGGTCTTTTCATGGTTTGGAGACAGGTACAGGGTAATCTCAGAACTGGAAGATTTTGCAGTCGTTTTAATGGTACTGTCAGGATAAGTGTTAACGTTGGTCATGCTAAATATTTCACAATAGCAAATTTACAAGACAAGTGGAGAACTTCAAGCAAGCACTGTACATTAAACCCATTCCTAATCGAAGCTCACATAGGCCTCTCGCAGAGGCGAGGAACCCTTGCTCCATCCAGAGAAGTCCAAAAACCTGGGTAACTCCCAAACGTGTCTTTGAGTCAGTGAAAATGGTTATAGTTTTCAGTGTAGCTATAATACGAGAATGGATCAGTTCAGTTACTTGTCCAAAATCACCTGGGGTAAACATTGACTTTAAATAATGTCATGTATAGTACCAACAGCATGACCAACAACTAAGGCTTCTTTCTCATTTTTGAGAACCATTGACATAATTTGCAAAGTCTTAGCTTTGCCTGAGGTCTTCTTTAAAACAGTTTGAGGTTTGTTAGGAGGGCACAACTGAGTATGCATGCATGCAGCCCACGGTCACAACAGCACCAGGTTCTGTAGAAGAACATCTCACATGCTGAAAGGTTTTGTTAACCAAAAAAAAACTAATATTCTGTCAATAACTTATTTGGCATCCATCCAGAATCTCCCCTAACGTAGCCATTTACAGCAACCTTGTAGACAAAGCACATCTTTTATAACTACAATTCATAACTGGCAAATACTTTCATGCCACTGTTCTTTTTTTTTTTTTTTAAACAACAATCATGCTTTAGAGACAGGCACTCTCTGTTAACTGGAGTAGGGAAATGTGACTCATGCAGGTTATATTTACGCAAATGCAATCATTTCTATTCCACAGCAGAAATGCAATTCACCTCTGTAAAAAACGTAATGTGCAGTGTTTTTAAAAGTGATGTGAATCTGCAAGACAATAAAAAACTATTTCATTTAATTATAGGGAGATAAGACCCTTGGAGGAGAGAAAGAAAAAAAACAGAAAGAAAGATAAAGTTAGAGAACCAAAACATGTTTGAGGGAATAGATGTGTAAATAGGGTGATAACTGGGAAAAAACAGATGTCAAGGGTTTAAGAGGGTAAAGGAAGAGGAATGTGTAATGAAAATATGAAAGAAGAAATCTAACAAATAGATCAGGGAGTGAAAAAACTACAGAGGAAAAAGTAAATGAGTGAAAATGGGGTGATGTGAAACAGGCGAGGAAAAAAGAGAAAGGGAACATTTTCGAAGTAGAACAAATTAAAGTAAAAAGAGAAGAGAGGTGTAAGATAAAAAAAAAAAAGTTGCCTGGAAGATAAAACATTTCAACACTCCCAAGAAATTGTCAAGTGGAGCCATTATTAAAAGGCAGGAGCTAGGATACTATAGCCCAGTTCTTAATGATTCATCAGCATAATTGCAAGGTCCAAATACAAGCTTTTTAACTGTAACAACTTTATTGCATACTATTGAAGCTATAATTACTGAGGCTGGTGGCACCAAACCCGTCCACAATTACATCCTTTAAGGACAAAGCCAACGGGAGAGACAGTAAGAGAAAAAACTAAGGTAGGTAGATGCAGAGACAAGCAGAGAGAAAAACTATCCGAGACATACTGAGAAAGAGACGAATGATGAGCAGGCAAAGACCAGGAAATTCCAAGTCAGGGAGATAGAGGAATAGCTTTGCCAACAGAGGGAAAGATCCGAAGGGAAAGGAACACAAGGTAAGTTAGAGGTGAATGCAGACAGAAGAAGAGATAGACAAAAGGAAAGGTAGCTTGAAAGGGAAGGGGTATAGAGTGAGAAAGATTATCAGACAGAAGAAAAACAGAGGAAAGGAAAAATAGAGACAGACAGAAGAGAGAGTTAAATCAAGATGGAAAGAGCAACAGAAAGTTAGAGTTCTTTTAAAAAAAAGTTATGTAGTGGAGACCTGCCCAGAAGGCTTCACAGCACTTTACATGGGCACGAGGGTGTTACACGTTGCTCTCCCTTCTCTCTGTGCCCTCCCTTCATCCTTGGCACTACCCAGGTGGCAGGATTTAAATGTCAGTAGGTTCTGTCTCTTCGCCCAGGGGCTTGAAGATTAGACCAAAGGCAGTTCACCCCCATGCTGTGCTCCTGGGGACGGACCCCGGGTGGAGTGGTCTTTCGATCCCTAACTTTTGCCATCACTCTGAACCCAATATTGCCCTTTCAGCTTCCAGTTTTCTCCTGCCACAACGTCTCCTGAGAATGCTTGTCTGTTTCATCCTCCAGGACCCCTGGACTCCAGAGGATCTCATCCCAGAGGGTGTCAGGGAGAGAGCGAGGTGAGTGTCAGGTTTACATAGCACTTCTTGGGCCATACGCAGCTTCTAAGCACTTGGAGAGACTCTGAGACTAAGATGTCTTTGGGACCGAAATTGTAGAATTAGCTTATGACTGTCAGCCTTCGAGCATGAGGCCACAGCCTCTTGTATGCTACTCAAATAAGTGAGAAAGAACAGCTCTCATTGCGCCTAGACGTGTGTCACTTAGCACTGCTGTGCTCTAGAAATCTCTTAGTCACTACACACCTCTGAGTCATTTGTGGCCGGTCGGAATTCCTTAACAAGGCAGTCATTGAATTCCTTATCAAGGTAGTCATTGAATTCCTTATCAAGGCAGTGATTGGCCAGTCAGAATTCCTTATCAAGGCAGTCACTGAATTCCTTATCAAGGTAGTCATTAGCCAGTCAGAATTCCTTAACAATGCAGTCATTAGCCAGACAGAATTCCTTAACAATGCAGTCATTAGCCAGTCAGAATTCCTTAAGAAGGCAGTGATTGGCCAGTCAGAATTCCTTAAGAAGGCAGTGATTGGCCAGTCAGAATTCCTTAAGAAGGCAGTGATTGGCCAGTCAGAATTCCTTAAGAAGGCAGTCATTGACCAGTCAGAATTCCTTTTACAAGGTCAGTTCTGGTACAGGGATTTCCCAGCCCACCAATTCCCCAGACAAGCCTTGTATAGTAGTGTATACAGTGCCTTAAAGACAACTGTTTTCAATAGGAGCTAGAAAACTCGTGGTAGAGAGGGACGGAAGCTGATAAGAAGGGAAGATGAGGATGAGTTATGAGACAAATGGAGAGAAAGGCAAGGGAGGAGAAGGGAGGGTCAGACAGCATGAAGAGCAGGGGAAGGGGGAAAAGGTGGCGGTTCAATATTTAGAGGAAAATTGGACGTGAAAAAGTGGGCAAGAGGAAAATGGGAGTGGGGCGAAGGAGAACGACAAGCTAAGAGAAATAAATAGGATATGAGCCACGGGTGTGAGCGAGAGGGGTGGCATAAGTAGACAGATGTGTGGGGGGTAAAAACAGCAGATAAAGTTAAACATTAGAGAGGGAGGATGATGGAACTGTATTGCAGGAGTAAGAAGGAAGCTAGAAAGAAAACTCAGTGGGTTAGTGTGCCCTCTTCAGAAACTTGTGACTAACCTTTAAGTCACATGTTCCATCCTGGAGGGATCAATTCGGGCAGTGTTTTTCCTTACAAAGTCAACAAAACAAAGACCATTCAGTTGGGTGATAGGAACTTCAGTAAGTATAGCTCACACATGTCCTGGCGTGCCTAAGCACTACATAAAAGCCTGGAGAAGCTTCCTTCAAGTGCAGTAACATAGCTCACCTCAGGAGGTCGCTGCCTAACATCTGTCAGTGTCAGTGTTTTCCATCAAACATTTCTTCAGCCACTGCAATCCCTTGGCACACGACAGGCACCTTCATGTCAAATGGTGGACCAACTAAAGATGGCTGACAGTAGACATGGCGCCCAACCTGTGTATGCCTGCACCTGCTGCTGTATGTGGAGGAGGGGTGCGTGGACTTGGTGCATGGGGTAGTATGATGGAGAGGGGGGTGTACAGCTGTCCAGACTGTCACTCATAATTCTTTTTTTTCTCTTTTGAGGGTGAACAAGAAGAAGGCCTCGGATGAAGATGAGCCAGAGAGGGGTAAGGAAACACCAAGGCTGGGGAGACCGTCACTGTATCTTCTCTTCCATGCCA
This sequence comes from Pleurodeles waltl, assembly GCF_031143425.1. Classification (NCBI taxonomy): domain Eukaryota; kingdom Metazoa; phylum Chordata; class Amphibia; order Caudata; family Salamandridae; genus Pleurodeles; species Pleurodeles waltl. The sequence continues at coordinate 83,196,403 of NC_090446.1, forward strand.
CTGGCCCTGCAGCCTCCCCCTCCCACCCTGAAATACCTAAATACTCCAAAGCCTATTCTTTAAAGTACTCTTTAAACTTACCAGATACCTCCTATCTGCCCCTGTTGTCTCTAATTCACAAACATATCCAAAATGTTTCTACTGTTTGACAAACTACCCAGAAAAAGAAGATCTGGTTTTCCTCCTCAGTGGTAGCCTATGTGTCCTCTCCTTACATCAGAGGCGGATGTATTTATGTCAAGTGCAACATGAAACTCACTTCTTCACTAACCCACTGCCTAAAGGATAATGTTCTTGAGACACCCCAACTACATCTTGGCCACAAGCTAATTACAAGCCAGTGTATCCATAGCTTACTTATCAACAATTCATAGGCACTGGGACAACTCAACAATGGACCTTGAACCAATCCAGCTAAGTAACCCTAGAGCAACCTCGCCTTATCTTCTGAAGTAATCCAGCCACTAGCTCTGGGGTAACGGAACCACAGCCCCTGGAGGAACCAATCAAATCCTCTTGGAACAACCAAATCACGGGCTGTTGAACAGCCCACCCATTACTTTGTGTGTAATAATCATAGGCCCTGGAGTAACCCAATCAAATCTTCTGTTACATAAAACTTAGGCCAGTGGAGCAAACCAGCCACAGCCCTAAGAGCTGCCTACAGGTGCTGCTGGTGCACCACAATCTTGCTCTTGTACTAACCCAGCCACAGTCTTGGGAGCAACCCAGCCATAGCACTGAGCGGAGGGTACTGGTTGATGTTGGTGCAACCCAAACTTGCTTTTGAACTAACCCAGCCATAGCTTCAGATGCATCCTAACCATAGCCACTGCAACAACCATACAGCTTCCCCTGGAGCAGCCAAATAATAACTCCTGGATTAGCTCACCAAATGTCTTGTCTTTAGAACAAACAAGTCTTGGCCCCATGAGCAACCCCACTTTAGCCAACAGCTAAACACAACCCAATCATGGTGACTGCAACAACCAGACATCTTACCCTGGAGCTACCAAATAGTAACTCCTGGAGCAGCCCAACAAATGTCTTTTGAACAACCAAGTTTTGGCCCCATGAGCAACCCACATTAGCCAACAGCTAAACACAACCCATTCATGGTTACTGAAGCACCTAGACAGCTTACACTGGAACAACCAAATAATAACTCCTGGAGCAGCTCAACAAATGTGTTTGAAACTATTGAATTTTGGCCCCTTGAGCAACCCACCTTAGCCCATAGCTGAACACAATCCAACCATATTCCTTGGTACAAGCCCAATAATCACTCAGCTGTTGTCCCATGGATCATAACTGACTTTTGGAAGTAATGGCAAGTAACTGAATTTCCTTTGTCCTCCTCTTGCAGGTCCACCACCGTATGATGGTCCAACCGTGACCCAGAATGCCCAGCAGCTGAATGGGTCCCAGCGCATGGTCGTGGATGGTTTGTTGACCGACGATGAGTGCAACAGTATCATTCGGCTGGCACGTGTGAGTGGTTGCGGTTTAAGGACTCCCATTTCAGGGCCCCCTATGCACTTTCAAAAATAAAATGCAATCTTACCTGTACTTACCTGGGATGGGATCCCCTATCCTCCGCCCGCAGTCCCTCTGGTGTGGGTGGGGGTGCCCCTGGGGCCTGGGGAGGGCACCTGTGGGCTTATTCCATGGTGTTTCACCATGGAAATAGGCCCACAGGTCCCCGAACGCCTGCCCTGACCCAGGCTTTAAAAAATGGGGCAAAGCAAGCTTTGCTCCATTTTTTGACCCCTCCTCCCTCCCTTGCACCATTTTTGCATGGGAGTATAAATATGGTGTTAAGGCCATAGTCATTTTTTCCACGGGAACGCCTGCCTTGCATCTCATTAAGGCAAGGTAGGTTTACACTTCCAAAAAATGACTTTAACTCCATAAATTTGGCGCTGGACGGGTCTAGCACCGAAGTATAAATATGGAGTTAGTTTTGCACTGAATTAGAGTTTAAAAAAATGACGCTAATTCAGTGCAAACAGAGTATAAATATGCCCCTTAGCATAAAAATATGATGCTAATCTGGTCAGAATCATTTATTTGACTCAAACCTGCCTAACGTCATTTTTTTTTTAAGCTAGCCTACCCTTTGCACCGGCTTGCACCATTCCATAAATATGGTGCCCAGCTGGTGCTAAAAAATGGTGCAAGCCGGTGCAAAACTTTTTGGTGCAAAACTGCGTTAGTGCAGTTTTGCACCTAAAAGTACAAATAAGGCCTAGATGTCAGGGACATATGTTTCTATTGTAGCTGAGGGCCATGAATGAGTGGACAGGAGATTGTATTATTGTGGACTTCTGGGCTTGAAAATTAGTGAACGCATGCCTGATTTAATGCATTATTGAATGTATGAATGAATCTATGTTTGAATATGTGACTATGCAGGAGAGAGCTTTTTGGTGGTTAAATGAATGAAGGAGAGAGTAATGATCAAATTCACTAAGGTATGTACTAACCTTCTTGTATTTTTTCCCTCAGGTGGCTGGCGGCTCTGGTGACGGCTACCGTGGGAGGAGGTCACCACACACCCCCTATGAGAACTTCCAAGGCCTAACACTTTTAAAGGCTGTGAAGGTAATTTACAAAGTACCCTATCCACTAGCCACAGAGTGAGGTGGAATGGCTTTGCAACATATAATTTCCTGCCCCTTTGTGGCAAGATGTAGGAACTGTGGCAATAAAGATTTAATAGTACGTTCCGTAACAGGGACATTTCCCCCCCTGTGGTGGGACATGTATTTGCAGCTAAACAAAGTCTCAGAGCTTCTTCATTGGACACCAGTGGCTAGATACGCTCTCTGCTGGTGGAAAGTGAAACTACAGCTATTGAGCAGGTTGCAGCTCCTCATGGACTGAGAAAAGAACCCTTACTATAACAATTTGTGGAAAGAAACTACAACTATAGCCAATGTAAAATGGTCCTGCCATTGATAGTTCTTACTTTACTGTCCTTAGAAGGATGCAGAGAAGATTCCATGAAGTAACCTTCAGCTTGTTAAATAAAATCTGAAACAGGTGCACTGACGTACTGACACATCTTATTGCTATCTGATCCTTTAAAATGCAAGTTTTAGATCTCTGTAACTACTGCATTAACCCTTAAATAATTTAACACACAGCCTTTTCCTTCTACAGATGGTAGGAGAAGGCCTGGCAAACATAGACGATGCCCGACACTACCTGGAGGCCAGCGAGCGTTCCCTGAAGATGACAGAGTGGTACTTTCCCACCATGGACACTCCACTGCATTACTCCTTCACCCATCTGGTGTGTCGCACAGCCATTGAGGGTACGTTTTGAGTCCTACCCAAGAGGAAGCCATCTTTCTAGACTCTCCACTCCTCAGTCACCATCCCTTCCCTACTTTAGCCTTTTATTCCTTTCACCCTGCGTATCTGTCCTGTCCTCTTCTTCTGCCTCCTACCCTTCCCTTACTCCTCCCCCCTTTTTCCCCTTTTACTCTTTCCGTTTTTGTGTTCCGTATTTCTGCAGTAGTAAGCGTTATCCCCATTCTGTGGCTACCATTTTTGTCACTCCAGGGCAGCAGGAGGGCCGCATCGATCTGAGCCACCCAGTCCATGCTGACAACTGTATCTTAGATCCAGAGAGCCGGGAGTGCTGGAAGGAGCCCCCAGCCTACACCCATCGGGACTACAGGTAGGAGCGCAGAGTGTTGGTAAAGAGTGCAGGGACAAACGCCTGTGCACATCCACCGACCTGGAAAGCTCATGCACAACCGTTACTAGAACCAGTGGCAGAAATATCTATAAATGTCCTGTGAAAACTAAAGCTTTAAACAAAGAGGGCTGGGCTGTGGCTAGACCCCTGGTCGTATCCACTGAGACTACAGATAAAAGCAAAGAGGGTAGCACAGATCGAGCGCCTAGTTGATGGAATTTGTTACGTACGTGTGTGTGTGTGTATGTTTAGGGTTGATTGTGCAAAGCGCTCTGTCCCGGGTGTAATCTCTCTGTGGGTTTTAACCATGCCCATGTCATGCCCATCACTTTGGTTGGTTCGTGGGCTTGCCTTTTAAAATTTGCTTGATTTAATTAGTGAAAGGCATGCATAGGTCATTCTTTTTCCGCTGTTTAGCCCTCCTCGAGTGCACTGGCCAACTACTGAAAACATACGAGGCTTTGTGTTTTCCGCAGAGCGATCTCACTGGGAAGTAGTAGAGCGCTTTGCATGACATCGACCCTGTTACATGGATATTTGCACATTTGCCGGCTACATGGATGATTGCTCTTTTGCCTGTTACATGGATAATTGCACTTTTTCCAATATGTTTCACTGCGAGCGAACTTCTATTTCCTTTTGTGTGTCTGCTTTGCGCTCATGGCGGCCGTCGGCTCGCTTATGTGAAACTGTTTTACTTCTCATTTTCAGTTTATGTGGCAAGAAAAGTCCGGTTACGAGTTTACAAACTAATAGCTTTAACTCAAGCAAATGCAAGACCCATTGCATTGCAAATTCTTGTTTTACTAAGACGAATGATCCAAAACAGAGACCCGTGGTTGAGGATGCTGTTCGTTATTTAGGGGCTGCAGGGGTTTGAGAGGTTGCTTGAAGTAATAGCACTTCAGTTCCTTCTGGAAAAGGAAGCTCTACAGGAGGAATGGATTCCTGACCCTCGTTGTGTATCAGGAGAAGGCCTGTGAAGTAGTATTCGCCTTTCTAAATGTTCCTGTATCGAGACTGGTGATGGTGCTCCTGCATGGCCTAACAGAGATATTGATCTTGCTGCATACGTACATTTGGGTGCTTCATTTTACATCTTTGTTGGTGATGCAGCAGACTTTGAGGATGATTCAGGCTGGTAGAGGGACCCAATTGAGTTCTACAAGGTTCTCTAAGATACCTTTAGCCGCTAGATCTGAGGACTGTGGCCTAAAAGACATTCCTCAAGGGTGTCTTGTGGCATTTTAGGTTGCAAGCATGCAGGGAGATGGCTGAGTCGAGATGTTATAGGGCTTGGATGGCTGTTCTGAAGTCTGTTTCAAGGAAGAAGGCCTTCACTTTGCAAAACAAAATGATGCAAGGCGGATTGAGTCATTTGCACTGTGTGTGTTCTTAAGCTGAAGGTGGTGTCAATGTGGCACTGTAAGGATATGGCCAGCTGGGAGAAGTTAAATCAGGTTCCTTTCTTTCCACAGTGCCATCCTTTACCTGAATGATAATTTTGAAGGTGGAGATTTGTTCTTTACCGATATGGATGCTGCCACAGTGACTGTGAGTATTAATTGGACACAGACTGCTAAATGAGGGTATGATATCACTTCTAATGTAATAGGTGCATTTACGGGGTCTGACAACTCCTCAGCACATGACATCACACTCTCAGTCAATGGGGTATCCTTTGTGACATGTACAGGATATGACACCACTTGAGCAGCACATGACATCGCATCGTATAGAGATATAAAGAGGATATGACATCACGTAAGTAGGACTTAACATGCCCCTGGTAAAGAGATATAAAGCATAGGACATCATTCTCTACATCACTGCAACAATAACTAGTGTGGACTGTACTTGACTGGAGAGCATGGGAGGATTATCAGAAAAAGGTTTTTATTTGATAAAAACAGCAAATACATGGTCACTAATGCATTTGTAATTGAAGGCGTGCATATTGGGGCCTAATTAAGTCAACCATCATTAAGGCACATGAATGCCTTTTTACATAACATTTTAGTCTCAAAATTTTCATTACCCCCACAAATTTAGGGCCTCCCAAGCAGATCTTCTCCGGGGAATCTTATATTGCCTCTCCCAACCCCATCTTTTTAAGCCTGGGCCAAGTACCAGTCCCAGTTTGTAGGAAGTGTTTCCTCTCGCCATCTTGCCGCCCTTGGACCTATAGCCCCAATAGAGCCAACAAATATAAGAACAAGCAGACGTTAGTTCTTATTAGATAGTCGCTATCACTGGGATCGCAATTGGTAAAGCCATGCCTAGATTACAGCACAAATCACCCAGACCCAAAATGTAAGGACCATGAATTCTGCCAGAATGTGTGTTCCCATGAACCAACAACCTTGCGGCATCTGGTACATTGACTTGCCACTTTCAATTTGCATTTAATAAAGTCTTGCAGATGTCATACAGAGACTATGCTTGAAGAAAAGTTGGATTACTGAATGTGCCATGTTTATGCAGCCATTACAAATCTGCTAATCATAATCTTAAATTGGCGTTGTTCGGCCATGCTGCCTCAATTTCCGAGCTGGCTGCTGTCAAGAAATTATCCAGAATATCTTATATTTGCAAGACCTTGCAAATTCCTCCAGATTAATTTACCTTTTCAGACAATCTTACAATACTGCTCCCACTCACTCTCAGCTTCTTAAGAGCAAATATTTATAAGAGCATCCATGATGCAGCAATAATACTCCTACTGCAGAGTATCAACCAACTTGACTTGGCCAAAATGCATGATACCCCCTGCACTGACAACTCCCTCTGGTGGAAGTGGGTTATGCCTACATGACTTGAGTAATCGGAGCATTTTGAACTTGCGGGTGATGTTTTTTCTTATCCTTCACAATACTGAATGAGATTTTTGAAAGTCGGGCGTCAGAAACATTATTTTTCTTTGCTATTGAAATTCAATTTCTTTAGATTAGAAGTATACATAATTTAGATTATAAATATACATGTACTAGGATTATCTGAATCAGAGCATTAGATATCTTCCTAGACTCGACTAAAGAGGGCAAACAAACAAGTAAATTAATGCCTGTTACAAATCATCAGAAAAAGATAAAGCTAATGATTAAGATGAAAGTTCTCCAAAAAATGGTTGAAATTTGTAAGTATTTTAACTCACAGTGGCAAAGTATAGTTCCATGGAATACAATTTACATGTATCCAGCTAGCAACAATGAATTTTGGTAGTACTTTTGATTTCAATGTTTTGCTCATATAATTTTTGCAATTATTACAAAATAAAGTTTTAGTTTAATCTACTGATGCCACAAAACACTGCTTGTTAGTCAATCATTAGCACTAATTTAATATATTATTTGTATTCTATGTGCTTATGAGTCACCATTTACTCCACATGTGGGGCACATGCCTATTTTCTTGTCCCTGTTCAACTTCAAGTTTTATCTGGAATGATATAAAAGTGAAAACATTTTCATTATTCTGTTGCAGTCTGCATTTTGCCGAGGATCTGAAGCAAAAATCCTTCAGCTAAATGGACTTACTTTCATACCATTGTAGAATTCCAATGGTGTCACAGTGAGGTGTCCATTCAATAACCTAACACAGATGCGTAATAACGTAAAGACAGCGAAGGCCCATTCTAATCCTCTTTCTGTTTGCACGATTACTCCTCCCCTCCCAAACATACTATGATTAAGCTGCTGCATTATTGTAAACATTTAAAAGTGTAACATCACAGTATGGTTCTGAATAGAATATGAAGTAAGGAAAAATCCTCCTATTAACTATGAGGAAGCCCACCACCAAGGACCGGAAGATTATGTAAAGCCTCGCTGTTGTATCCAAGACACATCTTTTCGCTTGATTCACTCAGGAGCTGCAAAAAATTGTCCAACTTCTCCAAAGAGTTCGTAATGCAGCAAAAACACCAGATACTGAGATCATTATCTGAAGCAAGACAGTCTCTGAAAATGGCCTGATTTAGTACCAGTATGGGATGTGACCAAAGTTTAAAGCAGCTTACTACTGGAGCAAGGGCCAGTTTATCAGAGATATACTCTAAGCCCACTTCCTCCTGGGCAACAAAGGCAGATACTGACTGAGAGAGACAGAGCAGTCTTCCTACGAAGGCGTTTTCCGCTCTCTGTATCTCACAGGGAAGTCATTTTTATTTCTCTTCCGCTAGATTTGCCAAAGCTAACTCTGCACATTTTTTGGGTTATACTCATGGGAGGGTGATCTTATGCCAACACACATGCTCGCTTTTAATGAGCTCCTCCCACCATTGGCTACTGTGCTTCAGCTGACTGTAAACATTGGCTGAGTGGGTTGTCCATCAGCCTTAGCTTCAGTCCATAGCATATTGCTGATATGACCCGCAAATCTTTCTCTCCAGTGACAAACCAAACAAAGATCTGCTGGTCTAATTCAACTTCTGCCTTTTGGTGGTCAAGCAGTGGAAGGATAGAAATAAACAATAAGCTCAGAAGTAATCCATCATAAATTGAGTTTATTGTCGTTGATAAAGGAAACCTGCAGTCCAAATCTCCTTGTCCTACCAGGATGGGAAAGTCACCTTTGAGTGCAGAGAAAGGTAAAAGCATAGGGCCCATTTCGGATAAGGAGCTCAGCAATTTACCCCAAATTAACTCAATAGTCTGGGCATGCTTTTTGCAGTTGAAGTTATTATGGGGAAACATGTTTCTGTTCATTACTAACAGGCTCAAAGAGGTAGAAGCCAACACTATCAACAATTTGTGCCTCGAGTATGCCAACGTCTGCATCTTAAACTCCCAGAAAACACTCTTGTGTTTTGAGCCCAGAATGCCTCAACTTGCGCTGTTTTGAATAGACGCTAGTAGTGCTCTATTTTTGAATTCAGATCACCGCACTGACCTCATGTGGCGAAACGGATTAAGTTTAAAGCCTAATGTGTATGTCATAAGGTGATTTTTGAAAAAGATCAGTCTTTTATCCAGACTTTACTACCAAAGAAACAGAGATTCAGAAATGTAATATCTGATAATCTCCTCCTGTTACATGTTCCTAGAATAAAACACACCAGGGAGGTGGAGTTTTTCAGTGGCTACAACATGGATGTGGAATTCTCTGTTGTTTACCCTTCAAACTCCTAGGAATTATACGCTCTTTTGAAAAAAATCTTAAAACATTCTTATTCACTTAATTCTTTATCGCACAGTATCTCTTCGATTTCATTTTACGTTATCTGCACCAACCCCAAGAAACCATATTGTGTTAGTCTTGCTCTATAAATAAAACGTTAATTAATTTATAACCCAATCCCATACCACCGTCCGGTCCACTTTTTTTTTAATTCACAGTACATGGCCATGTGTCTGCGGAGAACTTCCTGTCCTCTCGTTTTGTTTTATGCGCTTCAACATGCTTTTGTTTAGTTTTACTTTACCATTTAAACACAGCCATGTTGGTAATTGAAGGAAAAAATGCCTGACAGACATGATGGGATAGAGTAACTATACAGACGCCACAAGGTATGCATGCGCAGATGCGCAGATATGGCCATCCTGGAATGAGTTACATATTGGCCACTATGTGTGCACATGCATTGTGGTACATGTGCATGCATGTGTCCTCACACATCAGAAATATTAAAACAACCATTGGCAAAGCCAGTAGTTCAGCACCCACCTTTAAAGGCAAGATTTTGGCTTTACTAGTTCTGGTTTATTCTTTAAAGAATTTTATAGACCTCCTAGAAGTCGCGTTAAAAGACGGCACACACTGTCACTTTTCCAGAGATATTTATTTATATTGAGACTGGGGCCTATACATCTGCTACCGAATAGGTACTACGGTTAAATTCCAACAAATAGGTTGCCCTAGCTTAGAGCAAAAACGTATGCAGCAATACATGTAGCATATCTTGAATAGCTCAAATAAAAGTCCTGCATAAGCAACGGTGTCCCTTCGCTCGCTTGGGTTCTGCTTCCAGGCCATCCTATATTTAGTTCACATCCTTATACTTCAATGCTAAGTAAAAGCTGCCCACTACGAAACTCCTGCCTCTTGGTACAAAATGATAGCGAAGAGAAAATCACAGGTAAGGGGAAATACCAAGCAAATATACACTGCATTCTATATCCACAGCTGAGATTTGTATGTTCACGAAAATTAAAAGCCGGGATTGTTTACTTTCTCCTTGTTGGTGTGTGGGAGTGCAGTGGAGTGATACTCTGCCCATAAGAGCAAACAAAGGGCCTGATTTAGATTTTTGCGGACGGGTTGCTCTCTCACAGCGGTGATGACTATCCCATCCACCGAAATACAAATCCCATTATTTATGTGACGGAGTGACGAGTCCGCCAAAATCTAACTCAGGCCCTACGTCTCCTGAGTCTGGATTCATTTGTTATAGCGGTTCTGTCCCATCCTTTGTTGATAGACTCTCTTAGCCCTGAATCTTAAAGGTAAATATACACATATATGTGTATCCATGGGTATATTTACCTTAAACCTAAGTGTAAATCTCCACTTTTTTGCTATACACCATTTCCGGGTGGAGATTTACAGCTACGGATGAACATGCAAATGAAAGAGCGGAACCTCCTACAGCAGAATCTAGAAGTGTAAAGTTACTTCCAGCACCTTTTCACCTGCTGGTGGAGAGCACACCACCAAGGTAGAGTTCTCTCCATGATATAAGATATAGGTAAAATGATTAAAGTGTATTATTCCTTTTTTTTTAAATACCAAAAATATGTTAATTTAGAATATAAATGAATTTCAAATATGTAATATTAGCTGGAAAAAAAAAAAAACTTTACAGCGCACTGACTCGTCAAAGTAAATGTGTAATATATATTTTTAATATGTATAAAGAATAAAATAATGTAAATGTATTAATTTAATTTATAAATGAATGAATGAGTCTTGATTTCGATTGTAAAATAATCATAAAAGCACATAATCATAAAAAGAACATTCACATAATGCAATAAAATCACAACCTTAAAACTCATTAACATCAAAAAAAGGAAACACCTCATGATAAAAAATAGCTAAAACATTCCTCATATTGAATTTTTTAAAATCCTCAGTCGGTTACAGTAAAAACCAATAATTAATTGTTTGAATAGCAGCAGTATGTTGATTCAGCATCTTTAGGTGAAGGATGGCAGGACGGTATTGATAGAAACCCTTAGTTTTAAAGGACAGGCAGCAAGAACCTCCTTCTTGGGGGGATCGTAATAACTGCAAAACAAAACTAGATGTTCTAAGGTCTGCAGCGAAACACTATCACATGGACCGACCTTAATCGAGGACGGCTCATGTTGCCCTGGGGGAAAACAAAGAGTAAACCGGGCAGACCCTAACCTAAACCTGGTAAGAAGTGATCTCTCCCATGGGTTCCTTACGAAAGGAAGATAGGGTTCCGGCCTGGACTAGTTTTTAAAAGCAAAAAGGCCCTTGTAGATTGACTACCTAGTGTCGAGTTCTCTCTGCCTTCTCTAGCTTTCTGAAGGAATAACTCCTTCAGGAGCTTTCTGTCTGACCGGTTATAAAATAATTCAGGACACCCGAGCGACAAGACGGTAGATCCTATATAATGTAACCATGGGATTTTATAGCCTTTCTCGCACCCAAGACAATCCTCAATTATCCATCGCCCTGTTGAACGCTGTGAACTCCCCACTCCACACCGCAGTCTACACCAACAAAGGGGTAACTGTAAGGAAATGCCTCCTTGGCATGGTTGCCCCCTGACTTTTTGCCTTTGCTGATGCTATGTTTACAATTGAAAGTGTGCTGAGGCCTGCTAACCAGGCCCCAGCACCAGTGTTCTTTCCCTAACCTGTACTTTTGTATCCACAATTGGCAGACCCTGGCATCCAGATAAGTCCCTTGTAACTGGTACTTCTAGTACCAAGGGCCCTGATGCCAAGGAAGGTCTCTAAGGGCTGCAGCATGTCTTATGCCACCCTGGAGACCTCTCACTCAGCACAGACACACTGCTTGCCAGCTTGTGTGTGCTAGTGAGGACAAAACGAGTAAGTCGACATGGCACTCCCCTCAGGGTGCCATGCCAGCCTCTCACTGCCTATGCAGTATAGGTAAGACACCCCTCTAGCAGGCCTTACAGCCCTAAGGCAGGGTGCACTATACCATAGGTGAGGGTACCAGTGCATGAGCATGGTACCCCTACAGTGTCTAAATAAAACCTTAGACATTGTAAGTGCAGGGTAGCCATAAGAGTATATGGTCTGGGAGTCTGTCAAACACGAACTCCACAGCACCATAATGGCTACACTGAAAACTGGGAAGTTTGGTATCAAACTTCTCAGCACAATAAATGCACACTGATGCCAGTGTACATTTTATTGTAAAATACACCACAGAGGGCACCTTAGAGGTGCCCCCTGAAACTTAACCGACTATCTGTGTAGGCTGACTAGTTTTAGCAGCCTGCCACAAACCGAGACATGTTGCTGGCCCCATGGGGAGAGTGCCTTTGTCACTCTGAGGCCAGTAACAAAGCCTGCACTGGGTGGAGATGCTAACACCTCTCCCAGGCAGGAATTGTCACACCTGGCGGTGAGCCTCAAAGGCTCACCTCCTTTGTGCCAACCCAGCAGGACACTCCAGCTAGTGGAGTTGCCCGCCCCCTCCGGCCAGGCCCCACTTTTGGCGGCAAGGCCGGAGAAAATAATGAGAATAACAAGGAGGAGTCACTGGCCAGTCAGGACAGCCCCTAAGGTGTCCTGAGCTGAGGTGACTCTAACTTTTAGAAATCCTCCATCTTGCAGATGGAGGATTCCCCCAATAGGGTTAGGATTGTGACCCCCTCCCCTTGGGAGGAGGCACAAAGAGGGTGTACCCACCCTCAGGGCTAGTAGCCATTGGCTACTAACCCCCCAGACCTAAACACGCCCTTAAATTTAGTATTTAAGGGCTACCCTGAACCCTAGAAAATTAGATTCCTGCAACAAGAAGAAGGACTGCCCAGCTGAAAACCCCTGCAGCGGAAGACCAGAAGACGACAACTGCCTTGGCTCCAGAAACTCACCGGCCTGTCTCCTGCCTTCCAAAGATCCTGCTCCAGCGACGCCTTCCGAAGGGACCAGCGACCTCGACATCCTCTGAGGACTGCCCCTGCTTCGAAAAGACAAGAAACTCCCGAGGACAGCGGACCTGCTCCAAGAAAAGCTGCAACTTTGTTCCCAGCAGCTTTAAAGAACCCTGCAAGCTCCCCGCAAGAAGCGTGAGACTTGCAACACTGCACCCGGCGACCCCGACTCGGCTGGTGGCGAGCCAACACCTCAGGAGGGACCCCAGGACTACTCTGATACTGTGAGTACCAAAACCTGTCCCCCCTGAGCCCCCACAGCGCCGCCTGCAGAGGGAATCCCGAGGCTTCCCCTGACCGCGACTCTTTGAACCTAAAGTCCCGACGCCTGGGAGAGACCCTGCACCCGCAGCCCCCAGGACCTGAAGGACCGGACTTTCACTGGAGAAGTGACCCCCAGGAGTCCCTCTCCCTTGCCCAAGTGGAGGTTTCCCCGAGGAATCCCCCCCTTGCCTGCCTGCAGCGCTGAAGAGATCCCGAGATCTCTCATAGACTAACATTGAAAACCCGACGCCTGTTTCCACACTGCACCCGGCCGCCCCCGCGCTGCTGAGGGTGAAATTTCTGTGTGGGCTTGTGTCCCCCCCGGTGCCCTACAAAATCCCCCTGGTCTGCCCTCCGAAGACGCGGGTACTTACCTGCAAGCAGACCGGAACCGGGGCACCCCCTTCTCTCCATTCTAGCCTATGTGTTTTGGGCACCACTTGGAACTCTGCACCTGACCGGCCCTGAGCTGCTGGTGTGGTGACTTTGGGGTTGCTCTGAACCCCCAACGGTGGGCTACCTTGGACCAAGAACTGAACCCTGTAAGTGTCCTACTTACCTGGTAAAACTAACAAAAACTTACCTCCCCCAGGAACTGTGAAAATTGCACTAAGTGTCCACTTTTAAAACAGCTATTTGTCAATAACTTGAAAAGTATACATGCAATTTTGATGATTTGAAGTTCCTAAAGTACTTACCTGCAATACCTTTCGAATGAGCTATTACATGTAGAATTTGAACCTGTGGTTCTTAAAATAAACTAAGAAAAGATATTTTTCTATATAAAAACCTATTGGCTGGATTTGTCTCTGAGTGTGTGTACCTCATTTATTGTCTATGTGTATGTACAACAGATGCTTAACACTACTCCTTGGATAAGCCTACTGCTCGACCACACTACCACAAAATAGAGCATTAGTATTATCTCTTTTTACCACTATTTTACCTCTAAGGGGAACCCTTGGACTCTGTGCATGCTATTCCTTACTTTGAAATAGCACATACAGAGCCAACTTCCTACATTGGTGGATCAGCGGTGGGGTACAAGACTTTGCATTTGCTGGACTACTCAGCCAATACCTGATCACACGACAAATTCCAAAATTGTCATTAGAAATTGATTTTTGCAATTTGAAAAGTTTTCTAAATTCTTAAAAGACCTGCTAGGGCCTTGTGTTAGATCCTGTTTAGCATTTCTTTTAGAGTTTAAAAGTTTGTTAAAAGTTTGAATTAGATTCTAGAACCAGTTTTAGTTTCTTAAAAAGTATTCCAACTTTTAGAAGCATAATGTCTAGCACAGATGTGAATGTGGTGGAACTCGACACCACACCTTACCTCCATCTACAGATGAGAGAGCTAAGGTCACTCTGTAAACTAAAGAAAATAGCAATGGGCCCCAAACCTACCAAAGTACAGCTCCAGGAGCTTTTGGCAGAGTTTGAAAAGGCCAACCCCTCTGAGGATGGCAACTCAGAGGATGAAGATAGTGACTTGGAGGGAAATTCCCCCCCTCCAGTCCTACTTAGGGAGAGCAGGGCTTCTCAAGCCCTGACTCCACAAATAATAGTCAGAGATGCTGGTTCCCTCACAGGAGGGACCAACAACTCTGAAATCACTGAGGATAACTCCAGTGAAGAGGACATCCAGTTAGCCAGGATGGCCAAAAGATTGGCTTTGGAAAGACAGATCCTAGCCATAGAGAGGGAAAGACAAGAGATGGGCCTAGGACCCATCAATGGTGGCAGCAACATAAATAGGGTCAGAGATTCTCCTGACATGTTGAAAATCCCCAAAGGGATTGTAACTAAATATGAAGATGGTGATGACATCACCAAATGGTTCACAGCTTTTGAGAGGGCTTGTGTAACCAGAAAAGTGAACAGATCTCACTGGGGTGCTCTCCTTTGGGAAATGTTCACAGGAAAGTGTAGGGATAGACTCCTCACACTCTCTGGACAAGATGCAGAATCTTATGACCTCATGAAGGGTACCCTGATTGAGGGCTTTGGATTCTCCACTGAGGAGTACAGGATTAGGTTCAGGGGGGCTCAAAAATCCTCGAGCCAGACCTGGGTTGACTTTGTTGACTACTCAGTGAAAACACTAGATGGTTGGATTCAAGGCAGTGGTGTAAGTAATTATGATGGGCTGTACAATTTATTTGTGAAAGAACACCTGTTAAGTAATTGTTTCAATGATAAACTGCATCAGCATCTGGTAGACCTAGGACCAATTTCTCCCCAAGAATTGGGAAAGAAGGCGGACCATTGGGTCAAGACAAGGGTGTCCAAGACTTCAACAGGGGGTGACCAAAAGAAAGGGGTCACAAAGGCTCCCCAGCAGAAGGGTGATGAGACAACCAAAACTAAAAATAGTAAAGAGTCTTCTACAGGCCCCCAAAAACCTGCACAGGAGGGTGGGCCCAGAGCCTCTTCACAAAACAATGGGTACAAGGGTAAAAACTTTGATCCCAAAAAGGCCTGGTGTCATAGCTGTAAACAGCATGGACACCAAACTGGAGACAAGGCCTGTCCCAAGAAAGGTTCCACTCCAAACTCCCATCCAGGTAACACTGGTATGGCTAGTCTCCAAGTGGGATCAACAGTGTGCCCAGAGCAAATCAGGGTCCACACTGAAGCTACTCTAGTTTCTGAGGGTGGGGTGGATTTAGCCACACTAGCTGTCTGGCCGCCTAACATGCAAAAATACAGACAGCAACTCTTAATTAATGGGACTAGAATAGAGGGCCTGAGGGATACAGGTGCCAGTGTCACCATGGTGACAGAGAAACTGGTTTCCCCTGGCCAATACCTGACTGGAAAAACTTACACAGTCACCAACGCTGACAATCAGAGAAAAGTACATCCCATGGCAATGGTTACTTTAGAATGGGGAGGGGTCAATGGCCTGAAACAGGTGGTGGTCTCCTCAAATATCCCAGTGGACTGTCTGCTTGGAAATGACCTGGAGTCCTCAGCATGGGCTGAGGTAGAGCTAAAAACCCATGCAGCAATGCTGGGTATCCCTGAACTGGTGTGTGTGAAAACAAGAGCACAATGCAAGGCACAGGGTGAAAAAGTAGAACTGGAGTCTGGAAAAATGGCCCAGCCTACCAAGAGAACAGGAAAGTCAGTTGGGAAACCAACTGCAACACAGCAAAAGAAAGGGAACCTCTCTTCTCAGGAAGAAGTTCTGCCCTCTGAGGGAACTGAGCCTTTGGAACTTGAACCTTATCAGGTTGAGCTCTTAGGCCCAGGGGGACCCTCAAGGGAAGAGCTGTGTAAGGGACAAGAAACCTGTCCCTCTCTTGAAGGCCTTAGGCAGCAAGCTGCTGAAGAGTCCAAAGGCAAGAAAAATGGAACACATAGGGTCTATTGGGAAGATGGGCTCCTGTACACTGAGGCCAGAGACCCCAAACCTGGTGCCACTAGGAGAGTGGTAGTGCCTCAGCTGTTCAGAGAGTTCATCCTAACATTGGCCCATGACATTCCCCTTGCTGGACATTTGGGACAAACCAAGACGTGGGAGAGGTTAGTCAACCACTTCTACTGGCCCAATATGTCCAACATGGTTAAGGAGTTTTGCCTCTCCTGCCCCACCTGTCAAGCCAGTGGTAAGACAGGTGGGCATCCAAAGGCCCCCCTCATTCCACTTCCAGTGGTGGGGGTGCCCTTTGAAAGAGTGGGTGTGGACATAGTTGGTCCACTGGAACCTCCCACAGCCTCAGGAAATATGTATATCCTGGTAGTAGTGGATCATGCTACCAGGTATCCTGAAGCTATTCCCCTTAGGTCGACTACTGCCCCTGCAGTAGCCAAGGCCCTCATTGGTATCTTTACCAGAGTGGGTTTCCCTAAGGAGGTGGTGTCTGACAGAGGTACCAACTTCATGTCAGCATACCTAAAGCACATGTGGAATGAGTGTGGAGTGACTTATAAATTCACTACACCATACCATCCACAAACTAATGGCTTGGTTGAGAGATTCAACAAGACATTAAAAGGCATGATCATGGGGCTCCCAGAAAAACTCCAAAGGAGATGGGATGTCCTCCTGCCATGTCTGCTTTTCGCTTACAGGGAGGTACCACAGAAGGGAGTAGGGTTCTCACCCTTTGAACTTCTGTTTGGTCATCCTGTAAGGGGACCACTTGCCCTTGTTAAAGAAGGCTGGGAGAGACCTCTCCATGAGCCTAAACAGGACATAGTGGACTATGTACTTGGCCTTCGCTCTAGAATGGCAGAGTACATGGAAAAGGCAACCAAAAACCTTGAGGCCAGCCAACAGCTCCAGAAGTTTTGGTATGACCAAAAGGCTGCACTGGTTGAGTTCCAACCAGGGCAGAAAGTCTGGGTTCTGGAGCCTGTGGCTCCCAGGGCACTCCAGGACAAATGGAGTGGCCCTTACCCAGTACTAGAGAGGAAGAGTCAGGTCACCTACTTGGTGGACCTGGGCACAAGCAGGAGCCCCAAGAGGGTGATCCATGTAAACCGCCTTAAGCTCTTCCACGACAGGGCTGATGTCAATCTGTTGATGGTAACAGATGAGGATCAGGAGGCAGAGAGTGAACCTCTCCCTGATCTTCTGTCATCAGACCCAAAAGATGGTACAGTAGATGGAGTGATCTACTCAGACACCCTCTCTGGCCAACAGCAAGCTGACTGTAGGAGAGTCCTACAACAGTTTCCTGAACTCTTCTCCTTAACCCCTGGTCAGACACACCTGTGTACCCATGAGGTGGACACAGGAGACAGCATGCCTGTCAAGAACAAAATCTTTAGACAGTCTGACCATGTTAAGGAAAGCATCAAGGTGGAAGTCCACAAGATGCTGGAATTGGGAGTAATTGAGCGCTCTGACAGCCCCTGGGCTAGCCCAGTGGTCTTAGTCCCCAAACCTCACACCAAAGATGGAAAGAAAGAGATGAGGTTTTGTGTGGACTACAGAGGGCTCAATTCTGTCACCAAGACAGATGCCCATCCAATTCCAAGAGCTGATGAGCTCATTGACAAATTAGGTGCTGCCAAATTTCTAAGTACCTTTGACTTGACAGCAGGGTACTGGCAAATAAAAATGGCACCTGGAGCAAAAGAAAAGACAGCATTCTCCACACCTGATGGGCATTATCAGTTTACTGTTATGCCCTTTGGTTTAAAGAATGCCCCTGCCACCTTCCAAAGGTTGGTGAATCAAGTCCTTGCTGGCTTGGAGTCCTTTAGCACAGCTTATCTTGATGATATTGCTGTCTTTAGCTCAACCTGGCAGGATCACCTGGTCCACCTGAGGAAGGTTTTGAAGGCTCTGCAATCTGCAGGCCTCTCTATCAAGGCATCCAAATGCCAGATAGGGCAGGGAACTGTGGTTTACTTGGGACACCTTGTAGGTGGAGGCCAAGTTCAGCCACTCCAACCCAAGATCCAGACCATTCTGGACTGGGTAGCTCCAAAAACCCAGACTCAAGTCAGGGCATTCCTTGGCTTGACTGGGTATTACAGGAGGTTTGTGAAGGGATATGGATCCATTGTGACAGCCCTCACTGAACTCACCTCCAAGAAGATGCCCAAGAAAGTAAACTGGACTGTGGAATGCCAACAGGCCTTTGACACCCTGAAACAGGCAATGTGCTCAGCACCAGTTCTCAAAGCTCCAGATTATTCTAAGCAGTTCATTGTGCAGACTGATGCCTCTGAACATGGGATAGGGGCAGTTTTGTCCCAAACAAATGATGATGGCCTTGACCAGCCTGTTGCTTTCATTAGCAGGAGGTTACTCCCCAGGGAGCAGCGTTGGAGTGCCATTGAGAGGGAGGCCTTTGCTGTGGTTTGGTCCCTGAAGAAGCTGAGACCATACCTCTTTTGGACTCACTTCCTAGTTCAAACTGACCACAGACCTCTCAAATGGCTGATGCAAATGAAAGGTGAAAATCCTAAACTGTTGAGGTGGTCCATCTCCCTACAGGGAATGGACTTTATAGTGGAACACAGACCTGGGACTGCCCATGCCAATGCAGATGGCCTTTCCAGGTTCTTCCACTTAGAAAATGAAGACTCTCTTGGGAAAGGTTAGTCTCATCCTCTTTCGTTTGGGGGGGGGTTGTGTAAGGAAATGCCTCCTTGGCATGGTTGCCCCCTGACTTTTTGCCTTTGCTGATGCTATGTTTACAATTGAAAGTGTGCTGAGGCCTGCTAACCAGGCCCCAGCACCAGTGTTCTTTCCCTAACCTGTACTTTTGTATCCACAATTGGCAGACCCTGGCATCCAGATAAGTCCCTTGTAACTGGTACTTCTAGTACCAAGGGCCCTGATGCCAAGGAAGGTCTCTAAGGGCTGCAGCATGTCTTATGCCACCCTGGAGACCTCTCACTCAGCACAGACACACTGCTTGCCAGCTTGTGTGTGCTAGTGAGGACAAAACGAGTAAGTCGACATGGCACTCCCCTCAGGGTGCCATGCCAGCCTCTCACTGCCTATGCAGTATAGGTAAGACACCCCTCTAGCAGGCCTTACAGCCCTAAGGCAGGGTGCACTATACCATAGGTGAGGGTACCAGTGCATGAGCATGGTACCCCTACAGTGTCTAAATAAAACCTTAGACATTGTAAGTGCAGGGTAGCCATAAGAGTATATGGTCTGGGAGTCTGTCAAACACGAACTCCACAGCACCATAATGGCTACACTGAAAACTGGGAAGTTTGGTATCAAACTTCTCAGCACAATAAATGCACACTGATGCCAGTGTACATTTTATTGTAAAATACACCACAGAGGGCACCTTAGAGGTGCCCCCTGAAACTTAACCGACTATCTGTGTAGGCTGACTAGTTTTAGCAGCCTGCCACAAACCGAGACATGTTGCTGGCCCCATGGGGAGAGTGCCTTTGTCACTCTGAGGCCAGTAACAAAGCCTGCACTGGGTGGAGATGCTAACACCTCTCCCAGGCAGGAATTGTCACACCTGGCGGTGAGCCTCAAAGGCTCACCTCCTTTGTGCCAACCCAGCAGGACACTCCAGCTAGTGGAGTTGCCCGCCCCCTCCGGCCAGGCCCCACTTTTGGCGGCAAGGCCGGAGAAAATAATGAGAATAACAAGGAGGAGTCACTGGCCAGTCAGGACAGCCCCTAAGGTGTCCTGAGCTGAGGTGACTCTAACTTTTAGAAATCCTCCATCTTGCAGATGGAGGATTCCCCCAATAGGGTTAGGATTGTGACCCCCTCCCCTTGGGAGGAGGCACAAAGAGGGTGTACCCACCCTCAGGGCTAGTAGCCATTGGCTACTAACCCCCCAGACCTAAACACGCCCTTAAATTTAGTATTTAAGGGCTACCCTGAACCCTAGAAAATTAGATTCCTGCAACAAGAAGAAGGACTGCCCAGCTGAAAACCCCTGCAGCGGAAGACCAGAAGACGACAACTGCCTTGGCTCCAGAAACTCACCGGCCTGTCTCCTGCCTTCCAAAGATCCTGCTCCAGCGACGCCTTCCGAAGGGACCAGCGACCTCGACATCCTCTGAGGACTGCCCCTGCTTCGAAAAGACAAGAAACTCCCGAGGACAGCGGACCTGCTCCAAGAAAAGCTGCAACTTTGTTCCCAGCAGCTTTAAAGAACCCTGCAAGCTCCCCGCAAGAAGCGTGAGACTTGCAACACTGCACCCGGCGACCCCGACTCGGCTGGTGGCGAGCCAACACCTCAGGAGGGACCCCAGGACTACTCTGATACTGTGAGTACCAAAACCTGTCCCCCCTGAGCCCCCACAGCGCCGCCTGCAGAGGGAATCCCGAGGCTTCCCCTGACCGCGACTCTTTGAACCTAAAGTCCCGACGCCTGGGAGAGACCCTGCACCCGCAGCCCCCAGGACCTGAAGGACCGGACTTTCACTGGAGAAGTGACCCCCAGGAGTCCCTCTCCCTTGCCCAAGTGGAGGTTTCCCCGAGGAATCCCCCCCTTGCCTGCCTGCAGCGCTGAAGAGATCCCGAGATCTCTCATAGACTAACATTGAAAACCCGACGCCTGTTTCCACACTGCACCCGGCCGCCCCCGCGCTGCTGAGGGTGAAATTTCTGTGTGGGCTTGTGTCCCCCCCGGTGCCCTACAAAATCCCCCTGGTCTGCCCTCCGAAGACGCGGGTACTTACCTGCAAGCAGACCGGAACCGGGGCACCCCCTTCTCTCCATTCTAGCCTATGTGTTTTGGGCACCACTTGGAACTCTGCACCTGACCGGCCCTGAGCTGCTGGTGTGGTGACTTTGGGGTTGCTCTGAACCCCCAACGGTGGGCTACCTTGGACCAAGAACTGAACCCTGTAAGTGTCCTACTTACCTGGTAAAACTAACAAAAACTTACCTCCCCCAGGAACTGTGAAAATTGCACTAAGTGTCCACTTTTAAAACAGCTATTTGTCAATAACTTGAAAAGTATACATGCAATTTTGATGATTTGAAGTTCCTAAAGTACTTACCTGCAATACCTTTCGAATGAGCTATTACATGTAGAATTTGAACCTGTGGTTCTTAAAATAAACTAAGAAAAGATATTTTTCTATATAAAAACCTATTGGCTGGATTTGTCTCTGAGTGTGTGTACCTCATTTATTGTCTATGTGTATGTACAACAGATGCTTAACACTACTCCTTGGATAAGCCTACTGCTCGACCACACTACCACAAAATAGAGCATTAGTATTATCTCTTTTTACCACTATTTTACCTCTAAGGGGAACCCTTGGACTCTGTGCATGCTATTCCTTACTTTGAAATAGCACATACAGAGCCAACTTCCTACAGTAACTTTAGCAAGATCTTTGCAAAATCAAATTCCTCATATATAAAAAGACTAGAACTGGTAGGGCCGACACCCAATAATTTCCTACGGAAGCGATTTTCTGCACGTTGAATTCCCTTACAATTCCGGTACCAATTCCTAAGCAATATATTTTTTTTTAAATTACTACCCCTCAGTAACATTTTATTTAATATTTAGTAAACTTGGTTAAACATTATAGCATATACATTCCATTTTTAACTTTGCTTACATTTGTTGAATAGGTTTATTTCTTATCTTTCTTAATATGTTTACTAATCTATATACAATGTTTTACAGCCGAACGAATGTAATTTATGTGGTAGTTCCTATGGGATGTTATATTAATTTCCTGCCTCCATAATTTTCTATAATAGTGTGTACAGTAACAATGGTTGATCACGTGTGATGCTTGACTTGGTTGGGCTGCAGTACTTTTGAGCCTGTTTTGAAACCTTTATGGCTGTAGTAACTAAAGAAGTGTATTTTGTGCTTTGCAGTTTTCTTACTCTTTTGTGGGTGGGTGTTTTGTTTTCCCATGTCCATGGGGATCCCCTCATAAATTTCCCATAAATCCATTCAAGTTACTAGTAATTATTCCCCATTTTCCCACCACTTTCTCTAGTAACTTCATGATTTACAGTGAACATGTACATCTATGTGTGTGGAGATCCCCACCACCGTGATGGGGATCTCTGCACACAAAAGATGGAAGAGGCTGAGATTTCTGACAGTAAGTTTGTAAATTGCATTTTGCCCGACTTAGTACTACTGTCAAACTGCTTTACATACTCCTAAATGCAGTTTGTGAATCATGCCCAGTATGTGCTTATAACTCTCTTTGTCCCACATTTGACGCCCCTCTGTTGTAATGTAACCAATACGATGCCAGGTGATGCGGCCAGTGGTGTCATTTGTGAGGATATAAGCCGTACAATAACCACTGCCTCAGGAATAGTCTGAATCTTGGTAGTAATAAGTGTGTATTTATATGACGTCACTGGGGCTTTCATGTACACCATGCTGCATTCTGGGAATGTAAGTGTCGGGATAAACGCACCCTGCGTCACTGAAACGGAATACCTTCAGGATTTTTACCAACATTGTGGAGAAATCGAACAGTGTTTTGTTTCTAAAGTTAAGGACATCAGAATAGTGCTAAGTAGGGTCCTGTTTCAAAGTTAGTCTCAGACCCGTCCCTCTTAAAGCCGTGAAAGTATCTTAAACAGCGGCACCGTAGCAGAGCCATGTTCAAGAAACTGAAACAAATCTGGCTGCGAGGTTATGCCACACACTGACTCCTGCAGGGTCTCCGATAGGGGTGGCACCCCCATCGAATGGTGAACGTGACCACGAGGGGTTAAATGTATGTTGTAAAATGCCATCAGAACAGGGTGACCAGGTGCCCTGGATTTGTCGGGACAGTCCCGGTTTTTCACCCCCTGTCCTGACAGATTTCTGGAAATTTAGCTCATGTCCCGATTTTTAGAGAGGGTCGATTGAAAACGATGGAGGGTGCATTTTTGTTTTCCAAAGCAGTATCTGTTGTAAGCAAGCAGTTTAATTAACAGGCGATATACTGGCATTAAAAATTGCATTTTATTTATGTTCTTAGTGCCTCTTTTGTAAATCTATGCTAGGGGTCTTCAAATAATCCCATGGGCGCCAGGCTCTGGGCAAGACAAGCATTATGCTGATAACAGGGCTTTGTCTTAAACTGAAAAAAATGACCAGCAGTAAACTCAGGGGCGGCTCCTCCGTTTGGGCAGAGGAGCGTCGCTCCTCCCGCCAGCAGCAGCAGCTGCAAAACCTTTGAAAGGGGCGGGGCCACGGGGTGACATGCACTGAGGGGGGAGTGCTCAGCACTCTCCCTTCACAGTGCATGTGTGTTTGGCGGGCCGTCTCGGGCTGGCCAAACACATATGCGCTGTAGGCTCTCTTTAGCCCAGCAACACGGTTGCTGGACTGGCGAGAGCCTGCACAGGCTCCCAGTCTGTCTGGGAGCGCCCTGGCTGCGCGTTCCAAGCCAATCCTGATGCTGCTCTGAGCAGCGTCAGGATTGGCGCAGGGCAGGCTGGGAGCCTGTGCCTGCAGAGGCAGAGGAGCATCGAGGGACAGAGGAGCGGCAGAGGAGGTAAGATTTTTTTTTTGTTTTTTTATTTAATGTTTATTCCCACCCACCTCCCCGCTCCTTCCGCGGCCCGCGAGCCGCTAATGAGTAAACTGCTCTGTAATGGGCCATCACTAACATGTTTTGTCATTTATATCCAAGCTGAGAGTATGTGTCAAAAGGGAAGGGACTCCAAATGCTCTTCAAAACCCTCACCCCCACTTCAAATAATCACACTGTGGATACTTTTACACATTAGTAAGGCCTGTCAGACCATAATAGTGTTTGGCATCATGTATTTGATTGCATTTTCAAAACAGTAACAGAACTTAACTTGAATGATTAAATAAGTTTAGAAATATTTAAACATTGGCAATTTAATAGAATAATTGTGAAAAATTTGGAGGGGGCCGATGATTTTTTTATTCACGGGGGGTGGGTTGGAGGTTGGCATTAAAAAGTTTGAAGACCACTGGTCGACTCCGATGAGCGCTATCATTCTGTGCGTTCAGTTGAAGTAAAATTGTAGTCCTCCTTCTGTTTTTGTGAAATGTCCCGGTTTTTGGCTTTAAAAATCTGGTCACCCTACATCAGAACATGTAGAGATTTAAAAACTCAATACATAAGCATTCTACAATTGAATAGAGTTTTCTGATGGGTTAATAACATAGTACCCATGCTCACCACACGGTGGTGCACGTCACACATCCCACCCTCAATATACCAGTACAGTCCCAGAGACAGAGACGGAGTTCATTTTACTCTCTAATAATGAAACATATCAATAACATTGAGCATCTAATCTAGCTGGCATCACAAACTATTTTTTATAAATAAGCAGCTCAGTAATAGTCCTGTTTTCTTCTCAGTAGAGTTAAAGGCCGGCTTAACTCTGCCCGAAATGAAACCACGAACTGCATGTTACTAAAAGATACAGGTATCTTAGCTCAGCGCACCCTTTCCTCAGCTTTCGTTTGGAGGTGGAGAAGTAATCTGTGTTAAAGCTCAATGAGTCAAAACGTGCTGAGGACACTATATGAGTGTATGTTCATTATCTATCAGGGCCAATGGAAATATGCTGCTGGAGAGGACGAAATTATGTGGCAGAGTTGAATAAATTATTCGGCAAGGGAAGTCAAATTATTAGGCCTGATGTGTCACATTTTATGACAGTATTGCTTCATTATTGTGTCACTTTTACCCATGTAAGTACCACTTTCACTCAAATACAGCAATAAGCTACTGAAAGGGGACTAGTAAACTTTCCAAAGGGCTTCCACTCCGCGGCAACACACGTTGCAGCACTTTTGTAACTTTTGATCAAATGTGAACACATTTTTTTTAAATCTGCAAGTTATGCAGCAGGTAACAGGTTATGGGGCAAGTGCGATAAATCCATAATTAAAATCCATAATTATATGAAAAATGCTGCAGCCGCAGAAAGACATAATTCAAGTGGCCCTGCTCTCTGTGCAAATCTGCAGCACACATAGAAAGAGGAAAACGCCTCTGTGGATTGTTTTTTTGCAGGAAGGTGTCCCTCCCTACACAAAAGCAATCCTGCATGCAATGCAGGCACCCTGGCACCATGGAACAAGGGTGCCTGCCTTGGCGATAGGCAGCTAATTGTGCACCAGAGCAGGGGGAAAGGGCAGGAATGCACCGTATTTCATAAATATGGTGCATTCCTGGCCTTTCACATTGGCGTAGGGCAGCTCTGCATGGAGACTTGCTGCACTGCCCTACGCCAGTTCCCCATAAATACGGCCCTTCATATATAACCCCTGCCAGTATGCATGATACGTGACTCCTGCCCCATGTAACCCTCATTGCTTTCTGTGTAACGTTTTCTGTACATTGCTTTAACCCTGGAGTGAGTGATTATCCTTGCATAATGTGTGAGTGTGAGGTAAAGAAATTAAACTG
This sequence comes from Pleurodeles waltl, assembly GCF_031143425.1. Classification (NCBI taxonomy): domain Eukaryota; kingdom Metazoa; phylum Chordata; class Amphibia; order Caudata; family Salamandridae; genus Pleurodeles; species Pleurodeles waltl. Next base: position 83,222,307 of record NC_090446.1, read on the forward strand.
AAAACGTAGTAAGTGTTATGTAAATTATATTGTAAATACTCATACAGGTACAACTGACATTCGTAGTGTGCCTGCATATCTCTTACAGGCAGGGGTTGAACAAAGTCAAAAACCTGCCTCCACATCATAATTTCTCTTAAGCACTTGTGAAGTGATAACAAGCTCCATTTTATTGGCATCTAGGGTTGGGCCCCAGACAGCTCTGAGCCAGGATCAGACTGAACAAGAGGAGGGGTGATGGCCCTTAAAGTGAGGCCTTTGTGTTGAACCAGCTAGAAACAGAAACATAAGAAATCCCCTTCACCCTCTGCAGGTTGCTGCTCTGAAAGAAATGCACACAGAGTGAGGGCACTGATGATACTGCCTCGGTGTCGGCAAATTACATCAGGACAAATTCAGCATATTTCTCTGGGGCCGTCTGGGTCCCAGATCCAGCTCAATAATAGCAGGCTGGATTTATCACATTTTTTGCAATGATGTAAAAATATTACTATATTTTACTAATCTGCCTACAAAGTTTTTTTTTCTTCTACAAATAGAGATGTGGTTTAGTGGCTAAGTATTCAGCTGCGGCACTTTTCAGTCAAACTCCCAGCTTTTCCAATTATCCAAATTGTGTGATCTTAAGCGAAACCTGTTTATCTCCGGCTGCATTAGCATAGTCTGCTCCCAACATTGGGAGGTAGCCAATATTATTAAAATCTGGAAAACTGGGCATATTGCATAAATAAAACATGCACAGCATCTGTTTGGTGTTTTAAGTAACAAGCAAGGGAACCCAACAACACAGGTGAAGGGTGCAGACGCTCTGCTTGGCCTTTTTTTACAATATACCGTGATATATAGTCAGCTATTCCTCATAGTAAATCAGCAGCAAGTAACCAAGAGCAAGTGACACATTTTCCCTTGGGCTTAGCGCTCATTAAAGCAGAAAAGCCGATTATCCTGAGCCAGAAGTCAAAACCGTGCTGCCGACAACAGCTCACGGTTCCTAGTGAGGCTGACAGGAGATGGATCCCTCGCCAATGCGGCGTCACCAGTAAACAAACAAAATATTGTTACCCATAGTGCCTTGCACCCAAAACACCGAATGGCTGTCTAAGGCGCGGATTCAAGCTCTACTGTCATTGGCAACAAAACTAATGGCTGAAGGGGAGGGGCTGACCCATTGCCCAATTCAAGGCTTGCTTCCTGGGGGCTGGCCCAAAATGTGATTGACTCATGAGCAAAGCAATGGCTGTAGGTAGAGGGCCTAGAGTCCCTCTAAATGGAAGTACTGTGCATGTATTATTCTTTCAAGTATTATTTTCATCACAATGGCTGCCAGACTACTAAAGTGGTCAGGCCAGACTAAAAAGGAATATTTGCCTGGTTGTATTGAAAAAGATGAAGGCCGCACCCACCACTGATGTGGTCACTCCATCCAGCAACGGCGCCAGTTTGTGTTCCTAGAGTGTCTCTTTTCCCTCAAAGCAGGCGCTTTGGAGGTCTCTGTGAGACCCTCTCTCCATCCCACCCCATATCAAGTACTCTCAAATTTAGAAGAAACCCCTCCATCACCTTTGTTAACCCCGCTTTGAGTGTCCCCGCGCCCAGCAGCGCAAGTGCCTGGAGGCGATTCAAGGCACAGGTCTGAACACCATGAGAGTCAGCTCACAAACACACCTTGGTAGCTTAAGATTGTGGGTCTGTACTCCAGGACCAGGGTACACCTGGGAGGGTCACCTGTGAAGACAGGAAGGTGATAGGATGACTCACTCTGTCGCAGGCGTTTGCTTCCTTCTGTACAGTATCCTGGGGGTAACCAAGGGGAGAGGCAGCTGGAATGCATTCAAATCCGTAGCAGGTCATGCAAATCCCTTAGAATCACAGAGTTCTGCTATGCAGGTAACACCCTTTCACTGCCAGGGGGTCTGCGGTAGGCATCTTTAAGGCTTCCTCACTTTCAATCGCTTTTATTTCTTCGCCCCTCTGCCTGGCACCCTCTCGTTCTCTCTGTTTGCCTCTCACGTGCACCTTCAGTTTTACACCCTCGTTTCTCTTTCAAAATCCTTCCTTCTATATCTCTTTCTTCTCTTTGGTCCCTTTAATTCCCCCCTACTCTGCCCACAACTCTTGTCCTCTTTCTCACTCTCTTTATGTTCTTTTTTTTCTGCCAAAATGTCTTTTGGACCCCTCTCCGGTTCTTTTTCTTTCTTCTTTTCTGTCTCACCACTTTCCCTCATTATTTGCCCTTCCCATCACTCTCACTCTCTTAATTCTCTGTCAATCTTTCCTTCACTTTTCCCCTTTTTTACACTCTGTCTCTCATCTCACTCCCCCCTAGAAACACCCTCTCACTATTAATATTCTGACGCCTTCTTTCACGCATATTAAATCATTCTAATAGCTGTATCTTGTTTTTTTATTTGCCCAATCCTCCTCCCCCTTCTTTCATAATGTTCTTTGCCCCTCCAGGTTTCAGTTATTCCTTCTTTTTGGCCCTTGCTTTCTTTTCCCTGGATCGCTCAATCTTCCCCTCCACTCCTATATTGGTATATCTCCTATAGGCATTGTGCTAAAAAGCTCTGACTTGTGACATTCATAATTTGAGGTTTATTTAATGGTTCTCTCTCAAAGGGACTTGCAGCACTAAACTCTCTGTCTGACTTTCTTGCTCCTGGCAGGCGCAGGTCCGTCCACAGTGTGGCCGTCTGGTGGCCTTCAGCGCAGGTGGAGAAAACGCTCACGGCGTGCGGGCTGTGACGCGTGGCCAGAGATGCGCCATTGCCCTTTGGTTCACGCTGTCTCCGGAATATTCCGAACAGGTAACAAGAGTTAAAGCAAAAGCAAGAAAACTAAGGCCAGCCACAATGGAAGTCATTTCTGAAAGTGTTCCTTCCCAGGAGGGTCACCCAAGATTGGGCAGTAATGTTTACTGAAAATATGTTAAATGTTAAATTTATTTCTAGAGCGCATGTATACCCGGAGGCATCTTGGCGCTAGCTCAAGGGAACAGATTATTTATGGATCTGATATGAAGAGGTGAGGAGATCCCAGTTTTATATGCACAGATCACAAAACATCTCCCCAGCAGGAGGTGCGTCTGAATTTTGAAACCATAGCATCTTTGGCTACGGAGGAACATAACGTGCTTGGTGGTAAATACCACTTAAATGTCGTTTTCGAAAAGTCAGGTCCTATTCCATGCAGGGCTTTGAAAGTGATACAGAGCGCCTTGAAGACAATTCTCTGTCTGACTGGCAGCCAATGCAAGTTTTTAAAGCCATAGAAGCATATTTAAACTTAGAGATTCCTACCAGCAGCCGTGCTGCTGCATTTTGCAGGGTTTGCAGTTCATTCAAACGCTGCTGTTGCGCGTTTGTACAGAGGCCATTACACTAGTCGATTTTTGAAAGGACCATGGGTGTGACTACTGTTTTCTGTAGGTCTGAAGGGATGTAGGGAAGAATCTTCTTTAAAGTCCTGAGGGTGTGAATGGAAGTGGATGTGGTCCCATCTGCCTGAGCCCCGAATGTAAGTTTAGAGTTTGTTAGGTAACGGTGCTCCAGAGGAATCTTGGAAGGATCGTCCGCCCACCTCCATCAGTGGAATTGGTACAAGTGTTCCCCGGTGTTTGTCATTGATGGTGTCGGTTCAACAGGACCATTCTGCCAGATGGTTATTTATCTCTAAACAATGGAGCAGGAGCTCCAGATGTACTTCAAAGGGTTTTTACTTCAAGGGCTGCTTCTCCTGTAAGCCATCGAGAGATAGGTTCACTTAAACTGTTTAGGGCGAGTCACCCACGTCACGTCTCTCAAAATGTTAATATGCCAAAGAACTGCCCGGGTATTATGATCAATGAGTGTAGTTTTGCTGTGTACTGTAGGGTCTTATGCTTATGACCAATGATCGAGGACATGCCTTCAAACTGGTCTACAACAATGTTATCCAGTACAGGTCGAGTGTGACAGCTGTGTTTTGTATCCGAGCTGCATCAAGATCAGTCATTCCTGAATCAGAAAAAGGCGTCTCTGTCAAATTCAAAAGCATTAGCTACTGGCCAGTGACAGAAAAGTTTGCACCAATTGCAGTGGTCTTTGATAATCAACAAAGGAGTTTCATCTGAAACTTTCTACATGAGTGCCATCTAACCCTGACCAATGGTGGTGAGAGCATCTCAAACTTCTCAATGCTTGGAACCTCCATCCAAGGTCATTTGTTGAATCTCTGATTCAAAATGTGGCCAATGTATTTGAGGAAGAAGTGGCTCGGGGAGGTCAACGTGAGTAAGACATTGACATTTTGGTGTGAACAGATATCAAATACATGGAATCACTACAGAAGAAGATATTAGATGCTGAAGACGCCTAGGCCTTCAGTTCCTCAGAGGGAAAGCCTCTCAGATCCGACAGGTTTGTCGGAATTGGTGGGGAAAAGAGTGCTCTTGAAGCCGATATACTAGCAATTAGCAGTCTAAGGAAAAAAGAGCCATGTGGGAGGAAACACAATGACGCCAACATGTACAAGCCTTCAGACTTGTCTCAGCACCCCAGGGTAATCGTGTTAGGAGGAAGTACAAGGAAAAGGATATTCCTCCTCACTAAAGGAAGAAGCCCTCGACTCAACGTCAAAGCAAAAAGAAAGGTGCTCGACTCCGAAACAGTGGATCGAGGCCAAGGTTTGCACCTTAATACAGAAAATGAGTTTGAGTAGATACTCTGTGCATAGAGAATACATCATGATTCCGATCTTAAGAGGACAAGGGAGGGTTTATTACAAGAGGGAGAGGAGATGCACCCTGACTCACCAGAACAACACCTAGGACAGGAAGAAGGATACATGCATGGGAACGAGGATGATGAAACTCACACAACAGCTCAGGTGGACACTGACAAGGCAACACATGGCAGAACATCCAGACCGAGTTGCCGCAAGAGGAGATTGACTGTTACCCCTCAAAACAAGCACCTGCAGAAGACCGCTTACCCTGCACTTCTTTAGAGAGCAGCAGGTACATACAGAGTCCATTTAGAAGAGGAACAGGAGGAAACATGCTTCCACATGGAGGCACTTAAGGGGAGATTTAGGAAAAGTGGTGCTGCATCCAATGCAGCGCCACTTTTCTTGCGCCCCTTAGCGCCCCCCCCTAACGTCACCATGTGTGCGCCGTATTTAATATACGGCACACCATGGCGGTAGTTAGGGAACTAGCTGCAACATTTTTGATGCTAGTTTGGCGCTTTGTAGGATTAGCGTAAAAAATGTTGACGCTAATCCTGCAGAACACATAGAGGCCCATTATAAATCATAGTGTGCCTCCTTTTAACGCCTGCTCTGTGCAGGCGTTAAAAATGCCGCAACAAAATCTCCTAGATTTCTTTGCGCCATTTTTTGCCCCCCTCTCCCCCTCCTGTATACATTATGCCTGGCGCAGGCATAATGTGGCGCAAGGGGTTACAAGGTGGCGCAATCCATGCATTGCACCACTTTGTAAATATGGCGTGGCAACTTTGGCCATGTTCGGCCACATTAGCGTAAAAAAATGTCACTAATGTGGTGCAAGGAGGCGCTAGGCCATCTTAAATCAGGGCCTTAATCCCATACAAAGGAAAAGCCTTTACTTTCATACTTTACGGAGCATATTGCAAAGGTGAAGGGAAGTCTTTAAGGAATTAACATCTTCAAAGGCTGTCCCCTAGGGTCTAAAAGCAATAACAGCCTTCTCCAAAAATAAAGAGAAATGTACCAGCTTATTCCCCTAGTTTTCCCCCAAAGCCATGAAGAGGGCAAATGCATCAGCATCTACTGGCCCTCCCCTTGATAAAGGCAGTAAGAAATTAGTTGCAGTAGGAAGGTGAATAGAGAGATCAGCAGGGACACAATGGATAATTGTAAACTCTAGTGCACTTCTCAATCGATATGGCCACCAATGGCAGGACAATATTGAGGCTTAAATGCAATCTACGAGACTTAAAAAGAGAGCAAAAAATGTAATTCAGGAAGGGAAAACAGCAGCAAACATATCTTTAAAATCTGCCTGAGATGCAGCAGACAGAGCCAGTAGAGAGATGTGCATAGCCACTGTGCTCCGGAGACATCTATGGTTGATAGTTTCAGGTGTTAAACTAGAGATCCAAACCAACATCAGCGATAAATCATTAATAGGGGAAAATCTATTTGAAAGTGTGGTTGACGAATCTCTTGAAAGAATTATAAATTCAGATGACACAGCAAAGGGCACTGGGAGTTCTGCAGACAGAATTATTTTTTAGGTGGGAACCATCCTCACGCAGACATGGACAAGGAAAATTGCCCTTTCGGCAAAAGCCTTTTTCAAGACCAAAGATGTCAGGAAGTTAACAATCAACCACTATCTTGGGACAATGTGGCACCCGAAGATTAACACATATCCTTATTTAGGCTACTGGCTCATAAACTGGTGGTTGTTTCAGCAGTTTCAGAAGAGTGTAAGCAAGGTCATTATGATTCACAGTCAATTTGGAAAGGTCTTCGCTTCTTGCCTTTTAAGAGAAAACATTTTCAGATGCTCAGAAAGAATGGTTTTCCACTCTCAAGAGGATTCTAGCACTACAGGAGCAAGTTCTGCTTCATCGGAAGTAAGAGTCGGAGTCTGTGAGGACAGTAATGAAGGTGTTAGGAATGACAGCATCCTGGTATGACATTAATGCCTCTTGCAAGGCTAGACATGCACCACCTACAGGAGTGGAGCGCGAACCAGTGGTCACAGTCAAAGGGGGAGTGGAGCCGTCTAGTGGTTGTAATGAAACCAGGGCAAAAAGGAATTAAATGGTTGGTCACACGCAAACAAGAAAAAGGGCAGACATTTTACAGAACTAGTCTCCACTGTGACAAACATCACAAACAGATCACACACACATGTTGAGATGCTGAAACAGGAAACCTGAAAACCAGGGGAGAGTGGACCCAGCAGCAGACACAGGAATTCATCAACTTGAAGCCTTTCACTCACAAATACAGGGAAAGGCAGCTCAAATCCAAGCACTATGGCAATGGCCTACATCAGCAGACCAGGTGGACCACAGTCACACTCTCTTCAGAACTAGTTCAAGAAACATGGAATTGGTCTACAGACAAATGAATAACTCTAGGTGTAGTCCTGGGGCACACTAGATGTAGATCTTTTTACAAAAAGAGGGGAAATGCAAAATGACAACATTTTTGTGTCCAGGTACCCACAGTCCAAGAGCAATGTTCTGTCAATTTACTGTGTGATCAACGAATACAGAAAAAGATGACAACGATTTGTATAGCCCCTCACTGGGCATATTAGACAGAATACACCTTCAAGCACTAACATATAACCAGACAAAAAAGATCCCAAACAGGGTAAGTTTAAGGTATATTGCAACTGGGAAGAGTCTGCCACCCAGATCATTTCAATCTCAGTCTTGCAGCATTGCTCCCAAGTATGTGAGCCAAATGCATGGAGGGTATAATAGAGGCAAGAAAATCAACTAAACACAAATGTTATGTGGCAAAGTGGACCAGAATGATAATTCAGGGGGAAAAAAGAGACTATACAACAAAATAAATGGGGCAGCTGTTGCCAGACATCTGATGTAATTAGTGTCAAACATTTCTTATCTCTTATTAAGAGCACATTTATCAGAAATTGTAGCAGACACCCAAGGAGAAAGGAGCACAAACATGTTCAAAGTGACCGTAATCAAAAGATTCCTTGATGGAGCAAAGAATGTTATCCCACCCAGAACAGCACCACCGCCAAAGCAGAACATTCATTTATTGCTAACAAGATTAATTAAATCACGCTTTGAACCAATTCAAAAGTCTGCATTCAAACATATTTCATTAAAGACTGCTTTCCTTATGGCAACCACTTCCTTAAGCAGAGTAGGTGAGATACAAGCTAAGACCAATAGCTAGAGAGCCATAAACACAATGTTTTATTGAAGCACTTTCCTCTCTTTAAATTCAACGCTGTTTCAGGGTTTCACGTTAATCAGTCATTTCAGCTACCCAGTTTTTTCAGCAACTAAAGGAACAATTTGAGGCAGTTTAACAAATACTAAATATTAGAAAATAAGTTATATACTTCTTACAGCAAATTAAAACAAGAAGCAGAACAAGAAGCAGAAGTTATCAATGCTACAATTAGTGGCAGGCAAAGATTTACATGGGACACCAATGGCTCATTCCACAAGAAAGAAGGGGACTTCAGTAGCTTTCTTAGGGATATATATTCCTGTGAGACATTTGCAGAGCAGCCACTTGGACTTCAGTAGACACATTTGCTAAATACTGTTGTGTAGATGTAGAATAAGGAGGCGAGGCTCAGGTGGGACAATATCCAAAACAGGTATTTGAATCTACCCAAACTTCACAGTCCTACTTCACTTCAGGATGATACTGCTTTAAAATCAGCGCACGCCATGTGAATCTAGAGGAGATTCACATTGCAAAGAAATTGGTTACTTGCCTGTAACAATAGTTTTACATCATGAAACTCTTCTACGTTTTCTTGACCCTCCCACCTGCTATGCGAAGAAGGGAAGTTGATGCAAAAAAGTGGGGGAAAGAAAAGAGAAAAAGAATCTGAAAATACAAACTATGTAAAGAGTCATACTGGGGTTATACTTGACATCATAGGAAGTTCATTTTAACTAAGTCTGTGGCCGACACCTACAAATGATGAATGCTTGCCTTTACACAGAGCTTCAGGGCCTTGACACTTAATAGTGGAATAGTTTGAAGCAAGTGAACATAGAGAAGTACAAAGCTGCAAAACTATTGTTAGAGGGAAGTAACCTGTTTCTTTGTATGGCAGAGCACTGAAAACACAGCAAGGCAAAGCATAAAAGCAAAAACTAGTAGGAACAACAAAAAAGGTGACTCCTGTATTATTGAAGGCATTTAAGGTGGCCTAGCGTTGGGTGTTAAACTAAGAAAGGTGAACACAAAGTAGTGATATGTACGAGCTATACAAAGAACATTGTAGCATGGAAATATATATGTCCCATGATGTTGACGTTTACCAATATCCCTGGTCGGAAGTCGATTTTGAGTTTATATTGTTATCCTACTACAGCCCAAGAACAATTCACACTGCCCACCCTTCCTCAGTTAGCGACCATTGTGCCTATCTGGCCTCACCTTCACTTTTCCTCCATTTCAGGAGAGAACGGAAGCCGAAGAGTATCTCAAACAGATGGAGCTATCAGCCGCCAAGACATCTCAGGTGGAAGAGAATAGCAGGCGAGAGCGCGGACATTCCCCAGAGCCTCCAGGCACTGGCGAGAGAGGGGATCACCAAGCCCGGACACACAAGAAGAAGGCATCAAAAAACAGAAGAGATGAACTCTAAGAGCAGTCCTAGAATGGTGGAAAGATTTCGATGTGTTTCAGAGACCTGTGTCCTGACAGTGGCTACCAGAATGTACCTTTGGACATTCCTTCAGGTCCCTCAGGCCTATCTCTCCAGCTGAGGAGGGGATTCTCAGGGTACTGTGGCCATCCGAGGCGCTTACCTGGTCTTCAGCTGGACTTCCAGATGCACTGCCTACACCAGAGCGGGGCCTGCATTTTGGCCCACTTTTTATTGTGAGGACACAAAGTTGACTCTCTTATTTAATTTCATTGTCTAATTGATGTGTATGGGGTGTTTGGTCTCTCATGTTTGGGCCTTGAAGGTTCAGCAGTGCAGAAGGTATGCTGAATGCTGCCAGAAAGACAAAGGAGAAGATGGTATGAACATTGGACAACAATAGTAAACAATAATAAAAACAAGTAGAATGAATGTTTCCCATCAGTTTTATTCAGCTCAAAGAACAACGTCTCACTGCAATCAAATGGTCAGATTTGGCACCTAAAGAACCATAACAGAAATACTGTCCCAAGCACACTGAATGGTAAAAAAGACAGAAGGAGCATTTTGTCTATCAACTATTTCCCATCCAGTGGTACAACACAAAAGGCAGGGCATTTGGTCAGTCGAGTCTGTCCACTCCAACAGTTTCACGTAGAACAGAAGTGAATAGTAGACTGTTTTGATAACCCCTGCCCCGAAGTAAAACACAGAACAGAAGCAATGTGCCCCCTGATAATAGAAACCAAAATATCGATGTGACACAATATCGTGGACAGAATATAAAAAAAAATTGGCAGGTAACTCTAGATTTTTCTATACCTAATGCCATAAATATAAATATATATATATACACACTCACACACACACAATATACACACACACACCTACGCAGTACATATATCTTCAAAGTAGGTAGATGTGGAGTTAGGAATACTAAATCTATACTTCTCTATACCCACTTACCTTTTGATATTTCGTACCTCGATATGTTGTCCTCAATACTCTTGACCCACAATATTGTTTGTGCTGATATTGAGTAGTACAATCAACGGAAGCTAATGGCAGGCCATCGGGGTTGTCCCCACTGTGTGGTACAACACAGAACACAATAGCTCTTGGTCCGTTGAGAAAGTCTCCACTACGTGGTACAAGAATGACCCGAAAACAGAGTTTTTGGTCTTTTGATCCAGTCTCCAACATGCCGGACAGCACAGAACAGAAACCGGCCCCCAACACTTGATAGGGCATAGAACAGGGAAAAGGCTCCTGCCCCTTCCGTTCAGTGCCTGCTGGGCAATGTGAATAAATCAGTTAATTTACTTAAGGTAGATATACATTAGCATACAGCTCTCACAATCAGTTAGAACATAGCTACCTTTTAAAAAGTGAAGAGTTAAAAAATCTTAAATTCATTTAATTAAGTAACCAGGAATGAGATAGTTTTAGGTCATATATGGTACCAGAGTAAGCATTAATGACAAAAGAACAATTTAATTAAAGTGATCTAAAATGCAACAATGTAAAAATGAAAAGATAATAGATTTAGTTAGGGTTAGTTTAAAAAGAGGTGACAAGAACGTAGTAGGAAGAAGGACTGAAGTGTGGAGGTGGTAAGATAAGCAACAACATTCCTCGCACTAGGAAATTGCGAAGAAGGAAAACATGCATGAAAAGGCTGGAGATAAAATGGTATGCAAATAAGGGCCACGTGTTAAAGTATTTACAAAGAATCTCAGGGAACCAGAGGGAAAAGCCCAGCTTTGCATGTTTATCACGGTCCGCATGTACCACCCAGGTCTAAGAGTGAGCAAACACGGATTTAAATTTTTTATGCTAGGCAGTACTTACTTTGTAAGTAAAAACTGCTGGTGCCCAGAGCTCTCCTTTGAAACACGCGGCTGCTGCAATTAAATGTGTGAGCATAGAATACTGAGGCAGCGTAATCCTGAAGTCATCTCGGGCCTCTTCAATCCATTTACAGCCACTCTCTGCCCTTTCAGCTCGCTTTTGCAGCTTTCTGCTTTCTCCCTTTGTGACACTTTTTCGTTTTTCTCTTCCTTCGTCTTTCCCATATGTGTCTTTTGCTCGCAGCAAATGCTTGAGGCAGAAAAATAAGTGCCGGTGCCCAGCACCAGAACCCAACAGCTCAAATTAAGCACTGATGCTAGATGGGGAGTGCTTTGCTTGATGAATCTTACTTCTTCCCCCACCAGCTGGACTCAGGAGAAGAGCCACAGCTGTCACACGTGTTAGATTGCAATACAACAAACTACAAGGCCTGGTCACCTTGTTTGCAAACTCAAGCTGATGGTGATGTTGGTTCCTTCTCTATGTCCTCCACCGTCTCTGTTTAGTCTACTTCTTTCCTTTGCCCCTTTTCTTTTCATTCTTGCTCCTCTGCCCCCTTGTACTCTGGTAATCCAGGGGTAAACCTGCAGAAAGTGTGGTTACACACATTTTCTTAGCAGGGCCCCCACTTTCCAGTGTTGATGTCTCCACTGGTTTGCGGTTGTGCTCGTAGTCATCCAGCTGGTTGACTCTTTCCCACTCGTGGGTACATTCAGGGCTGGCTTGGGTGAACTGGGCCCAGGCGAGGGCGCCAACCTTTATAGGGGCCCACGGGCCTGTCTGCATGAAGCTCGTGCGCGCTGCGGTGTCCCTCTGACCCGGCTCCAGTTAATCTAAATTAAATGCATTTAATCTGCTTTTCCTTCAAATATGCTGCAGGCACCATGTTTATCACCTGTTAATTCCAGCAATTCCCCTCCCATCTCCCTCTCACCCCCTCCCATCCGCAAGCTCACACCCCATTGCCCTACCATCTTCTCACCAGTGTAACGGATGTAAGATGTGGGTAATTAGGGTGGGTTGGGGAGATGCAGAAATGTTTGGGTTCAGAGGCTGCCATTGGATGAGGTAGCAACTGGCATGTGAATAGAAAGGGGGTCCTCTGCGGCTCCTAATTTTGGGGACCAGCAGCAGCCTGGGCACCAAATGTGTTTCTGCCCAGGGCACTATCTGAGCAAAGTCCGGCTCTGGGGGCATCCATGGGCCAACTGGGCCACAGTAAGGCTTCAGTCAATATTTCAAATGCAAGAATCAACAGGAGTGTGATTTGGAGGGTTCGCAAACTAAAGCTGAGATTCACACTCTGGTAAAGTCAACGGACCAATGAAAAATGTCCAAGTGTGAGGCGGTGCCCGAAGATGTGACACTCACACCAAGTGCGTGAGATTTCACAAAGGTTAGGGACTCACATCAAGTATATGAGATGTTCAAACCTAGGTTTGGGTGGGCCCCAAGATGTACCGTTTACCATTGATAAAACACCTTGCGTTCCAAGGGGTGGAACTCGAACCCAGTGAGTGGGGTGGTTCAGTATGGAACTCCCACTGAATTAACGAGGTATGGCCCCAACACATGGACATGGACCAGATGAGAAGATATGAGACTCAGAGCAAATGTGCAAGGCTGTGTTCCAAGAAGTAACACAAACAATGAGACTGTGCTTCAGGATGTGGCATTCCCTACTAAATAGCAAAGCTGTACGTGTCCCCCTGTGCCGCCGCTCTGTACTTTGGGCAGAAGCCCAACGCTCACCATTCCCTCTTGTCTGTTGCCCTCTGGTCCTTGTTCTTTTGCTCTATTGTCACTTGTTAAGCTTCTAGGTTTGCCAGAGGCAGCATCTGAAGTAGCTGAACTGGATCTCCTGGAGAAGAGAAGGGATGTCACCCGCCTCTCCTCCATGAGCTCCAGTCCAACTACTTCAGATGCTGCCTCTGGCAAACCTACAATCTTAATGCAATAGTACCACCAATAGCTATATACCTTTGTCATTGCAATCGTTGAAGAAAGCACAATAATAATAGAAATGTGAAAATATGAATACAAGTATACTTAATACTTTGCTTAAAAGCTGAACACATAAAGAGCAGAGGTTTCATACCAAAACAATTTAATGCAAACCAGCTGACCGAGAGCAGCTGACAGAAACACATCTATAGGGTGTAAGATGCAAAATATCAGGGAAGCAGAGCAACTTAACAACATCCCACAGCTGAACAGGACATTTTAACAACACTTGGAGATTGACACAAGCAGTAAACAAACTGCTGGCCGAGCACATCGCTGGGGGCAGACCCTTATGAATGACCCTATTTCACAAATGCACCTTTTATGGACACAACTAATATGATCAGCTCTTGCATGGTTAACAGGGTCATACTGAGTTGATAGTAAAAGTGGAAATGCCTTACTTCTAGTCCAAGCATTATGCCTAATAGGGTGCCAGATAAGCATAACCTTGACAATCTATACTCAGACGAGGCCAAACGTGTATGAGTACCCAGCAGACAACAGCACGATATATTTCCATGGCCCCATTTGTTAGTCTGATTCCTCAGCATTAACACAATAATCCTCCATGTTCTTCTGACACCTTGAGAGTTCGTCCTTTATTTGCCCGGGTGTTTGAATGTCGCTATTATTCTTAAACAATGACAGAAAAATATTTATCCAGTCACATTGGATAAATAATTCATTTTTCAATCGACCCAAGACACAACCCAGTAGTGAATGACTACTGAAAGGTTCCAAATCCTCTGAATTACTTGGAGAGGTGTCAAACCCTTCTTTATTGTGTGCAGATACTGTACTATTTTATCTGACTCCAAAAGGCTTTTATATTAGCTTGTCTAAGGCATAGCAACACTTGGAAATTAGGAAGATGCTTCTTAGTTACCACAAGATTTAAATATTGAGATTTGTCACTTGCAGTTGTACATTCAAGTGGGAACTAAATGGATATGACATTGCAAGTTTGGGCAGGGGACCAATGCATATATGTATATTGCTTATGGCGAAGATGATAACTGAACTGAAGCACCTGGAGTTTGCCCTCTCTGCATAGTGTAAGCAGGAGAGGGTCTCAAGCGCCTTGTGTCTGCCCCCACTGCATAGTGTAAGCAGGAGAGGGTCTCAAGCGCCTTGTGTCTGCCCCCACTGCATAGTGTAAGCAGGAGAGGGTGTCAAGCGCCTTGTGTCTGCCCCACTGCATGGTGTAAGCAGGAGAGTGTCTCAAGCGCCTTGTGTCTGCCCCCACTGCATGGTGTAAGCAGGAGAGGGTGTCAAGCGCCTTGTGTCTGCCCCCACTGCATGGTGTAAGCAGGAGAGTGTCTCAAGCGCCTTGTGTCTGCCCCACTGCATGGTGTAAGCAGGAGAGGGTGTCAAGCGCCTTGTGTCTGCCCCACTGCATGGTGTAAGCAGGAGAGGGTGTCAAGCGCCTTGTGTCTGCCCCACTGCATGGTGTAAGCAGGAGAGGGTGTCAAGCGCCTTGTGTCTGCCCCCACTGCATAGTGTAAGCAGGAGAGGGTGTCAAGCGCCTTGTGTCTGCCCCCACTGCATAGTGTAAGCAGGAGAGTGTCTCAAGCGCCTTGTGTCTGCCCCACTGCATGGTGTAAGCAGGAGAGTGTCTCAAGCGCCTTGTGTCTGCCCCACTGCATGGTGTAAGCAGGAGAGGGTGTCAAGCGCCTTGTGTCTGCCCCCACTGCATGGTGTAAGCAGGAGAGTGTCTCAAGCGCCTTGTGTCTGCCCCCACTGCATGGTGTAAGCAGGAGAGGGTCTCAAGCGCCTTGTGTCTGCCCCCACTGCATGGTGTAAGCAGGAGAGTGTCTCAAGCGCCTTGTGTCTGCCCCCACTGCATAGTGTAAGCAGGAGAGGGTCTCAAGCGCCTTGTGTCTGCCCCCACTGCATAGTGTAAGCAGGAGAGGGTCTCAAGCGCCTTGTGTCTGCCCCACTGCATGGTGTAAGCAGGAGAGGGTGTCAAGCGCCTTGTGTCTGCCCCACTGCATGGTGTAAGCAGGAGAGGGTGTCAAGCGCCTTGTGTCTGCCCCCACTGCATGGTGTAAGCAGGAGAGGGTGTCAAGCGCCTTGTGTCTGCTCCACTGCATGGTGTAAGTTGGAGCGGGATGCAAGCATCTGGAGTCTGACCTCACTAAATGGTGTAAGCAGGAGAGTATCTCACGCGTCTTGTGTCTGCCCCCACTACATGGTGTAAGTGAGAGAAAGAGGGACTCAAGCACCTGGAGTCTGTCCCCACTGCATGGTGTAAGTGAGAGAAAGAGGGACTCAAGCACCTGGAGTCTGTCCCCACTGCATTGTATAAGCAGTAGAGGGACTCAAACACCTTGTGTCTAACTACACTGCATGGGGAGAGGGACGGAGAGGGGCGGAGACACATTGGGTCTCATTTACAAGAATCTGACGCATCGGCTCCGATGCGTCAGATTTCTTGCCCTGACCTACACGTCCTCCTAACGACACCATGGCAGAGCTGTATTTACTATATAGAACTCCATGGCGCACATTTTCCACAGATGCGTCAGAGATTCTGATGCATCTGTGGTGCTAAAATCACGATTTGCTGGACTAGCATAAAAAAAATGACGCTACTCCAGCAATGGATGGAAGGCTCCCATTTTAAAAAGCCTTGTGTCAGTTTAACTCCTGCTCTGAGCAGGCGTTGCATTTTTGACCCAATGAAAGCGCAGAACAATGCAGTGAATTCTTGTAGATTGTGTCAGTTCTGCGTGGCTTTTAACGGGGGAACGCCTACCTTGCATACATTATACCTGGTGCAGGTATAATGTGGCACAAGGCTTTACAAACTGGCACAATGGTCCCATTGCTCCAGTTTGCAAATGTGGCACAGCATAGGGGAGAGATTAGTGCTACCGCCGCGTCACAAAAAATGATGCAACAGTGGCTTTAAGGGCTTGTAAATAAGCTGGATTGTGTCGGCTCCACTGCATGGTGTAAGTGAGAGATGGAAACAAGCACTTGGAGTCTGTGCCCACTGCATGGTGTGAGAGAGGAGCTCAAGCGTGTAGAGTCTGTCCCCACTGCATGGTGTTTACAGACACAGAAGGTATCTGTACTTCATGGAGCCTCCACACAGCAAGATGTTGGAGACACCGAGTCTGTCCTCACTGCATGATGCAATAGACACAGAGACTAGTGCTCATGGAGTCTGATGGGAGTTATTGACTTAAAGGACTGATGGCCCACTGAGGTTTCCCCTCACTCAGCTGTTCAAAAAGTTTGAAATCCTTGAATGACTCTCCATCCCGCAGTGGGAACATTAGCTCTGAGTCAGTGCAGCTATCACTGATTCTCCACATTGAAAACAAGTGATGCCTCGGGTCGAGTCTTGAATCACCCAAACACAAGTATGTGTGCCCTGGCACATGCCAAATGAAGAGCTTGTCAGTCCTGGACCCACAAATGCCCCCTCATGTCTGGTGTGACGTGCTCTCTCTTCAGAACATGACATTTTTTGGGTCTTGCATGCACACATCCTTAGCTGTGTGCTCAAAAGATCAATTGCATATAATATCTAAACTTAGAGTGGGCTATGGGTCAGACCATGGATTATCATTGGTTAGTTTTCCGGTCGGTCTCAATTTCTTTCATCTTTTTCAATTGTTTTCTTTCCTCTTCTTGTGTTTGATGCTCCGCTGAAGCTTTTTTATTACTCATTTAAATTGACATTTTTTCATTTTTTAGGGTCAAGCCTGCGTTGCATGCGCTCGCGCATGCGTATCTCTGCGAGACGCTTTAGTGTTTAGAAAAGGGCTCGGAGCCCTGTCGTCGTCACGTCAGTGTTTTTCATTGGTTCGTGGGCTTGCCTAATAAAATCTGCTTGCTTTCATTAGTCGAAGGCATGCATACGTCATGCCTTTTCCGGTGGATAGCCCTCCTCGAGCGCATCGACGAAGTACAGAAAACATGCGAGGCTCACTGTTTTCTGTCCGGCTCATGGGCTACTTTTTCTCTAAGTTACTAGCGCGATTTCGCTTGGCAGAAGTCGAGCCCTTTACATAGTTAATTGCACTTTTTCGGGTTACGTACATAAATGCACTTTTGCTGATAGGTTAAAAGTCGGGTTAGGAGTTTACAACGCTATCAGCTCCAACATGAGCAAACGCAAGACCCGTTGCATTGCAAATGCTTGTTTCTTTTGCTTCAGCACTCCATGGGAGTGCATAAGTTTTTTTTTGCTCTCTTTGCCGCTCCATTGATTGGCCATATATCACTGTACACACATATCACATGCCACAATCACAGGAGAGTAACCCCTACGGTATGAATTGCCACCATATTGTGGGCTCTTTCTTTGCTGCTTCGCAGCCAGCTAAGTACCTTGATATGCATATGATTGCTTTGTAATTTTCCCGAAACAGTGCTTTGTTCAGGGTTATGTGCCGGGCAATATTAATTCCTCATATCTGCATTGGAGTGTTTGCATGTGGCACGTTTTATATAATTTTGTATGTCTTTGTTGGCAGGTTATTGACGATCGTGCAAATGAGCACACTCAATACCTTTCCCATGCCTTCTGATGCTCACTCCTTAGGCGGTCGACAACTCTTGCCACCGCTCTCGGCCTGTGTGGAGTGGGAGCAGACGTGTCTCATTTTTCTGACGAGCGCTGTATTTTTTCTATGTCTAAATCAGTGCTACTACACGCCTGTGGCGAATACACATGACACTCATAAAAGTTGATTCTGAGCGTTCACGTTCATTCTGCACACCACATGGCCCCATCCTTCACTGTGATTTTGCTCCCCTTGCACCCTGATCACCTTGGAGCATGGGGCTGTAATTTTTTTTGGCACGAGCTTGGAAATCCAAGCAGCTCGCTCGGTGGGTCTTGGGCTCAATTCCCTTGGATCAGATAATTCTCACCTCAGTGCCTCATCTAATTAATGGGTCCCACTCTGTAACTCTGGGCAATAGCTTGCTTAATCTCCACAAGGGCCCCAACAGCGCTTGGATGCCTGGCTTCACCCTGGGGCTGTCCAGGAGTGGGCGCCTCACAGGGAAAAGCCAGCAGGGGTTCCACAGTGGTATGTGTACAGCGACTTGAGACCCTAACGGGTGAGTAGTGCGCTATAGAAGTGCAAAGTTTACAGCTCTCTCCACTTTCTATTTGAGGCAGGCCATTTTGCTTGGCAGGGGGTGATTCTCCCTCTCTCTCTCGCTTGAATTCCACCTTCCTTCAAAATGTGTTTTTCAAGAGAATGGCACAGTAGGAGCCTTCTGGGGCTTATGAGGAATATTACCCAGATGACAGAAGCACCCAGCTTGAAATGGTTTTGGTTAAGAAATTAGACTGCAGAGTGCAGCAATTTGTTAATGGTGTTCTTGTTCAGGCTCTGGGCCCCTCCACAGGGCAATTGCGTGAGTATGCTCTCCAGCAAGGTTGGCTTCCAGGATGCCCTACTCCAGCGGATGATTCTGCCCCAGCAACTAAAAGTAATGCCAGTGCTAAGTCATAACCTGATGTACATGCAGAGGCCTTTGACAGACTGTGTTGCAAGAGTTAATGAACATTGAAAGTTTTATTATAAACCTATTGTGGATGTGGCATCTGTGGTGATAACGCAGCTTTGAATTAGCATAATCGGAGCATCCGAAAACTTTTCTAGCTTACGTGTCAAGAATTTTCAGTTCTATTAAGGACACTAAAGCGAGGATGATCCCACCCTTTAATTGAATTAATTGTTAATAAATATTGTTAATATTCTTTTACACAATTGTGATGATTTTTTACCCACCCTGTGAGGAGTTTATACTGTATTCTACATCACCGTCTTCTTTTTACAGGTATTACGATTAGTGATCTTTTTGTTTCAGGAAACGACCAGTAAAATGGTTCACAATGGTGTTCACTTTAAGATGAATCTGATGGTTTTTTTCTGCAAGAAAGGGTCCTGGTGACCGGTGCCTTCATCACATGTGGAGTTTTTCCTCAGTGGACTGTTCCTGCTCCTATTGAGTCGTTGGTCATCCTGTACGGACAGTATTTAAAAGTTGTCTGATCCACGTTTGAATCTCTTGGGACTACTGGTGACTCTTCATTTATCTGAGTGGAGTTTTTTCTCCACTTATGAGACTGTTCCACAAAAAAAGAGGACACAATATGGTGGTACTCATAGGGGTTACTCTACTGTGATTGAGGCATGTGATGTGTGAAAAGTGATACATGGGTAATATTGTTTTTGGTTTACTTTATTGTGATTGACTGCTGAAACTTTAATAGTCAAGAAAGAGAAGCATAATCCTTGCCTCCGAGTCCTTAATAGAATTGAAAATTCTTGACTCGCAAAGTAGAAACATTTTCCTTTCTTATCAAAGCCACTTCTACTCCGCTGCACTCCCGTCCTTCACATCTGTTTTTTTATTTTTTTTATTTTTTTTTTACTTTTTTTTGTACCAGGCTTCTTCTTGTGTGATGACACACGCATGCGCATGTCATCACACTGAAGGCTAAAGTAGTCTCCTGATGCCTATGTGAGCATGCGTCATGACACATGGACACGTGTACATCATCCCACTGAGGAATTTTTTCTGTTTTTGTTTGCAAAACTGGCCAGTATCAGCAAGACTATTGTCTTTTTAGGTTGAGTGTGCAAGCGCATTTAAACTTGTTGTAAGTATTCTATGGGCTTTTAATCACGCCCATCATTTTCACTAGTTCGTGGGCTTGCCTTTCAAAAATCCCTTAATGTCATTGGTAAATGCTTTACATTTGTCCCGCCTTGGGACTGTTTTGTTACTGCCTTGCAGACTTACCCTGTTACATGGATTATTGCACGATTGCCGATATACTTAAGCATGGGCGAACTATTTTCTTACTTTTGTCTATCCCCTTCATACCCCATGGTGGCCATGGCGTTCACAGCGCAGACCAGCAGCACAAACTCCATCACCGGTATTGAAGCGCTGGTCACATTATCCACAGTGTTACCTAATCAGAGTTATTTCTTTTGGCTCTCCCCCTTCACACTCCATAGCTTTTACAAAAACACTTGTAATTGATAAATCCTTTACTTAAAAAACAAAGAAATTCTCAAAACGGCTCCCCTGCCACAGCGGGAGAGCCAATACTACAATGTTCACTGCTTTCGTGAAACTTGCCCCATAATGCTTGCAGGCCATTACTTTTACTAAACAGTTTTGCCCATAACTCAGCCTGCGGTGGTCCTAGGACAATGGGACCAACACCAAAACGTTCAGCACGACGCACTCCTGTCTAAGTCAACTCTGGGTCCCACACTCAGTTAGTGGGGACCCCAAAATAATAACCCCTCCCTCCAATCAGTGACTTATTAAGTTTTCTCATGACTGAAACTTTTGCTTTATAGCTGAGAGTAATTTGTATTTTAAGGGTCTTGCTTGTAATATCATTATAGTAGGCTTGCAGGCCTTGAAAATGTGTAATACACTATGCCCTCTGGGACTAAATATATGGTTGCACTGCATTATTTTCTGCTATTCTGTTTTCATGTTGGCGCTCTATGGGCTAACCGTATGGTTACATGACCATGTTTCTTGGAAATTTTATTTTTACTGTTTGTGTCCTCTAGGGCTGTTTTGAGCTTTATATTCAACATGTTACAATATTTGCAGCACTCAGAAACTTGCCCCTTAATGCTTTGCAGGGCATTCCTTTAGAAAAACATTCTTGCTCACAACAGCCTTAGGTGGTCTAGGACAATGGGACCACCTTCAAAACGTGTTCACCATAACATGCTCTTTCTGTCTAGATCATCCCTGCGTCCCCACACTAGGTTAGTGGGGACCCCAAAATAATAACCCATCCCACCATTCAGTGTATTTATAAGCTCTCTTGAACTTTTGTTTTGCACCTGAGAGTAGTTTGTGTTTTAAGGGCCTTGTTTGAAAAAATATTCCAGTAGGCCTACTAGCCCTTTAGATATATGCAGGGCCACTGGAATTATGTGGCAGAAAGGACCAAAATAGGCGCAGGGTTGACAAATTTTTGCTGATGCTGTACAGCATGTCCAAAAATAAACACTGACAAAGCCAAAAGGCAAGACCTAGTGGTTTTGCCAACGCTTGTTGAATAAAGTGGTTCTGCTCAGCTCCTGCTGAAGCTCCTGGCTGGCTCGGCTGATGCTGTGGGGTAGATGAACCTTTCAAGCCTGCACTCTGCCTCGTGTTTACACACACAGTGAATTTGTTAATTAAATGCTCTGTCCCCTTAGGTTTCACCAAAGCCGGAGGCTGTGAGGACTCAGTGCAGAATAAGATGGTATAAACTCACCTAGAGTCAGCAGCGGCCACCGCAAATCTCTAGGGGAGGGGCGGTGGAAGGGGGATAAGGGGGTGAAGGGGATGGAGACGGGGGGCAAATAATATTAAAAAAACACTTACCTTACTGCCGTCTGGCGCTCCTCTTCCTTCCACGTGGTGAATGCTAGGACACCAGCACAGGCTCCCCAGCAATCCTGGCTTTGCTTACATACTAAACATAGCATATAAGCAGCGTCAGGATTGGTCTGAGCGGCAGCCACTGCCGTTCAGACACAAGTCTGAGAACTGTGCAGTTTCAGCACGGCTGTGCATACAGCCGGGCTGGAGAAACCTAAGTGCGCATGTGTGTTTGGCCAGCCTCAGACGGCCAGCCAAACACACATGCGCACTTAAGTGCACTCTCCCACTTCCTGAGGCCCCGCCCCTCCCCTGCACTGGTGGCTGAGCCAGCAGATGAGAAATGAAACAATAGAAAACTATTGTTCCATTTTTCCTCTCCTGGCCCTTGGGCAGGGGAGCGACGCTCATTCGCCATAGCAGAGGAGCCGCCCCTAGATAGAGTCAGTGGCCTAGGGGTCCGGCCTCATCAGCCATTTTAACACCGCTCTAAAGAGGTCCCTGACTCATGCAACGACCACCCATTCACGTTCAAGCCATTCCATTCCATTCCATCCCTTTTAGCTCCAGTCTTCTGTGCCCTCCCAGCCCTCCCCTCTCTCTCTTGCAGTGCTTGTCTCTGACTTCTTTCTCCTCTCTCTCTCCACTAACCACCCACCCATCCACTAATCTCGCTCGCTGGGTAATCCCATGGGAGACTCGTGTGTTTATCCCCGAATACTGGACCAACGAGCCTGGATTGGGAAATCTGAGTAAAGGCACGAGGGATTTACCGTCGCTGTCAGTAACACCCCTAGTCTCCGGGGGATACGAATGGGGCAGAGGAACAGGGACTTCTCGGCGCTACACCACTGTGGAGGCACTGGTATGGCCCTGGGACAGAGACAAAAAAGAAAAGCGAATGTCCAGATGTTCTCTTATTTTCCCCTGGTGTGACGTAAAGCGGAGTAAAGGGGACTTCGAGCAATGTACCCGGGCAACAGCTTTTTGGGCTAAAATTTGACGCGGGACCTCGCGTCGCGCCGAATCTCTTTTAACGTAGGCCGAGGGGCGGGGAGAGCGCAAACCCAGCCCAGACCCACGAACGTGTAAACTTTATGTGACGTTTGACCATCTGTCGCAAAATTAATGAAGGCAAAAACGGTAGACAAAAGTAAGATTGCATGATTATTGTAAGTGTATATGTCACTGGCTGTGCCGTGGCGCTTTTTTTTGCGCGCCTGTGATATTGTTGGAACACGCTCTTTGTAAATACAGCGCTGCATAATTGCGCTAACCTTCGCTCAGGGCAGCGTTATTGATTTTCACACAGAGTGCTGGGCTGTCTGATATATAAAAATAAATAAATAAATCTGGGCAGTCCCGAGCTCCGAGAGCTAGAACGCCTTGTCAGGAACAGTAAGCGCTACGTAAATACAATTACAAACTGGGGGGGAGGCAGGAAGGTTAGGGTGGGGGTGCTGATTTTGCAACTAGGGTCCGGTTTTGTAGCAGTGCAGCAGTTTTAAAAGCACTGCAGTGTTCCTTGTATATCCAACAGTTTTCAGGCAACAATACAAGTGCCAAGATAACTCAGGTGATTAATGTACCTGCTGGAGAGTGATGGGGGTTTTGCCCAGTGGCAGTTTTGACTCATCTAAGGTAGTGCAGAGGGTCAATATGCCTGCTGCAAAGAACGTGTACTGTGCAGATCACAGTGGAGTATTTTATGTCCAGTGCTCAGTGGGATTCTGCTTTTGTCACTGAGCCCCTTTTGTTACTCTGCAGTTCATAAATTACAGTCATAATCTAGCACGGTGAGCTATGAACCGCCTTCAAAGAGCTGCAAGCAAACTGCGTGGGACACGTTAGAAAGTTATGTTTTTTCCCCAATCTTTGATTGGCTTAATGTTGCTAAAAAAGAGCTTGTTTGGGTAGAAATAAATTGTTATTGGTAAAATCAACCCTAAGCCTGTATCACGAACTGAATCCTGAGTTTATGCTTCCTCAGACCAAACCCGCTTAATGCCAGCAGTGTGGATGATGTAACCCCTACACCTTGTAGTCCCCTTTGTTAACATTTTACCTGCACTGATTTGCAAATTCCTTGTCTCTGTAAGTGCGTGTGATGTAAAGTGCGCCAACACCCTATGCAGGTAAGAGAGGCGCTATAAAACAAAGGAAATACACGTGCGAGAGGAGCTATGGTGCGATGAGAGGCGCAGCTAGAGGGTGATGGTGAGGGAATCATTTAAGAAACCAAATAAAGATTGCTGTAACCTGCAGCAGCTGTAAGGTCACCATTTACTATGCTTTAAAAAACGAACACAATTGAATATTTAATGAAAAATGTGTTGTAGAATGCCCAATTTTTGCCGTGTTTCCCTACATTTTCTTGGGGAGGTAGAGGGCGTGCAGAACCTGCAAGCCCCATTGTAGCGGTCAGGGCCGTTGGCGATGCACCCTATGGGGTTGGTGTGATAACGTTTGCCAGGGTGCTCTGGGCCCCCAGCCCGGCCCTGCCAGCTTCCCGGGCGGCCATCTTGTGCAGCTGTACAGCGGGACGTGCGGCTGCTTCTGACATCCTGACCTGACACTCAGCTGATGGCTGCACACCTCCCCATCGCTGCTTGAGGGGAAGGGTGAAGGTGAAAGCCGTAGGGGGGGTTTATCAGCTTTCCCAAGAAACCTGAGGCCCAGCAGATGGTGTCTTGGAGGACTGTACACGACAGTGATGACGTGGATATCCACCTCATCCTAATCCCGTAGCCTACTGCCCATTCAGTCACTGGCCTCTCGACGCAGAGGCCGCCTCTATCTCTGGTCCACACCCTCCCATCCACTGTGAGGAGCAGGGTGAGGTGGGCGTCTCCCAAGCGCTGATTTTTGCTATAATCTAAGCCGTTGACGTCATCTGATCTGCCTAAAAGGTATTTATCTGCCTGGCCCGGGCCGCCAGGGCAGATCAGAGCAGACTGAGGCCCGATTATCCTACGGCCCAGCTGCCAGCGTGGCCCCCCAGGCTCCTAATATCACGGCCCATTACATTAACGGATTACCAGCTCTCCAAAGGAGCAGTCAGTGGGATCTGTTCTCCAACACATCGCCCAGTGTGCTCCGGTGCGTGCGGTGCACCCGAGGGCACGAAACTCACAGCAAAGAGAGCTTCACACACAAAACAAGCACAGCATGAAGGCTGCCAACCAGCAGCCGTGCAAGCTTCCCTCACACACACAGGACAAGCACAGCACGGACAGCTTTACTGAGCACTGCCAACCAGCATCAGTGCAAGCTTCCCTCACACACACAGGACAAGCACAGCACGGACAGCTTTACTGAGCACTGCCAACCAGCATCAGTGCAAGCGTCCCTCACACACACAGGACAAGCACAGCACGGACAGCTTTACTGAGCACTGCCAACCAGCAGCCGTGCAAGCTTCCCTCACACACACAGGACAAGCACAGCACGGACAGCTTTACTGAGCACTGCCAACCAGCAGCCGTGCAAGCTTCCCTCACACACACAGGACAAGCACAGCACGGACAGCTTTACTGAGCACAGGACAAGCACAGCACGGACAGCTTTACTGAGCACTGCCAACCAGCAGCCGTGCAAGCTTCCCTCACACACACAGGACAAGCACAGCACGGACAGCTTTACTGAGCACTGCCAACCAGCAGCCGTGCAAGCTTCCCTCACACACACAGGACAAGCACAGCACGGACAGCTTTACTGAGCACTGCCAACCAGCATCAGTGCAAGCTTCCCTCACACACACAGGACAAGCACAGCACGGACAGCTTTACTGAGCACTGCCAACCAGCATCAGTGCAAGCTTCCCTCACACACACAGGACAAGCACAGCACAGACAGCTTTACTGAGCACTGCCAACCAGCATCAGTGCAAGCGTCCCTCACACACACAGGACAAGCACAGCACGGACAGCTTTACTGAGCACAGGACAAGCACAGCACGGACAGCTTTACTGAGCACTGCCAACCAGCAGCCGTGCAAGCTTCCCTCACACACACAGGACAAGCACAGCACGGACAGCTTTACTGAGCACTGCCAACCAGCATCAGTGCAAGCTTCCCTCACACACACAGGACAAGCACAGCACGGACAGCTTTACTGAGCACTGCCAACCAGCATCAGTGCAAGCTTCCCTCACACACACAGGACAAGCACAGCACGGACAGCTTTACTGAGCACTGCCAACCAGCATCAGTGCAAGCGTCCCTCACACACACAGGACAAGCACAGCACGGACAGCTTTACTGAGCACAGGACAAGCACAGCACGGACAGCTTTACTGAGCACTGCCAACCAGCAGCCGTGCAAGCTTCCCTCACACACACAGGACAAGCACAGCACGGACAGCTTTACTGAGCACTGCCAACCAGCAGCCGTGCAAGCTTCCCTCACACACACAGGACAAGCAGAGCACGGACAGCTTTACTGAGCACAGGACAAGCACAGCACGGACAGCTTTACTGAGCACTGCCAACCAGCAGCCGTGCAAGCTTCCCTCACACACACAGGACAAGCACAGCACGGACAGCTTTACTGAGCACAGGACAAGCACAGCACGGACAGCTTTACTGAGCACTGCCAACCAGCAGCCGTGCAAGCTTCCCTCACACACACAGGACAAGCACAGCACGGACAGCTTTACTGAGCACTGCCAACCAGCAGCCGTGCAAGCTTCCCTCACACACACACAGGACAAGCTCAGCACGGACAGCTTTACTGAGCACTGCCAACCAGCAGCTGTGCAAGCTTCCCTCACACACACAGGACAAGCACAGCACAGACAGCTTTACTGAGCACTACCTACCAGCATCAGTGTACGCTTCTTTCACACACAGAGCACAGGCTCAGCACAGGCTGCAGCAGTGCAGGTTGCACTCACACACTTCAAAATGATGCTTCTTGGATCCCAGATGTGCAAGCGTCCCACTCCTAAAGTAGGCA
Source organism: Pleurodeles waltl (assembly GCF_031143425.1). Lineage (NCBI taxonomy): Eukaryota > Metazoa > Chordata > Amphibia > Caudata > Salamandridae > Pleurodeles > Pleurodeles waltl. The sequence continues at coordinate 83,248,853 of NC_090446.1, forward strand.
CAAATGGGGCAACATTAGTGCAAGCTTTCCACACACATACAGCAGGACAAGCTTCCCTCCCATAAACATAGATGCAAATGAGGAACTTCGGTGCAATTTTTCCACACAGACTGCAGCAGTGCAAGAGTCCCTCTCATAAAAATAGATACAAATGAGGCAACATAAGTGCAATCTTTCCTTCCACAGACAGAAGCAGTGCAATCTTCAGTCTCCTATAACAGATGCAACTTCATACAACATCATTACAATCTTTCCATAGGCAGACAGAAGCAGTGCAAGCTTCAGTCTCCTATAACAGCTGCAACTTCAAACAACATCATTACAATCTTTCCATAGGCAGACAGAAGCAGTGCAAGCTTTACTCACATAGAGCAAGAAAGGCACAGGTACCATCTGTGTGAGCTCCTGTCATACATCAAACACACACATCACATGCAGCATGGGTGCAGTCACACCTTCAAAACACATCTGCAAACTCACACAGGAAACAGCAATCTAGAACCGCACAGACAGAACCAGTTCGTCTTTACTTTCTCAGAACAGGCGAAATTCAGACAGAATCTCTATAATTTTCCCTAACACAGAGAATACATATCACCCTTCCAGGACCGGTGCAAGCCAGACTCCCTTTACTCACAGAGATCCGATAGAGGAAGGACAGCAGCAATGCATGCTTTACTCATTCACAAAAAGGTATGCCAGCTGCAAACAGGCCTGCATCCCATCACATGCTTAGAACACGAGCAGCAGTGGTGCAAACATCACTCAACAGCCACAGTGGGTACCGTGTGCAGAAAAAAGGGGATGGGTTTTATTTACACATCCCAGCTCTTCTGGACGGCGACGCCGCACCTACAGTGTTTGGCATGCTTCATCGTCGACACCCCACCCTGGTGAAATGATACCACCATTGAACCTAGATCATCCAGGTTGTACATTTTTAACCATACCTTGAGTTTCCATTAATAACCGGAATTCCTTCAGGGTTACCCTAAAGTATGTTTACTATTACCAGGATCCTTGCTTTATCTAGCCATGTGTTTTATCAGGTGGAGTCCGCCCTGGTGGCATCGTCTCACCGCGGTGGGCTGAGGTAGCCGATGATGGAGCATGCCACGCTCTCTGGGTGAGGCTTCGTCCTCCAGAGGAGCTGGACTAAAAGAGTTGTTTAGGGTTTGGACAGGATGTGTAAATAAACCCCCCTTTTTTCTACATACAAATCACGTGGTGTCTCTTAAGGTATTTGCTAGGAGGAGGTATGGTGGGTATTTTGTTCCTCTTCACCCTCTGTGGTAGGAGTGCAAGCATCCCTTGCAGCAGTTCAAATGCCTCTCATAGCTAGGAAGTCACAAACAGTGTAGTCTGAAGCCCCTCTCGCACTCCGGACCGGACCTAGCAGCAACAATGCAGGCGCGGCTCCTATGACACGCACAAAGAGAAACTGCAAGGGAAGCAGTACTGCAAGCGTCCGTCACACACACCGGGCCAGGCTCCTATGACACGCACGAAGAGAAACTTCAAGGGAAGCAGTACTGCAAGCGTCCCTCACACACACCGGTCCAGACTCCTATGACACGCACAAAGAGAAACAGCAAGGGTAGCATAGTGCAAGCGTCCCTCACACACACCGGTCCAGGCTCCAATGACGCGCATGAAGAGAAACAGCAAGGGAAGCGGTAGTGCAAGCGTCCCTCACACACACACCGGTCTGGGCTCCTATGACACGCATGAAGAGAAACAGCAAGGGTAGCGGTAGTGCAAGCGTCCCTCACACACACCGGTCCAGGCTCCAATGACGCGCACGAAGACAAACTGCAAGGGTAGCAGTAGTGCAAGCGTCCCTCACACACACCGGTCCGGACTCCAATGACACGCACGAAGAGAAACTGCAAGGGAAGCAGTAGTGCAAGCGTCCCTCACACACACCGGTCCAGGCTCCTATGACACGCACGAAGAGAAACAGCAAGGGTAGCGGTAGTGCAAGTGTCCATCACATGCACCAGTCCGGGCTCCTATGACTCGCACGAAGAGCAACAGCAAGGGTAGCGGTAGTGCAAGCGTCCATCACATGCACCGGTCCAGGCTCCAATGACGCGCATGAAGAGAAACAGCAAGGGTAGCGGTAGTGCAAGCGTCCCTCACACACACCGCTCCAGGCTCCTATGACACGCACTAAGAGAAACAGCTAGGGTAGCGGTAGTGCAAGCCTCCCTCACACACACCGGTCCGGGCTCCTATGACTCGCACAAAGAGAAACAGCAAGGGTAGCGGTAGTGCAAGCGTCCATCACATGCACCAGTCCAGGCTCCAATGACGCGCATGAAGAGAAACAGCAAGGGTAGCGGTAGTGCAAGCGTCCCTCACACACACCGGTCCAGGCTCCAATGACGCGCATGAAGGGTAGCGGTACTGCAAGTGTCCCTCACACACACCGGTCCAGGCTCATATGACACGCATGAACAGAAACAGCAAGGGTAGCGGTAGTGCAAGCGTCCCTCACACACACCGGTCCAGGCTCCAATGACGCGCATGAAGAGAAACAGCAAAGGTAGCGGTACTGCAAGCGTCCCTCACACACACCGGTCCAGGCTCCTATGACATGCATGAACAGAAACAGCAAGGGTAGCGGTAGTGCAAGCGTCCCTCACACACACCGGTCCAGGTTCCTATGACATGCATGGAGAGAAACAGCAAGGGTAGCGGTAGTGCAAGCGTCCCTCACACACACCGGTCCCGGCTCCTATGACATGCATGAAGGGTAGCGGTAGTGCAAGCGTGCCTCACACACACCGGTCCAGGCTCCAATGACACGCATGAACAGAAACAGCAAGGGTAGTGGTAGTGCAAGCGTCCCTCACACACACCGGTCCAGGCTCCTCTGACACGCATGAACAGAAACAGCAAGGGTAGCGGTAGTGCAAGCGTCCCTCACACACACCAGTCCCGGCTCCTATGATATGCATGAAGGGTAACGGTAGTGCAAGCGTCCCTCACACACACCGGTCCCGGCTCCTATGACATGCATGAAGGGTAACGGTGGTGCAAGCATCCCTCACACACACCGGTCCAGGCTCCAATGACACGCATGAACAGAAACAGCAAGGGGAGCGGTAGTGCAAGTGTCCCTCACACACACCGGTCCAGGCTCCTATGACATGCATGGAGAGAAACAGCAAGGGTAGCGGGAGTGCAAGCGTCCCTCACACACACCGGTCCCGGCTCCTATGACATGCATGAAGGGTAACGGTAGTGCAAGCGTCCCTCACACACACCGGTCCAGGCTCCTATGACACGCATGAACAGAAACAGCAAGGGTAGCGGTAGTGCAAGTGTCCCTCACACACACCGGTCCAGGCTCCTATGACACGCATGAACAGAAACAGCAAGGGTAGCGGTAGTGCAAGCGTCACTCACACGCACCGGTCCCGGCTCCTATGACACGCATGAAGATAAACAGCAAGGGTAGCAGTAGTGCAAGCCTCCCTCACACACACTGGTCCGGGCTCCAATGACACCCATGAAGAGAAACAGCATGGGTAGTAGTAGTGCAAGCATCCCTCACACGCACCGGTCCAGACTCCTGTGATGCGCACGAAGAGAAACATCAAGGGTAGCGGTAGTGCAAGCGTCCCTCGCACATACCGGTCCGGGCTCCTATGACATGCACGAAGAGAAACAGCAAGGGTAGTACAAGCGTCCCTCACACGCACCGGTCCAGGCTCCTATGACACGCATGAAGAGAAACAGCAAGGGTAGCGGTAGTGCAAGCGTCCCTCACACACACCGGTCCAGGCTCCTATGACACGCATGAACAGAAACAGCAAGGTAGCGGTAGTACAAGCGTCCGTCACACACATCGATCCAGGCTCCTATCACACGCATGAAGAGAAACAGCTAGGGTAGCGGTAGTGCAAGCGTCCCTCACACGCACCAGGCCAGGCTCCTGTGACACGCATGAAGAGAAACAGCAAGGATAGCGGTAGTGCAAACGTCCCTCACACACACTGGTCCAGGCTCATATGACACGCATGAAGAGAAACAGCATGGGTAGCAGTAGTGCAAGCGTCCCTCACACGCACCGGTCCAGGCTCCTATCACACGCATGAAGGGTAGGGGTAGTGCAAGCGTCCCTCACACGCACTGGTCCAGGCTCCTGTGACACGCACTTAGAGAAACAGCAAAAGTAGCGGTAGTGCAAGCGTCCCTACACACACCGGTCCGGGCTCCTATGACACGCATGAAGAGAAACAGCAAAAGTAGCATTAGTGCAAGCGTCCCTCACACACACCGGTCCAGGCTCCTGTGACACGCACGTAGAGAAACAGCAAAAGTAGCGGTAGTGCAAGCGTCCCTCACACACACCGGTCCGGGCTTCAATGACACGCACGAAGAGAAACAGCAAAAGTAGCGGTAGTGCAAGCGTCCCTCACACACACCGGTCCAGGCTCCTTTGACACCCATGAAGGGTAGCAGTAGTGCAAACGTCCCTCACACGCACCGGTCCACGCTCCTATGACACGCATGAAAAGAAACAGCAAGGGTAGCGGTAGTGCAAGCGTCCCTCACACACACCGGTCCAGGCTCCTATGACACCCACGAAGAGAAACAGCAAGGGTAGCAGTAGTGCAAGCGGCCCTCACACACACCAGTCAAGGCTCCTGTGACACGCTCGAAGAGAAACTGCAAGGGTAGCGGTAGTGCAAGCGTCCCTCACACACACTGGTCCAGGCTCCAATGACACGCACGAAGACAAACAGCAAGGGTAGCGGTAGTACAAGCGTCCCTCACACACACTGGTCCAGGCTCCAATGACACGCACGAAGACAAACAGCAAGGGTAGCGGTAGTACAAGCGTCCCTCACACACACCGGTCCAGGCTCCAATGACACGCACGAAGACAAACAGCAAGGGTAGCGGTAGTGCAAGCGGCCCTCACACACACCGGTCCAGGCTCCTGTGACACGCACGAAGACAAACAGCAAGGGTAGCGGTAGTGCAAGCGTCCCTCACACACACCGGTCTTACATCAGCAGCAGCAGCGCAGGCCGGGCTGCCTTTTACACAGACAGACCAGACATAGAGGGAACTAAAGCTTCCCTCACACACAGAAGAGATATGCTGCAAGCACCCTCAGTGCAGGCCATGCTCCCATGCATGCAAAGAATAGGAGCAGCAATGGTGCCACCATTACTCACTCACAACAGTTTGCTCTTCACGCACAGCAGTAACTCACAAACAGCATCAAGTTCAGCTTCTCTCACACACAGAACAGGTAAGGCGCTAACAGCAGCAGTGCAGCCCAGGGTCCCTTTTTACCTACATCACAAGCAGCAGCAATGCAGGTTCCCATCACACACCTAGCAGAGACGGAGCCAGCAGCAGTGAAGGCCAGACCATCTTTGTCTACACAGACAGACACAGCCCATGCTGCAGCAATGCAGGTTTCTCTCACACCCTGAGCAGAGACGGAGCCAGCAGCAGTAGTGCAGTACAGGCTCCACAGGCAGCACCAATGCAGGTTTCCATCACACACCTAGCAGAGACGGAGCCAGCAGCAGTAGTGCAGTACAGGCTCCACAGGCAGCACCAATGCAGGTTTCCCTCACACACCAAGCAGGTAAGGAGCCAGCGGCAGCAGTGAAGACCAGGCTGACTTTTTACACACAGAACAGCTACAGTACCGGCAGCAGCAATGCAAGAATGCCACACACCATGCAGCTATGGCACTAGCAGCAGCGGTGAAGGCCAAGCTCCCTTTGTATGCACAGCACAGGCAGCAGAAATGCAAGAATCTCACACACCATGCAGCTATGGCACTAGCAGCAGCGGTCAAGGCCAAGCTCCCTTTGTATGCACAGCACAGGCAGCAGAAATGCAAGAATCCCACACACCATGCAGCTATGGCACTAGCAGCAGCGGAGCTCCCTTTGTATGCACAGCACAGGCAGCAGAAATGCAAGAATCCCACACACCATGCAGCTATGGCACTAGCAGCAGCGGTGAAAGCCAAGCTCCCTTTGGATGCACAGCACAGGCAGCAGAAATGCAAGAATCCCACACACCATGCAGCTATGGCACTAGCAGCAGCATTGAAAGCCAAGCTCCCTTTGGATGCACAGCACAGGCAGCAGAAATGCAAGTGTCAATCACCCATCAAACAGGTACGGCACCAGCAGGAGTGCAGGCCAGGCTCCCTTTGCTCACACATACCAGGTACAGCACAGGCAGCAGCAGTGCAGGTTTCCCTCACACACCAAACAGGTGCAACACAAACAGCAGCAGTGAAAGCTTCTTACACACAGAACAGGTGCAGCACAAACGGCAGTGCAAGCATCCCTCAAACACAGAACAGGAGCAGCACAAAAGAGGCAGTGCCTGCTCCCCTCACACACCAAACAGGTGCAACACAAACAGCAGCAGTGAAAGTGCTCCTCAAACACAGAACAGGCGCAGCACAAACAGCAGTGAATGCTTCTCACTCAAAGAACAGGTGCAGCACAAACAGCAGCAGTGCAAGCCTCCCTTACACACAGGACAGGTGCAACGCAAACAGCAGCAGTGACAGCTTCCATTATTCATACAAAACATGTGCAGCACAAACAGCAGCAGTGCAAGCATCCTGTGCACACAGAACAGGTGCAGCACAAACAGCAGCAATGAAAGATCCCTCACACATGGAACAGGTGCAACATAAACAGCAGCTCTGCAAGCTTCCCTCACACACAGAACAAACAGCAGCTGTGCAAGCTTCCCTCACACACAGAACAGGTGCAGCACAAACGGCAGCAATGGAAGCTTCCCTCACACACAGAACAGGTGCAGCACAAACAGCAGTACATGCTTCCCTCACACACAGAACAGGTGCAGCACAAACAGCAGCCCTGCAAGCTTCCCCCACACACCGGCCAGCTCCATCCCAGGTTCCCACACAGGGTATTTTATTTCCCCTGTGCACACACTCCTTTCCCTCTGAGCTGATGCTGACTGTCAAATGCCACGGGTGTCTGTGGGGCACGTGAGCCGAGGATGCTGTGGCGCACCCGCCCTCCCGCCCCCCGCCCCCTCCACCACCTGCTTTGCATTGTAAACTCCAATCCTCTTTGGGACTCTCGGGCCCGGGAAGCATTATCTCCCCAGTGTGTCTCTCCGGTGGCTCCCAGCACATCTCTCCGGGGTGTCGTGTTCCCAGGCAGGGACCCAAGGCCCCTGGATCCACACGGGGAAGAGTCGGGCTCTACGAATTCAGGTAAGAAAGCGGCAATGCTCCAGTCTAGTTAGTTCAGGAGCTGCAGGAGCTGCAGAGATATGTGCGGTCAATGGTGTTTAACAAAATAAGGTAGTTCCGCTGGTTTAGTCGCCTGCTGCAGAGATGAGTGGTCAGAGCCGTGTAACACAATAAGTAGTTCCGCTGATTAATGTGCCCAAAGCATTAATGTATGTAACTTTAAAGTTACAGATTCAAACCTGGCAGGGTTGACCCGCCCTTTCATCTGTGTGAGGTCAATATATTAATGACCATTTATGTCAACTGTACCCAGGTGCTGCAGGACCCTTTGTTACACGCTCACCTAGATAAAGTCAAACTCGGCTCTGGTACGGCCCCCCTATCTGTCCCGAGTCTGACTGCGCTCTCGGGGTTTCGATCTGTGCCCCAAAGCCTCTAGCTGCGTTTGCCAACTGTCCTCCACCTCGAGAACCCCTCTCTCTCACACAGTCAACGAGCCCCCCGCCCCGCGCTCCAGGAGTGTCACTTTTGTCCGTCTCTCTCTCTCTCGCCTCACAAACTCCCTTCTCTGTCACAGAGTCCCCATCTCTCTTCCCGTCTCTCTCTCATTGTTCTTGACTGTCTCTCTGTCTCCTTCTCCCACACCCAGTCTCTCTCTCTGCCACCTCACGTGTCCCTCTCTCTGTCACAAAGTCCCACCTCTCTTCCTCACTCTCTAATTGTTTTTGAGGTCTTGCGTCTGTCTCTCCGTCTTCTTCTCCCACCACAGTTTCTCTCTCTCTCTCTCCCACCTCACATGTGCTCCTCTCTGTCTCCAAGCCCCACCTGCCCCAACAGCTCTGTTGGCTGGCTCACTCATTATTCTGGAGACTGTCTCTCGGTGTTCTTGTCCTGTCCTCAGTCTGTCTCTTTCTCGCTCTTTCTTTCTCTCGCCCACCTCACTGACGAGCACCTCAATGTAAGGGAGTAGCCAGAAAACTAGAATACCCCCCACTTCCAACCAAAGCTCTTACGGCGCTAAGCGAATGAAGCAAGTCATCACGGCCCTCCCAGAAGAGCTCTCTTGTCTCTTTCATCCAAGCATCTATCAATTCATCCTTCCGTCGACCTGCCGATAGCCACCATTTTACCTTCACAATCTGCCATACTTTCATCCTTTCACATCATTCAGTCTTTCACCATTCCGTCCGTCTGGCCAGCTGTCTCCAAACCTATCCATCCAGCTCCAAACGTATCTATTTTACCCATCCATTTATCCATCTGTCCATCTGTCCACCATTTCACCTTTCCGTCTATTCTTTCAATCATTCACCAATCCTCCCTTTCACTCATCCATCCATCTTCCTTTTCACTCAGCCATCTGTCCAACCTTCTTTTCACTCTTCCTGTCCATCCATCCTTTCTCTCATCATCCATTTATCTTTTCACTCATCCATCCACCAAATATCCATCAATCACCCTCCCTTTAAATCATCCATCCATTCTTTCGCTCATCCATCGATCCACCCTTTCACTCACACACCCATTCATCAATCCTTTCACTCACTCGCGCGCCCAGCTACACATTCTCTTTATTTATGAGCCCTTGTCTGCTGAGTTGCAGATAGAGGAGGTCCATCAAGAACTCCACACCCGCAGAGGATGCTGGGGTGGGAGGAAGGATTCACGATGCCCTGCCGCTGTGTCGCACTGTTCCTGAGTCTGTCTCTCCCTTTCTTTGTTCCTGAGTCTGTCTCTCTCTCTCATTCTTCTTGAGTCTCTCTCTCTCTTTCTGTTTCATTGTTCTCGAGTCTGTCTCTCCCTTTCTTTGTTCCTGAGTCTGTCTCTCTCTCTCATTGTTCTTGAGTCTCTCTCTTTCTGTTTCATTGTTCTCGAGTCTGTCTCTCCCTTTCTTTGTTCCTGAGTCTGTCTCTCTCTCTCATTGTTCTTGAGTCTGTCTCTCTCTCCCTGTTTCATTTTTCTTGAGTCTCTCTCTCTTTCTCTCTCTCATTGGCCTTGAGTCTTTCTCTTTCTCTCTACCTGTCTCATTGTTCTTGAGCCTCTCTATCTGTCTCTCTTTCTCCCATCTGTTGCATTGTTCTTGAGTCTGTGTCTCTCTTTCTCGTTGTTCTTGAGTCTCTCTCTCTCTTTGTTCTTGAATCTGTCTCCCCCTCTCTCTCTGTTATTGTTCTTGAGTCTCTCTCTCTGTCCCTCTGTTTCATGGTTCTTGAGTCTCTCTCTCTGTTTCATTGTTCTTGAGTCTCTCTCTTTTTCTCTCTCTTTCTCTCTCTCTCATTGTCCTTGAGTCACTCTCTCTCTACCTGTCTCTCTTTCTTTGTTCTTGAATCTCTCTCTCTCTCTCTCTCATTGTTCTTGAGACTCTCTCTCTCTCTGTTTCATTGTTCTTGAGTCTCTCTTTTTCTCTCTATCTCTCTCTCTCTCTCATTATCCTTGAGTCACTCTCTCTCTACCTGTCTCATTGTTCTTGAGCCTCTCTCTCTGTCTCCTTCTGCTGCATTGTTCTTGAGTCTGTCTCTCTCATTGTTCCTGAGTCTCTCTCTCTGTTTCATTGTTCCTGAGTCTCTCTCTCTCTTTGTTCTTGAATCTGTCTCTCCCCTCTCTCTGTTATTGTTCTTGAGTCTCTCTCTCTCTCTCCCTCTGTTTCATGGTTCTTGAGTCTCTCTCTCTCTCTCATTGTTCTTGAGACTCTCTCTCTCTCTCTCTCATTGTTCTTGAGTCTGTCTCTCTCATGGTTCTTGAGTCTCTCTCTCTGTTTCATTGTTCTTGAGTCTCTCTCTTTTTCTCTCTCTTTCTCTCTCTCTCATTGTCCTTGAGTCACTCTCTCTCTACCTGTCTCTCTTTCTTTGTTCTTGAATCTCTCTCTCTCTCTCATTGTTCTTGAGACTCTCTCTCTCTCTGTTTCATTGTTCTTGAGTCTCTCTTTTTCTCTCTCTCTCTCTCTCTCTCTCATTATCCTTGAGTCACTCTCTCTCTACCTGTCTCATTGTTCTTGAGCCTCTCTCTCTCTGTCTCCTTCTGCTGCATTGTTCTTGAGTCTGTCTCTCTCATTGTTCCTGAGTCTCTCTCTCTGTTTCATTGTTCTTGAGTCTCTCTCTTTTTCTCTCTCTTTCTCTCTCTCTCATTGTCCTTGAGTCACTCTCTCTCTACCTGTTTCTCTTTCTTTGTTCTTGAATCTCTCTCTCTCTCTCTCTCATTGTTCTTGAGACTCTCTCTCTCTCTGTTTCATTGTTCTTGAGTCTCTCTTTTTCTCTCTATCTCTCTCTCTCTCTCATTATCCTTGAGTCACTCTCTCTCTACCTGTCTCATTGTTCTTGAGCCTCTCTCTCTGTCTCCTTCTGCTGCATTGTTCTTGAGTCTGTCTCTCTCATTGTTCCTGAGTCTCTCTCTCTGTTTCATTGTTATTGAGTCTCTCTCTCTCTCTCTCTCTGTCTAGTGTTTGTCTCTCTCTACCTCTCCTTGGATGCCCCCTCACGAGTGCCCCCTCTGTCGCTGACTCCCCGTCTCTGCTCTTCCTCGGCCCCTCGTTATTCCTCGTGGCCCCTGCCCTCCCTGGGAGTCTAGAGCCCCCCCTGCCACCCCTTTACTGCTCCCTGAATCTCCATTTTCCGGACGGAGATAGGAAAGGGGTGTTTGTACACCCCACCCTTTCCTGATCAGCAAACATGGGGGTAACACATGCCTCATGGACGGTGCGTCAGAGAAGTGACTGTTATTAGTCGTGAATATTCGGGCGCAGAGAGGCCTCTGGTGCAGCGCTTTACGGTCTGCGCAGGGGACCTGTCTCAGGTACGATAATAGACGTCCTCTATGGTTCTACGTCACCATTGACGTCATGTAGAGGACGCCCGGGGTCACAACTGCGACCCCTGGCACTGCCTTTGTGACCCTGACACTGCCTTTGCGACCCCTGGACTCACAGGTGGCAAAATCAATGCCAGGAACAGAGGGGTTGGTGGGCTTCACCTTCTTGGTTTCCTGTCTATTTTTTTATTACACCAATAGTGAATAATACTATTCAGTATTAGTATAATAAAAAACAGAATTACAATTCGCTAGAATATGGCCATATCTGGCAGTTAAGTAAAACATGCTTTCAAATGTATCTGGTATGCATGCTTGTGGGTGAGAGTGCTTATGCGAGATAGACTGTGTGAATGTGTGTGTATGTGTAAGCATGTTTGTGTAGGTCACAGTTAAGGGGAAATTGAATGTGACGTCACTTCCGCAACCCCTGACATTTTGGTGAATTGACGGCCATGTACGTCACAGGGCCCCTCCACCCTCTGCACAGTCACCCCCAGCACGTAGGAGAGGGAGTAAACAAACACCTAAAGTGGCAGCTACACTGCCACACCTAACCCAGGGGAGGGTCAAAAGATCCACACCCCGTTGTGATGCGTACACCCCAACAATGCATGGGAACTACACCCTACACCGCTTCCATACAACACCAACTCGCCCTGCCAGCTCGCGTCCGTGAACCCACACTCACTGCGCCCAAACCAACAACTACAGACGAGTTCTGTTCCAAAGCGCTTAGAGGCCAAGGCAGGTGTGCGCAGTATGAAAGCCGGGTTATGCATTAGGATGCGGGACTTGGGGGGACCATGTGCGCGGGAACTGCTGAAATAAACCCGTACTTCAAACCCTTCTCAGGGCCCAAGTGAATATTTCCTTGCCTTAATGTGGGTGTTACGCGCGCACACACAGGTGTGACCCCGAGTGCCGTTGTTAGGGTAGCTTAATGGTACTTAAAATTAACTTCTCTATCCATGTGACGTGGGTGATGGACGTCATGACCCTCATCAGATTTACCTTCACAGAGCTAAGTTAGGGTTAGCCAAGGAGAGATCCAATACCGACCCTACACCCCACCCCCCCTCCAAAGTCTTGCCCACCATGATTCCAGGGGGCATGGAGGAAGTAGAGGGGGCAGACCGTTTTATCAGAGTGCGCAATGTTTGAACTGTCCTCTTTAGATGTTGCCTAGAGGGATTTATTTTATGTTACATCTATCTCGTCTTCCAAAAAGCTGCATGAAAATGCATACCTATATACATACATACAGGGCCTTTAGTCGGCCGTCTGCACCCATTGGTCTGCTCAAGTGTCATTCACGTTCTGCTTCCGCCCACCACAGCCTGGGGCGCCGAGCCGGCCCACTTCTTCCATTGGCCGTCTTGAACCGTGCGCGTCAGAATAGCCTATTCACATGTGCACAGCCGCCTGTAAAAGAGTGCACTTTAATACCAGCCCTGGAGTGCCTGGGCTGCCATTTGCATATTTACAATTTAAAAGTTCGCACGTTTGTCATGTTTAGACGTAACGGCTTTGCCAATGATTGCCCTTTTCTATTTTTCCCCGCACTTTACTGTTTCTTTAGCTGGTCAGCAGCGCAGGCTATTGGGGAAGGGTAGGACAGTGCGTGCTTTATGTCACTTACGCAAGATGTTATAGTTTGGCAAATCAGCACGTGCAGTTTTGAATACGTAAACAGATATACACCAGGCACAAGCGTCTTGCTGCTCCTCCCTGTCGGTCGCCCATCCCTGGCTTCATCCTGGAGCGGTTTGGAGCCCACCATCCTGGCTCCCGGTCTTCTCCGCAGCCTTCCCCTGTCCACAGAGCCAGCCAAGTGATTTTTGGTGCCCTGGGCCCACATGTATTTTGGAACCCACTGAATGGAACATATACACTTATAGGTACCTGAGCTAATAGAGACATGGAAGACAGACTGGAAGGCCACACCACAGAGAAGAATGACTGGATTTCCATCAGTGCATATGTTTTGGCAAAATGTGCGGGCCATTAAGGGTCATGGCTAGGGTGACCAGATTCTCAAAACAAAACACTGGGACAGGTCATAGACATAGAAGTAGGACTACAGTTTGCAGCAACCATCGACATAAAGGTAGGACTACTTAACAGCTTTCATAGACAGAAAAATGACGACAATGACAACCTCCTCCACAGACACATATGAAGGATTAAAGACGACAAATCATAGGTCTTTTGTTGAGTGTAAGCTTAGTTCCATTTTAACAGACTTTGCTTCAACATTTGCAATAGCTGTCGACCACCCTTGCCTTGTACATATTTAAACTTGTGAGTCAATGGGAGATGTGGTATCTGATGGTAAAGAGATGAGGGCTTTCGATTAAGCATTTCAAGACTTGGAAAGCGAGTTTATAGAGAATGATTGAAAACCAGATGGGAAAAACTAGCCCAGAGCTGCATGGTATATTTTCTCTTCTCTGTGTCAAAGTACGATGAAGGTGCAAAACCTTCAGGATGTAACAAGTTCTTTAAGGATGCTTTGGATGAGGAACCAACCCACCACTACCAAGCAAGCCCATTAACACCTCAAGAGCCCATCTAAGGAGTTTCTATCAGTTTCTTTTTCGCTACAGTGGCCCTCCATGAATTCATCCTGTCACCTCTACAACAGTAATATTTACCTCCTCCCCTCAGTCACTCACAAATCCAGCCCCTCTGTCACACATACCTCCTGCATATCAGTCACTCACACCCAGGGCCGGCTCTAGGGCGGTGCAACAGGTGCCGCCGCACCGAGTGCTGACTTTGGGAAGGGGCACCGTATTTGCAGGTATATTATAGTTTTAAAAGTTCCTTGCCTCCAGATGTTTTTAGGCAACAATAAATATGTCCAGATAACTCTGGTGAATAATGTTCTGCCTGGCGAGAGATAGGATTCTCCAGTGGACATTTTAAGGTAGTGCAGAGGGTTAATATGCCTGCTGCAAAGAACATGTGCCATGCAGGTTAGGTGCATATAATGCAAATAGGTCAGTGGCTTACTACTTTTTTCAGAAAGATCCTTTTGTTAAGTTACAATCCTAATATAGAACAGTGAGCTATTACCGATCATTAAAGAGCCGCATGCAAACTGCAAGGTATCAATTAGAGTGTTATGATTTTATCCCAGTTTTTCATTATCCTAATGTTGCAAAAAAGGCTCATATTGATAGAAATCAATTCTTATTATTAAAGAGAACCCCTAACTGTGGAGTTTCATTTAAAATTCTGAGTTTGTGCTTTTCAAGACCAAGCACTCAAACTATACTGCCTCCCAGTATAGATGGTTCCACTCCAGGCCCCATTTGCCTTTAGCAGCTGCTTGATTCTGAGCAGCATAAAAGGGCAGAGCTAGGTCACAAAGGTGGCTGGCTGGATCTTGCTGCAGGCGGTGACCACTGACTCTTGTGCGCAGGGCAGGGTCATGCTGGTCCCTGGTGGTTCGAAGGAGCTCTTGTCCCGATGGCTGGCACAGCCACAACTTCTCAAGCAGTGAACTCAAACACTACTGAAAAACCAGAAGATTTCTATAAATAATCTAGCCACCGCCCAAAAAGCAGGACATTTCTATAAATAATCCAGCCACTTTCCAAAAACCGGGACATTTCTTTATTTTTGACGAAAGTGTCGGGACACCGTTACACTTCCCCAAAAACCGGGGAATTCCTGGACTTCTGGTCACCCTAATAATGGCAAAATAAAATGGTGTCACCGCTATGGCAAAATAAAATTGTGTCACCGCTATGGCAAAATAAAATTGTGTCACCGCTGTGCCTTCAGCATAAATATGAATTTGGCACGTTCCCAACATAATCCACACTCTGCTGTATAATATGCAGATTGTAACACAAAAATATTCCTAGTCAAAAAGGTATAAACATTTAAAACTGCTGCACCTGGGGTTCAATACAGCAGAATGTAACTCAACCTTTCTTCTTTACATTGCTATCATATATTTAAATTTAAATTGCCCAACAGTAAAAATATCCCCTTTTGTTGGTCTGGTGACGCGCTTCTGTCTGTATCAAGAAATAAAGACCCTTAAGGGGCAGATTTAAGGACAGTGGTGCTGCCCCAGATACAGCGCCAATTTCCCAGCGCCTCTTAGCACCCCCGAACGCCGCCATGTGTGTGCCGTATTTAAAATATGGCGCACCATGGTGCAGGGTAGGGGGCAATAGCGTGATTTTTTTTACACTACTGATGTACTCTGCAGGAGTAGCGCCACAATGTACCCCTGCAGAGCACATATGGGCACATTATAAATAATGGTGTGCCCCCTTTTTACGCCTGCTCTGAGCAGGCGTTAAAAGTGCAGAACAAAATGGCCTATGGAAATCTTTTAGATTTCCTTGTGGCATTTTTTCGGGCCCCTTGATGGAGGAACGCCTCCCTCGCATACATTATGCCTGGCACAGGCATAATGTGGCGCAAGGGTTTACAAAGTGGCGCAATGCATGCATTGCCCACTTTGTAAATATGGCGTGGTGAAAATGCAACTTTAACCGCGTCTTAGCATTAAGAAAATGATGCTATGATGGTGCTAAAATGGCGTTAGGGGCTCTTAAACTTGCCCCTAAATGCTTAAATGTAATTCAAACAGGATGTGTAGAGTATTTTTTTTTTTCCACTAATACTAACACACATTAAATTCATCTATCACTCACAGTTTAGAAGCATCCCAAATAAGTTGCAAATATTTTTATGGTTTCCTGACTTCACTGCTAAATGAACTCTTAATGAGAGACGTACATAAGTATTCACTGTCATGCTGAGAGTTTGTGAATGAAAAGTGGTGCCTTGTAGTTTCTTCACAATTTGCATTTTCTCGTTTCTTAAACTTGTCAGACCTGGAACACAATTTAGATGTTCACTACTGCATAATTCTGGGGTTTATGGGCATATTTCAGCTCTTCGACTGGAATGTTTTATTAATTATACTGCCACATACATACACAATGCTGTTAGATGTTCAGAGTTGTTTGTAAGCACAGCAAAACTAAGGGCCACATGTACTAAGAATTCTGATGGCGACTTCCTAAATGCACATTTTTGCGATTCACAAGTAGGACATCACATACGGCGATGTACTAATGTGTCTCAGGCACATTTAGTGATTCCCAGTGGGTCACAAATGGATCTACCTCATCAATATTCATGCGGTAGGTCGCAATATGACCCATTGTGAATGGCCTGAAAACACAGGGATGGTGACTTGCTAGGGCCAGCAGACCACCATATCTGTGATTGCTTTTTAAATAAAGCATCTTTTAAAAATGTATCCCGTTTTCCTTAAAGGAAAATGGGATGCATTTCAAAACTATGATGAGAAGTTTTCTTTAAATTTTTCAAGAGCAGGCAGTGGTCTGTGGGACCCCTTCCCATTTGTGAATGGTTTACTGCCAACTTGAAGTTGGTGGTAAACTGCAAACGTTTTGCAACTGCATTCCGGTCGCAAAACATTCATACATCCCATTATTATGAGGGACGCACTGAGCACGCCCCTTCCTAATACCGAATCGCAAACCCTATTTTGAGATTCAGTAATTGGTTACCAAATCACAAAATAGGTTTGTACATCGCTAAATGGGTTTTAGCGACCTCTTGTTGCAGTGATGTGTAGGTTGTTATAGCACATAGAGACACAAAGCATATGCTATGTTTTTCACATGTATGTTGTGAATCTGGGCGTGGCTTAAGAGAAGCTATAGTAGTGTCTTGTTAGGTGATTGTGGCTCACAGTTGTTCACGCTTGTGACTGGGAAGGTCTGGTATTTCAAAGTTAGTTGGGTGTTGACGGAAATATCGGAAGTTCCTACTTTAGAGAACAGATATATCACCCAAATGACACAAATACAAAGTTTCACCCTTCAGATATCAAATCAATATGTCAGAATAAAGAAATGGTAATATGGACTAGACTCCAATGTCTTCCGTAATATCGACCCCCGAGGTTACGTATACATTTCAAATTCAAGCAGAAATCCATCATCACTCAGTGGTCTTATGTGCTCAGGACTCAGACCTGCCTCACAGGTTAAAGGGATTGTAAGGCTCAGGCCACACACAGAGTTTACCTGCCCCAGGACTACACAGATCCCCCAAGCTCTAGGTATGGGTAACAATCCTTCCCCTCAGATAGAGACCGTTCAGGAGGTGGCCTCAGGCTGAAACCTTTACATCAGGTAACAGGCCTCATGGACTTCTCTGTCTGACATCACACCTGTCCCTCAGGCTCCAGATCTCTCACGGGCTCAGGAATAAGCAGCAAAGTTACCCCTAGGATACACAGCTCACTCACCTGACAGCAGAGCTATCCTGTAGGTTAAAGAGGTCTTTTAGGCTGAGGCACCTGAGAGCCAAGCTGTCCCTCTGATTAAACACATCTTACCGTCTTGGGCCTACAACAGCAGAACTATCCCTCAGGTTACAGTGATCATACTGACTCAGGCGGGTGACAGCAGATCTAACCCCTGGGTACACAGACCATGCAGGTTCAGTCTTCTAACAGCAGGTCTCTGCTGTAGGTTACCGAGCTCTTGCAGGCTCAGCCCCTGGCACCAAAGCAGTAGCTAAGGATACCCAGAATCCACAAGCTTATGTTTTAGACCAGAGCTGTCCTTCAGATGATTCTACATCTTAAACCCACAGGGACCTCAGAGCAACACAATCCTTCAGGATGGCTAGTGTTAAAAGATCTTGCATGCTAAGATCCCAAGCAAAACACATCCATCAGGTTGCAAACATCTTGCTGGCCCAGGCATTAGTCCTCTTAGTTATACATATCTTACAAGTTCAGGGATCAGGAGGGATGGACTGTGCAGCCCTGAAAATGATAGTAAGACCAGCCCCACATCACACAAGAGCGAACAGGTCTGATTCCCTAGAAGAATTCAACATCCGTTTTCTCCCACAAACATATTTTGCCGGCATCGGCAGGCACTACTGTTTTACCACAGGGGCTCCAAGTATCTTAGAGCATTTATCCTGGTGGAGTATTAAAACTGACCAACACTGCAGTAGCATGTTGGGAGTTCTTCTGCCTCACATGTGCCCAAGGTCAAACAGATAAGAAATGAGTTAACGCTCAGGTTACGGAGATCACACAGCTTCAAACATCTCGTAGCAAAGCTTTTCCTCAAATGACAGTGATGTTTTAGGTTCAAGCGGCTCCCAGCAGTGACATCACCAGGGATCTATCATTACTGCTTAATTTGAGCCGGTGGTTGAAGATGGGGCCCGCCAGCACTTAAGGGCACATGTAAGAGCCCCTAGCGCCACTCTAGTGCCGCCAGAGCGTCATTTTTTCACTCTAAGGTGCCGCTCAAGTGGCTTTTTCCACGTGCCATATTCACAAAGTGGTGCAATGCATGCATAGCTCCACTTTGCAAGCCCTTACACCACATTATACCTGCACCAGGCATAAAGTATGCAAGGGGGGGCGTTCGGGCGCTAGGAAGCCCGCAAAAACAGCACAGTGAAATTTAAATCATATTTTTGACGCTAATGTAGCGAAGCGCCACAATAGCGTCAACAATTTTGATGCTATTGTGCTAACAACCGCCATGGTGTGCCGTATTATAGATACGGCACAACCATGGTGTCGTTAGGTGCCGGTCGGAGTGTGCAGAAAAAGTGGCGCATCAGCTCTGATGCGTCACTCTTCCTTAAATATGGGCCTTAGTTTTGATGACCGACACTTATTTTGCCTCGTCACACTTTCACCAAGATCCAAAGAGAAAAAAGCACACAGGAGGGAAAGAACTTGGAAGCAAAAGAACAATGAAAAAGGGAGAGAGCAGGGTTGAAAAGGAACTTGGAAGTGTGTGATAAAGAAGCAGGGAATGTCTGGTGGTGAATTAAAGAATTATGAGTTGGACTCAAGACTACAGAGGCTTGGTATTCAGTACTGCTGATATTTGTACTGCTGAAACTTAGCGCCCGGCAATTATTATTTTACAAAGTAGGCACTTCTGTATTGTGGCAGTGAGCTTCAGACAGCTTACCTAACCCAGAGCCGCAGAAAGCTTCCAGGATCCTCCCTCTGGCAAAATAGGTATCACTTAGTTTAAAATCATCTTACAAACTATGATAGCAGACATAACTTACAGGCCCAGGATTTGAACAGTAGAGCCATCCTTAGATTTCACCAGAGCTATCCTTAGATTTTACCAGTGCTTAATTTGAGCCGGTGGTTGCAGATGGGGGCCACTGCCACTTATTTTTAGTACCAGCACTTATTTTTTCTAATCAAACTTTGATCCAGAGCAAGAGAGGGAAACACACAACTGGAAAAAAATGCAAAAATTGTAACAAAGGGAACAGCAATAACCTGTTGGAGTGAGATCAAGGGTCAGGCGGTGTCTGATGGTGCATTAAAGAGGTATAAGGCGGAATCAAGACTATGCATTCTGGGTACTCAGCAAGGACATTCAATAGCGCCCACTGTGGGCTGCCGGGAACACTGGAGCACAGCACTTATTCTTTAAGAAATTGAGCACTAGACCTCACAAAGCCTGCTTTATCTGGTGTCTGAGTATTAAACTATTCTCCTGTTCAGGCAGATCTCTGAGTCTTAGTTTCGTGCAGCAAATCTCTGCCTAGGTTACACAGATCTTGCAGGCGAAGGCGCATGATATCAGAATTATACACTGGATTACCGGGGCTTTACAGTCTCAGGCTTCTGGCAGCAAAGCTGCACATTTCGCTATCCCAATCCGACAGGTTCAGACATAGGGCAGCCATGCATCTCTTCAGGTTGTTGACATAAAACCGTGTCAAGCCTCTGGCAAGATAGAGGTTCTTACTGACGGGCTGCAACTGACTGGGCCCGATGTATCATCACGGCACTTTGCGATTCGGAAATAGCGATTTTTAAGAAATCACTATATCCGACTCGCAAAGTGCCATGTATCACATTTGCGATTCGGTAATAGCGATTTCTTAAAAATCGCAAATGCTATTTCCGAATCGCAAATTGCGATACCAGCCCCATTCGCAGCTATGGGCCTGTTGGCCCATATCTGCAAATTTTTTGCATTTCCAAAATTGTGATTTCTGAACCAGAAATCGCAATTTTGGAAATGCAAAACCCCAGGGTGCTGGGGGGCTAAGGCCTCCTCTGCTGCACCCCAAATTTTTTGGGGGGGACATGTAAGGTGCACACATGCATGTGGCTTTACATGTACAAATTAAAAATGCATTTTAAATGCATTTTTTAATTTTGCACCTGGTTACCACCAAGTTCAACTTGGTGGTAATTAGCGATTCCTAAATGCCAAAATCGCATTTAGGAATTGCTTCATACATGTGCTAAGAAATCGCAAATAAGGAATCCTTATTTGCGATTTCTAATTTAGAGAGTCGCAATTTGCGACTCTCTAAACAGGGTCGCAATTTTAAGGAATTGCTATTTTAGCGATTCTTTAAAATTGCATTCAGAATGTATTTCATACATTCTGAACTGGCATTTTGCATTCGCAAACGGGCATTCGCACCGTTTGCGAATGCAAAATGCTTTCATACATCTGGCCTTAGTGTCTTTACAGAAATAAACAGACGTTTTCTGCTATCCTTTCAGTGTGCTTTTTCTATAGAAAAATATACGACTTAAGATTATAGGACCTATTCTGACTGATCAGAACATGTTAATACTGATAGCTGTTTTTAGATCTGGCCTAGAGACAGCTTTAGATGTGTAGCCAGTTTCACATGTTTAAAAAAATCATAATACAAATACATGACTCTACTTATGCACAGAGTCAGTGCTTCAAATGTGAATAGGTGGGGCTACTCTAAGGGGGCGGGGTGGCCTAAGAAGCAGAACCACTGAACTGTCTAAGGGGCGTGTCCTACTGTATGTAACCAAAGAGGGTGTGGCTCGATAACGACAGCTGGATTCCTGTATTTGAGACATTTTTAAATAGAACCTTCCTTTAAAGAAATTATTAGCCATTCCTGAGACATACCCAGCACCCAACTCCCGTCACTTTAGGACCAAACTCTGAAAACTGTCTTTGTCACTTCAGACTATCACGATTCTGAAATCCCAATAATGCTAGATTTTGAAAAACATAGAATATTTTACACATTCCAAATCCAAGTAACCTAGTTGCAAATATATAGTAGTGTAAAACTCCAAGTTTTACAACTAAAGATGTAAACTGGATATAAAGTGTTCATTATAGGATAAGAACGTCGGACAGGGGCACTGAGGGCCTAATTTAAAAGAATCTGACGCACATCTGATGGATCAGATTTCTTGCACTTCCCACATATCCCATTACAGCGCCATGGATGCGCTGTATTTACAGTACAGATCTCCATGGCACACATTTTCACAGATGTTTCAGAAATTCTGATGCATCTGCCCAGGGGAGGCTCCTCCATTAGGGCGGAGAAGTGTCGATTCCTCCCCCCACCAGCAGCAGCAGCTGCCAAACTTCTACAATACAATGATAAATAAACTATGTTTATTATCGCTGTATTGTAGAAGGGGTGGTGCCATGGGCTGTGAGGAGCACAGAGGGGGAGTGCTCAGCACTCTGCCTCAGTGGGCCTGTATGTTTGGCCGGCCATCTCAGGCCGCCCACACATATATACGCACTAAGTTCTGTCCAACCCGACTCTGCTTTCCCGGGTTGGAGAGAGCAGGCAGACTCTCCCAGTCTGCCTGGGAGGACCCTGGCTGGGCGTTCCGACCAATCGGAATGCAGCATGACAGCAGCGTTCAGATTGGCCGTAGGCTGGGAGCCTGTGCCTGCATCAAAGAAAAGAGGAGCTGCACGGTGGTGGGGGTGCAAAGAAAGTAATTTTTTTTATTATTAATTTTTCTCCACCCCCCATGCACCACACCGCCCCGCCCCGCCCCGCCCCGCGAGCCGCTCCTGCATCTGCCTGTGCTTAACACATGCATTGCTGGAGTAGTGTTAAACTGACGCAACTCCAGCAATGCGAGGAGTCTCCCATAGGAAAAAAACCCTGTGCCAATTTAATGCTTGCTCTGAGCAGGTGATAAAATTTTGACACAGTGAAGTCGCAGAATGACACAGTGAAATGATGTAAATTTCACTGCATCAGTTCTGTGTGGCTTTTCCTGCGGGAACGCCTACCCTGCATACATTAAACCTGGCGCAGGTATAATGTGACGCAGGACTTTACAAACTGACACATTTGGCCTAATGCGTCAGTTTGTAAATATAGAGCAGTGTAGCGCACTGCTAGTGCTACTGTTGTATAAACAAAAAGTGACGCAGGGGTGGCGCAGAGGGCTAGTAAATGAGGCCCTAAAGGTCTGGTTTAAATTTCACAGATGGGTTACTCCATCACAACGGGGACGGAGAGCCCATCTGCCAAAACATAAATCTCATTCTATCCCATGGGAGTTATATTTCAGCGGACGGGATATCCGTCACCGTTGTGACGGAGTAACCACCTGCCAAAATCTAAATCAGGCCCTCAATTTAATTGTCAATAGAACAACAACCGCTTCCTACGTTCCAGTATTAGTAGGGAATGAAAAATATCATTGCTCCTATGGTGGACAAAGTCATTGTCAATGCGGACAAATCTGCCATGAGAGGACTCATTTGGCGGCTTTTCATCTTTGAGTCTGGCGTTAGTCAGGACCTTTTGTTTTAAATAAAAATATATGCTAGGAGAGGATGAGGAGCAGAGCAGCGAGTGAGGCAGGAGAGGGTCAGTAGCAGAGCAGTGAGTGAGGCAGGAGAGGGTCAGGAGCAGAGCTGTGAGTTAGCCGGGAGAGGGTCAGGAGCAGAGCAGTGAGTTAGCCGGGAGAGGGTCAGGAGCAGAGCTGTGAGTGAGCCATGAGCCGGGAGAGGGTCAGGAGCAGAGCAGTGAGTGAGCCAGGAGAGGGTCAGGAGCAGAGCAGTGAATGAGCCGGGAGAGGGTCAGGAGCAGAGCAGTGAGTGAGTTAGGAGAGGGTCAGGAGCAGAGCAGTGAGTGAGCCAGGAGAGAATCAGGAGCAGAGCAGTGAGTGAGCCAGGAGAGGGTCAGGAGCAGAGCAGTGAGTCAGGAGAGGGTGAGGAGCAGAGCTGGAAGTGAGCCAGGAGAGGATGAGAAGCAGAGCAGAGAGTGAACCAGGAGGAGGCCACGAGCAGAGCAGTGAGCCAGGAGAGGGTGAGGAGCAGAGCTGGAAGTGAGCCAGAAGAGGATGAGAAGCAGAGCAGAGAGTGAACCAGGTGGAGGCCAGGAGCAGAGCAGAGCAGTGAGCCAGGAGAGGATGAGGAGCAGAGCAGTGAGTGAGCCAGGAGAGGATGAGGAGCAGAGCAGCGAGTGAGCCAGGAGAGGGTCAGAGCAGTGAGTGAGCCAGGAGAGGGTCAGGAGCAGAGCAGTGAGTGAGCCAGGAGAGGGTCAGAGCAGTGAGTGAGCCAGGAGAGGGTCAGGAGCAGAGCAGTGAGTGAGCCAGGAGAGGGTCAGGAGCAGAGCAGTGAGTGAGCCAGGGGAGGGTCAGGAGCAGAGCAGTGAGTGAGCCAGGAGAGGGTCAGGAGCAGAGAAGTGAGTGAGGCAGGACAGGTTCAGGAGCAGAGCAGTGAGTGGGCCAGGGGAGGGTCAGGAGCAGAGCAGTGAGTGAGGCAGAGGAGGGTCAGGAGCAGAGCAGTGAGTGAGCCAGGAGAGGATGAGGAGCAGAGCAGTGAGTGAGCCAGGAGAGGGTCAGGAGCAGAGCAGTGAGTGAGCCAGGAGAGGATGAGGAGCAGAGCAGTGAGTGAGCCATGATAGTATGAGGAGTAGAGCTGGGAGTGACTCGGACTCATTTCAACAGTGGAGCATCGAGGCAGCCTGTGTATTATCATGAGTGGGGCTTCGAGTGAGCATTGCTCCAGTAAGTTAGCGGCAGCAATCCCTGCAAAGATGAACCCGTGTAATCGGTTATATCTGCATCCCACTTCATATAACTAAAGAATAATGCAAGCTCCTGGGGGGGCAGGCTTAACTGGGCACCGCCCCTCGGTGATTGGTACACACAGCTGGGCATTTCCCCAGATATTCATAGGGGGTACACGTTATTTCATTTATCTTAGCAGCAGCTTGTCCTGACATTTGTTAAAAATTAACTAGTTTAAAAACTAGCTGAATTTGTAATCATGACGTCATTTCGGCTTCTTCACAGTGCAGTGGCATGTGTTGGAGGGGGGATCGAACGAACATTTAACCAGGCATGGCCTGTTTATTATTACTCTTAGTATCAGAGCAGAGTCTCAGACACTCCAAAAAATAGTAAAGTTGGTTGTACAGATTGAGTCAAATTGACTGCTCCGAGGTCATTAAGGATGTGGTATTTCATGGTCTGTAGCTGGGGTTTCCATAGAGCAGATTCCACCACTGGCACAGGCAGCTGCTTCCTTTGAAGTCCTCAGAACATGGCTCCCAGCATCCCATGGTAGACCAGACTATGGTTCATCATCTAACTCTTAGCTACGGATACTGGTTGTGCTCTGTCCTCAGATGAGTTGGGTATGTGTCGTTGGTTGCGCTATAGAGGTATGACTATCAGGCGCGTTGCGTCAGCCTCGAGGGACTTACCACCTGGACGTGGTAGGTAAGTAGGCAAGTCCATCGCTTGGTACAAGGAGATATTTGTGATGTTTTCTTGTTGGCAAGGGATTGACAACTATGTGGATTATGAGGGCTGTGTTGGATGTATGTTAGATCTGCCTAATGGCTTCTGCTGGATAACACTGTTTGTCATCTTATAGTGGGAGGTGTTGCTGTGAGCACCAGGATATTCAACTATAGACCATCCAGTGCTTAATTTGTGCCGGTGGTTTCTGGTGCTCGGCACCTGCACTGATTTATGACAGCAGTCTGCCACATGGTGGGGCTGTTTTATTTAGAAATGAGCACAACAACAGTTGTTTATTAATTCAATATGGATTGAAAATGACTACTGCCTGGCACCCAAGCACTTCTTCTGGCTTTGGGGGCCTAAAATAGCCTGAAGGTCTACACTTGTAGGATGGGATGTTAGTAGGTGTGCTTGTACTGTCATCGGCAACGCTGGCCGGGGCAGTAGGTGGTGCAAACTGCAGTGGCCTCCAGACGAAGGCCCTGGCACTTATTTTCAATGCGTAAATTCAGATGAGTCAATTCTGTTTCATACCCCACCAGACACTGGAATGTTGGCGGCTGTCTTGGGTCAGTGAAAGACCAGTGAGTTTGCTCAGATGAGAAGGAGCAGAGATATTCACCATTAAAGTAAAAGTGCAGTAGAATCTAAGTGCTAGAATGGCTATGAGATGCGCAAGCGGGGAGTTGGTCTGGATGAAGTTCTACTCTAAGCAGAATATAAGAACGCATAGAGAACACCATCCCTAGAGATTATTTGCGAGTTTCACCGCAGGTGTGAAAAAAGAATTTAGAAAGTAATTCTATTTTAAAGCAAATTTGCTGTCCACCATGAAAATCAACAGGGATTTGGAGTGTTCGGCTCCTACTACCGAAGTTCAAGAGGACATTTAAATTATAGTTTCTTTGTTCAATGGATACGCTTCATGATCATAGAGGGTACCTGAGCTCCTGGGGGATGAATATGAACTTGGGGAGTCAATCATTTCCTGAGAAAGTGATTGCGCAGTTCAACAAGCAGTGATTTATAACAAATGTGAGCTCGGTTCCAAAGGACAGTATTTGTAAGATCTTCTTAAGTGCTGCAGTCAGGCATTAAGAGCTTTTCGTTCCCTACAACATTTTTGTAAAGTTCAACAAGATGTGAAATTTAGAAGAATTTTGAGAATTACTTTGTTCCAAGGAGATGATTTTTTTTATCTGGCAGATGCTAATTCTATTGAACCTAGAGACTTACTTTATGCATAGGAAAATATTTGTTAGAGCCACCAAGATGCAATTCGTAACAAAAGTGTGGCCCAAAAAACTATTGGTCGGTTTGTAAGGCAGTCATATCGACTAATAGGAGAACGTTGAAAATGGGACAGTGGTGAGATAGAAAGAGTAAAAGATCTTTGACAGGTTTTAAAAAGGATCTATTCTAAAGCTTAAAGGAACTGCAAAGTAGTACATGCTCTCTCTCTCTCTCTCTCTCTCTCTCTCTCTCTCTCTCTCTCTCTCTCTCTCTCTCTCTCTCTCTCTCTCTCTCTCTCTCTCTCTCTCGTGCGCTCTCTCTCTCTTCTTCAGAATGTTTGGGGCGCTGGGCCAAACATATTTTGGTGACCCATTCAGAAAAACCTTCTATTTTATTATCTATTTTCTGCCAATTCAAGCCTACATGAAGGTGGCAATACAGAAAAATTTACAAAGGTGAGATTTAGTGATAGATCATTTTACCAGTGGGCCCCCTGGAAGGCGAGCGTTCTGGGAAATTGCTCACTTTGCTCATGCCCTAAAACATCTCTGGCAACATACTCATGCACACATACACACATGCACAAGCACACACACACACACAAATGCATGTTTTGGCTCAGACAAGCCACGCTTCTTCAGGAATGAGGTTGTTCTTGCCACTGTCTCTACGTCATTATTCTCAAGTAGAACTTCATGGCTCTGGTCTGTCTATTGCCCGATTCTTGGACTTTGGTTCAGATTGTCTTTTTGCGGATTATGGTGCATGTCTTACTAAAAGAAAACAGAGGACCAGTGATTCATGGGTGCTATTGCATCATGGACATTTAGATGAGGCTAGCTGCACCTGGCCAGTCAACTTACTGGAACATTGCTGTAGAAGGTCACAAACAGGTGTCTCTTCCGGTTGGTGAATATTATAAGCTTTATGTAGAGAAGAGGGTGGTTCTTCTGGTGTCCACCTCTAGCCGGGTTACGGTTTTCTTGGGTTTCAAGGCACCATGGATTCTTTGGAAGGCTATTCAGAAAGCATTGTTTTTGGGAAAGATTTAGCTGCTGATCTGTGATACACCTCAGTCCTGTAAAGAGTCACTAATGCCTTTCTCTTCAATGCAGTCAGGAGGACATTCAGCAACACCAACCATCTGATAGATTCAAGTTGCAAAGAGGGACATGGTCTCCCCACAGTAGCTAACATGGCAAAAACGTAGAACTAGAACATACACTGGAGAGGTGTTGCTCACCTGCTCAAAATGGGGGTGGGGGGACAGGCACAATTAGCGTGATACCCACGATTTTTGGGGTCAAAACTCAAAATGCTGTGAAAATGGATCTACAAAAATTGAAGAGCACTCAAAATAAACTATTATGGCTTACATCTATTCTAGGAAATCAAGGAAGGATAGTCTAACGAATTTATCATCAAATACTGGGAAAGTGGCCAATAGAATATAATGTGAAACAGAGGAAAACTAGAGTTTGAATTGTCCCATGAAACACATAGTTGTTCGTCTACAGAAAATGTAAACATGTGGATGCTGCCTTATATAAAATCTCGAGAATCTCAGGAACTGTAACCTATAACATATCTCAGCAAAGACAAGAAAGCCAATATATCAAGTACCTCAGGAAAATGTGTTTCCATAGTAATGTTGAAGCTTAATATTTCATGTGATATTATTTTCATTCCAGTTCAATAGTCTAGCATCCACTTTCCTGGGGAATTCTTTGGTCCAGCTTTGGTACTGTTTGTCCTGAGCCATCCTATAGATTAGTAATCACATGTTTCCTTGGGGTGGTCTACATGCTAGCCTTCCTATGTTTGCTGAAATATTTACATGCTAACTTTCCAATGTTTCATGAGATATCTATATGCTAGCAATCCAATGTTTTCTAAGATAGCTGCAGGTTAGCATCTCAGTGTTTCAAATGGCACACAGTGGGATAAGACTTCTAATGCTTCGGTTGTTGGTATTGTACAGGCTAGCAATCCTGTGTATCCTGTATTCTATAACATGGCTTTGTTGTGCTCACCATTGTATATCAACTCAGGTTCTCTTCTTGCACCCCTGTCTTTCCTTAGGTATTCCAAAGGCTAGCATTCCGTGTCTTGACATAGCGCTTGACACAGCGTATGGCGCTACTCTAGAATTCCTTAGATTTGTGGCGAAGGTGCTAAATCCAGAGGACAATATGTTGGTGGAAATCTGTTCACCATACTATTTTTATAGTGAAAGACATTTCCCCATTCTGTTCTCCTTAAGGATTACCACCTTTCTAATCAGAGTATTTCGGTGCGAGAAAGTGTTACTGTTGTTTTTGTTGCTCATTTCCCAAATGTATTTCTCTGAGGAAAATATTGTTGTTTGATCAAGCTATAAAGAATAAATCAGTAACTTCTCTAAAAACAGACTTAGGGCCTCACTTAGATTTCGTCAGACGGGTTACTCTGTCACAACGGTGATGGTTAGCTTGTCTGCGGAAATATAAATCCCATTATATCCTATGGGAATTTATGTTTAGGCGGACGGCTACCCGTCACCGTTGTGACAGAGCAACCCGTCTGCCGAAATCCAGATCAGACTCTTA
Source organism: Pleurodeles waltl (assembly GCF_031143425.1). Lineage (NCBI taxonomy): Eukaryota > Metazoa > Chordata > Amphibia > Caudata > Salamandridae > Pleurodeles > Pleurodeles waltl. The sequence goes on from NC_090446.1 coordinate 83,277,300, forward strand.
ATCTTCTAAGGGTGGGATTTATCCATCCTACTGGGATCTCATTGTAACTACTTAGAAATCTTGGCTTCTTTCTTTCTCCATTAATTTAAAGATCCAATGTCCAACAGTACCCATATTAGGCTGGTAAGCCTGTGTTTCTTGGAAAATTCCATAGACAACCATTCCTGGGTTCCTGGCATTGTTGGCAGGATCACATTTCCCGGGGTCATCCACAGACTACTAGTTCTGTGTTTGGAGTGACATTCTAGGTACCATACTGTCTGGGTTTCCTTCTGATACTCTGCAGGCTCACATTCTTTTGCTTCCCGGGACACTCCATAGACTAGCATCCCTGGGAACTTGGAATCAAGTGTCAGACTGGCATTCTGGTGTCTCAGTAGGTATTAGGTAGGTAGCATTCCTGGATTCCAGACATATCATAAAGGCTAGTATTTCCTGCGCTTAGATTGGATAGCCATGGGATAGCCCTTCGATCACTCGTGGAACTCACAGATGCGCATGGAGGACACTCAATCAAGCCCAACTACCTCACTGGTTTGCTAGCTCCCTTCTGAATGTGGAAGTTGCCAGCTGTGTGTATGCCATCTCCGTTGCCCGCATCCACTATACCACTATACCACAGTACCTTTGCCCTTGGTAGCTGACTGGTGTCCCCACCCCAACCTCCAGCTTGGGGAGCCAAAGGGTGGAGGGAGTCTTCGCTCAGCAGGCCCACTGTTGGTGGTACTGTGCTGCATCGACATCTAATGTATTATGTATTTTCCTGTTTGTGTGATCTTTTAACTGTGCTTTTACTATGTTTTCTTAAATGTTAAAGCAGTACCTGAGGGATGGCAGCATGAGCAGGGTTGTAGGGAGTTGTGTGTGCGCTTTTAGGGGGGTGGTCAATGGGGGGGTCGCTGGGCTGGTAGGAGCAGGAGACCAAGATCTTGCAACACAGGTAGGGTGCCCAGCGTTTCAGACCAAAACAAGCATCTGTAATGCAATGGGCCTCACATTATGTCGAGTTAGAGCTACTAGCATTGTAAACTCCCAACCGGGCTTTTCTTGCCACACTAAATGAAAACAATAAGGAGCGCGTTCGCGCTGCGAAATAAAGGGAAAAAGTAGTCCAGAAATAGGGTGACCACCTGGCACTGAGGCAAATTCTAAACAGGACTGTAAAAAAATCAGCACAAAGGGTGAAAATTCAGGACAAAAATCCAGGACAAAGGGTGAAAATTCAGGACAAAAATTCAAGAACAAACATCAGTTTTACCGACACACCCAAGAGAGGCCATGCCTCACTATGGTTGTCAGTGCATTTATTTACTCTTTTTTAACATAGCACTATTTATTCACTGTGGTCTTTTTGTGATTGCCTCCTGGTATGCTACATTCAGGTGTCACATTACGTCCTTGTTCAGTAGTAAATGAATGCCCTTCAGCACTGTGTCAAGGCCATCACCCCTACCCAAATCTACCCGATCTTTCTTGAAGAGAAAGAAACAGCAGGATTTTGATTATGATTCTGAACATTTTAAAACACCTGGCAAACAGTTTGGGAAACATTAGGGTAATTAACTTTATGGTAGTTTAAACAAATTGAACAAAAATATCTGGCTCATCCCAACCGCCCGTGGACTTTCAACCTAAAATGTTTTAATGAGGCAGGGCAGATGCTGTGGGCGACTAGACTGAATGTCTGGGACTCTACATTTATCTCAGAAATGGGAGCCCAGACGACCAATCAAAGATAATAAAAGAGGAGGATGAAATTGAGATCAAATGGGAGATCCACGGCAAGTGATTCAAAGCGTTGTTGCTAAGAACTGGGTAAATAAGGAAGTGAAGAACAAGGTGGGACAATTCCTACAACCAGACAAGATGGGTCCACCAAGACTAGCGGAAGGTATTGGGTACCTGGGGAGTTGTCTCTGCACACAGGAGAGAAACAGAAGAGGCACTCTCAAGTGGTTGAACACGCAACACCTATCCACCTTGGCAAACTCTTCTGGTGCAATGGTCCGCTGTTCGTGCTCGTGAAGGGTGAGCAGGGGCCAGACCCCATGCAAGGTTGTGCAAGGCAATTGCCTGCTTTGTCCATGACTTTAAATGGTTTTGAAATTGAGCAAAAGCCAAACCAGTGACCTGGGTTATCATTAAGTGTCATGTACATATAGAATCTTAAACATATTTGGGATTTAAATTGCAAAAACAAAAAGTAAAAATGTTAAAATGTAATTAGTGTTTCTTTAACATATGGCACTGTTTTCCCCTTCATATACAATTAGATCTCAGATTGAACAGAGAACCAGTTGCCTTCTGATACCTAGTGATTAATATCTACCATTCTCCCACTGATTTGCAGGATGGAAAGATCAGCAAACCGTCACGGTCCCTCCAAACCCAGTTTGCTTTTTGGTCTTCTCTTCTGCTTTAGGTAGTGGGCCACGTGGCACTAGTGAAGATGGTGTGCTACCAGATGATAGTATTATTTTGCAAACCTTCTCCAGCTGGTTCTTTATTCCTTCTTGAGACATGCTGATTTGGTCGCTGCGGCGCCGTCGGGTAGCTCATTCCACTCTAAAGCTACCCGTGACTGCGGGTGGATTAGGTGTTCTGGACTTATAACGCTATTATTCAGCTGCACAGGTCCAATGGGTGGCTCGCTGGCTTTCTGCCCACTTCCCTGCATGAGATGGGGGTTTTCAGTAAAGACCTTTAAGGAAGGCTTAATGCACTGCTCATTGTTTCCTACTGACCATTCTACAGATCACCATCCGGGGTTATCATGTACAGCTTTCTGTTGCCTTGCTGGAACCTGTAAACTCACTGACACAAAGAAACCCTGTGCTCCTGCACTATCTTTGATAAGCCCTCCCACGCGCACAGGATGGCTGTGCTCAGAGCAACTCCATCAGTGGCATGTTGCAGGTGTCTTAAAATTGGGGGATTTGTTTCTGGACAGCGAGCTACTAAATTTCTAAACCCTTGGGGCAGACTACCATCTTCACCCCGGTCAACTCCTTACTTACAACCACCTTAAATAATCATTAAATGCCCTATTTCTTGTATGCCACCTAGCACTAACCCTACAAGAGGTGTGCCAGAAGCTCTACACCATAGGAACTGGTGGCAAACTGATAGAATGGGTGTACAGACCTTTCCAACAACATGGAAACCACTCCAGGTCTTCTTGTCATACTATCTGGGTAATTGAGGTGGCCAAACCTCTGTAAGATACGGACTGGACTAAAATACTGGACTTTCCCCCCAAAGTATCCCACGGCTGTCACTTTAAGTACATTCATAGAGCTTCCTTGGGAATGTATTCCACCTTTTGCTTGCCATTGGCCTTGTGGTTTGTAACTCACATTTTGTCGCTTTCAATTTGCTGGCTTTATTTGTTTTAGGCTATGCAGCTTGAGTTTGTCCCTTACCTTGCCCAAACCTTATTTACAGTATCCTGCCGAGTGCTCCCTTTCTGTAAACAGGCCTGTAAATCTTGTTCTTATCTCATCACATTTGCTGTGCATTCAAAGAACAAAGTCAAATGTCAGGCTCTGTCTTCAGTTGGAATTTAGTGTTTACTTTTCTTTCTCTAACTTCAAAGTGAGAGGATTTATGCAACAATATTGGTGGATACTGGGGTTAGGAAACAGTTTTTTTCTATCACATGCCAACATTTAAATAAACTTCAGAATTTATCAGAATTAGGAGTACAAATGAAACACATGTTTGTTAATTCTGATCTGTGCTGGAAACAAATACCTTTATATGATTAAAACAAATCATTGCATTAGGTGATGCAATTTCTACACATCATCGTCTGTGCACAGTATAGCTTGATTTGAAAAACTGTATGTCTGTGCAAATGTAATGGTCATTTCAATCTATGTCACTATGACACTGCACGACTCTGCATTACTGCACTCTCTGCCACTCTATTGTATGCCACTCTACTCCACTGAACTCTATGCTTCTCTACCCCATGCCACTCTATGCCACTGCACTCTGCGTCAATGCACTCTAAACAACTGCACTGTACACCACTGCCCTCTACTCTGTACCACTGTACTCTACACCACTGCTTTCTGTGCCACCCTACTTCACTCCACATCACTGCACTGATACTCTACTCTGCAACATAGCACTCTCCGCCACTGTACTGTACACCAATCTACTCTGTACTACTGCATTCTACGCCACTGCCCTCTATGCCACTCTGCTCTGCATCACTCCACGCAACTGCACTCTACACCACTCTACACTACTCCACTCTACACCACTGCACTCTCTGCCATGCGAGTCTACTCTGCACCCTATGCCACTGCACCACTCTACACTACTGCACTCTCTGCCACTATTGTATGCCACTCTATTCCACTGCACTCTATGCCACTCTACTCTGACCCTCGCCACTCCATGCCACTGCACTCTAAACCACTGTATTCTACGCCAATGCACTGTAACCAACTGCTCTGTACCCCACTGCACTGTACTCTGCACAACTACGCCACTGCTCCTATGCCACTCTACTCCACTCCACACCACTATGCCACTAACATTTAGCCATGAACAGCAGCCACTCTGGTGTATAACATGGCTAAAACTCATTGGCCAAGCTAATAACGTGCCTAGACAAGACCTATTGGCTTTGTCAATGTTTGTTACTACTATGAGGTACCGAGGTCAGTGAAAGAACTGTGAATGTGTAAGTCTTTATTTTAAACATGCATTTGATGCCTCATCAGGGGTAGTAAGCGCTATATAAATACAATTACATCATAATATAGGCAGCTACAAAATGCACAAATACATTTCGGTTAAATAAATAAAAAATCCTTTCACATACGGATTTGAATAATATACAGTTTATACCTAGTAGTAACATTTTTAATAACACTCCATTAAAACCACACACTCCACAGCTCACCTTGGAACACCATTACAGTGCCGCTCTAAAAGAAAATATATTTGCCATCAGAAAGCTTCAAGTGAGTCCTTTGATTAAAGTCAATGCAGGTTTTCAAGCCCCTTTGCATTTGCAGATTTACCAGTTGCACACATTTGCATTTCTTTAGGGAAGGAGACACCCTGGCAAGAAGGCCTTTCCCTATCTGTCTGTCCCTCCCTCCCTCAGAGCACAGGAGACTCCCTGCTCCTCAATTCAGCTGCAGAAACTAAGCTGCCCGTATGTTCTCCCTGCCATTCGCTGTCCTTTTGGTGAAAGGCTAGAATTATGGACAAAAGCCACCTGTTAAGCCTTTCACCACGGACAATGGATGGCAGGGGTAAATTACCGGCCGTCAGTGAAATTTATGGACAGGTGGTCACCCTATCCAGAAACCATACCGAAAACATGGAGCCTCGTATGTTTCCAGTAGTTTACCAGTGCTCTCGAGGAATGCTAAACACCTGAAAAGGCATGATGTATGCATGCCTGTCACTAATGAAAGCAAGCACATTTTAAAAGGCAAGCCCACGAAGCAATGAAAGTGACTAACATAACATGGGTGTGGGGAAATCCCCCTAAAGAGAGATTAGAAGAGGGACGGAGGGCTTTGCGCTTGCCCCTAAAAAGAGGGAGGGCTATAGACATAGAAATGGGACTATATGATGGCCCTCACATAGTTTATGAAGTACTACAATAAGAATATTCAGGGTAAAGTAAACAAAGGTTAAAGTAACATTGTATATAGTTTGGTGAACTTGTCAGTGTCACTTTTAACACTTGGAACGTAAAAATACACAAATTTACCCTGCCATGCACTGCTTATGACTTTGCACATGAAATCACTGATAACATGTTTAATGACATCACTTATGACATCACTGATACCTCAAATGACATAATTGATGACATTACTGATTACATCACCCAATGAGTGTGCAAGTTTGTTTTACTGTTAAATAATAGAGAGTAACCACCATATTAATTTTTCTACATAATTTTGTACAGATTGGGTGTGGGTTTAAGTGTTTACAAGACGTGTGTGCGCTTAATGTACCATAGCTATGGAGAGGTACTGAACATGTTCTAAATGTTTGCATTTAATTATAACTCTGTGTTCAAGTGGCAGTTAACTTGTATTCATTATGCTCCACACAACTTTTTGGCTTTGCAGAAAAAGTTTTGAACAGGAGAAAGATTCTTTATAGTATATACTAACTTTTGTAAGCAACCTTGAGTTATTAGAGAGAATTGTGTCAGCATGATAATTTATACTTAACATGAAACTGTGTGTGTGGACCTGAAGATGGGCTAACTGTAAAGTTTTCACCACAGTCCGAAGGGTGCAGGTAGCATGATCTTTAGCACCTTCAGATGTTATTTGTACCAAATAGTGCCTTTTTGGGTCAAGCACGGAATCGCTTTTAAACCTGTTGTGAGTTTTCTGTGGGCTTTTAACCACGCCAACCTCATGCCCATCACTTTCACTAGTTTGTGGGCCTGACTTTCAAAAATCCCTTGATGTCATTGTTAATTGCTTTACATTTGTCCCGCCTTGGGGCGGTTTTGTTACCGCCTTACAGACTGCCCCTGTTACATGGATAATTGCACGATTGCCGATATACTTCAGCGTAAGCAAACAATTTTTCTTCATTTGTTTCTCCTCTTCGTGCTGCAAGGCGGCCATGGCGCTCACAGTGCGAACAGGCACAACAGCGTGAACTCGATCGACAGTATTGGAGCACTGGTCACATTGTTTACAGTTGCCTAATCATAGTCATTTCTTGTGGCTACCCCATTAAAACACTTGAAATTGTTAAAATAGAAATCCTCAAAGCGAAAATTTCTCTATCTGCACCAAGGGAGAGCTGATACTACAATATTCACTGCACTCTGGAAATTGGCCCCGTAATGGTTTGCAGGGCATTATTTTTACAAAACATTTTGGCTCATAACTCAGCCTGTGGTAGTCCTAGAACAAGGGGACACCATTGTGCACTTTCTGCCTACATCATCTCTGGGTCCTCGCACTAGCTTAGTTGGGTCCCCAAAATAATTACCCCTACCACCATGCTGTGTTTTTTGCTAAGTGCTCTCATGGCTGGAACGTTTGATAGATTGTGTCTTAAGGGCCCTGCTTGTAATAATATTGAAGTAGGCCTACTATTCTTGAACATATGTAAAGCACTATGGCCTCCACGGGCTAAATATATGGTTACACTGCATTATTTATTGCTATTTTTTTGTGCGGTTATGCATTCTCGGGCTAACTATATAGTTACATGACACTGTTTCTTACAAATGCAATTTTCATTGTGGTGTTCTCTAGTGGCTGTTCTAAGCATTGCCGTCATATCAACATACTAAAATATTCGTGGCACATAAATTTGCCCCATAATGCTTTGCAGGACATTACTTTTGCAAACAATTGACTTATAACTTAGCCTGTGGTGGTCCTAAGACAAAGGGACCACCACCAAAACATTGACCGCAACTGCTCTTTCTGTCGACATCATCTCTGGGTCCCCACACTATGTTAGTAGGGACTCCAAAATAATAACCCCTACCACCAATCACTCTCTTTTTTTAAGTGCTGTAGGAAGTTGGCTCTGTATGTGCTATTTCAAAGTAAGGAACAGCATGCACAGAGTCCAAGGGTTCCCCTTAGAGGTAAAATAGTGGTAAAAAGAGATAATACTAATGCTCTATTTTGTGGTAGTGTGGTCGAGCAGTAGGCTTATCCAAGGAGTAGTGTTAAGCATTTGTTGTACATACACATAGACAATAAATGAGGTACACACACTCAGAGACAAATCCAGCCAATAGGTTTTTATATAGAAAAATATCTTTTCTTAGTTTATTTTAAGAACCACAGGTTCAAATTCTACATGTAATAGCTCATTCGAAAGGTATTGCAGGTAAGTACTTTAGGAACTTCAAATCATCAAAATTGCATGTATACTTTTCAAGTTATTCACAAATAGCTGTTTTAAAAGTGGACACTTAGTGCAATTTTCACAGTTCCTAGGGGAGGTAAGTATTTGTTAGTTTTACCAGGTAAGTAAGACACTTACAGGGTTCAGTTCTTGGTCCAAGGTAGCCCACCGTTGGGGGTTCAGAGCAACCCCAAAGTCACCACACCAGCAGCTCAGGGCCGGTCAGGTGCAGAGTTCAAAGTGGTGCCCAAAACACATAGGCTAGAATGGAGAGAAGGGGGTGCCCCGGTTCCGGTCTGCTTGCAGGTAAGTACCCGCGTCTTCGGAGGGCAGACCAGAGGGGTTTTGTAGGGCACCGGGGGGGACACAAGTCCACACAGAAATTTCACCCTCAGCAGCGCGGGGGCGGCCGGGGGCAGTGTAGAAACAAGCGTCGGGTTTTCAATGTTAGTCTATGAGAGATCTCGGGATCTCTTCAGCGCTGCAGGCAGGCAAGGGGGGGATTCCTCGGGGAAACCTCCACTTGGGCAAGGGAGAGGGACTCCTGGGGGTCACTTCTCCAGTGAAAGTCCGGTCCTTCAGGTCCTGGGGGCTGCGGGTGCAGGGTCTCTCCCAGGCGTCGGGACTTTAGGTTCAAAGAGTCGCGGTCAGGGGAAGCCTCGGGATTCCCTCTGCAGGCGGCGCTGTGGGGGCTCAGGGGGGACAGGTTTTGGTACTCACAGTATCAGAGTAGTCCTGGGGTCCCTCCTGAGGTGTTGGATCGCCACCAGCCGAGTCGGGGTCGCCGGGTGCAGTGTTGCAAGTCTCACGCTTCTTGCGGGGAGCTTGCAGGGTTCTTTAAAGCTGCTGGAAACAAAGTTGCAGCTTTTCTTGGAGCAGGTCCGCTGTCCTCGGGAGTTTCTTGTCTTTTCGAAGCAGGGGCAGTCCTCAGAGGATGTCGAGGTCGCTGGTCCCTTTGGAAGGCGTCGCTGGAGCAGGATCTTTGGAAGGCAGGAGACAGGCCGGTGAGTTTCTGGAGCCAAGGCAGTTGTCGTCTTCTGGTCTTCCTCTGCAGGGGTTTTCAGCTAGGCAGTCCTTCTTCTTGTAGTTGCAGGAATCTAATTTTCTAGGGTTCAGGGTAGCCCTTAAATACGAAATTTAAGGGCGTGTTTAGGTCTGGGGGGTTAGTAGCCAATGGCTACTAGCCCTGAGGGTGGGTACACCCTCTTTGTGCCTCCTCCCAAGGGGAGGGGGTCACAATCCTAACCCTATTGGGGGAATCCTCCATCTGCAAGATGGAGGATTTCTAAAAGTCAGAGTCACCTCAGCTCAGGACACCTTAGGGGCTGTCCTGACTGACCAGTGACTCCTCCTTGTTGCTTTCTTTGTTCCCTCCAGCCTTGCCGCCAAAAGTGGGGGCCGTGGCCGGAGGGGGCGGGCAACTCCACTAAGCTGGAGTGTCCTGCTGGGCTGTGACAAAGGGGTGAGCCTTTGAGGCTCACCGCCAGGTGTTACAGCTCCTGCCTGGGGGAGGTGTTAGCATCTCCACCCAGTGCAGGCTTTGTTACTGGCCTCAGAGTGACAAAGGCACTCTCCCCATGGGGCCAGCAACATGTCTCTGGTGTGGCAGGCTGCTGGAACTAGTCAGCCTACACAGACAGTCGGTTAAGTTTCAGGGGGCACCTCTAAGGTGCCCTCTGTGGTGTATTTTTACAATAAAATGTACACTGGCATCAGTGTGCATTTATTGTGCTGAGAAGTTTGACACCAAACTTCCCAGTTTTCAGTGTAGCCATTATGGTGCTGTGGAGTTCGTGTTTGACAAACTCCCAGACCATATACTCTTATGGCTACCCTGCACTTACAATGTCTAAGGTTTTGTTTAGACACTGTAGGGGTACCATGCTCATGCACTGGTACCCTCACCTATGGTATAGTGCACCCTGCCTTAGGGCTGTAAGGCCTGCTAGAGGGGTGTCTTATCTATACTGCATAGGCAGTGAGAGGCTGGCATGGCACCCTGAGGGGAGTGCCATGTCGACTTACTCATTTTGTTCTCACTAGCACACACAGGCTTGTAAGCAGTGTGGCTGTGCTGAGTGAGGGGTCTCTAGGGTGGCATAATGCATGCTGCAGCCCTTAGAGACCTTCCCTGGCATCAGGGCCCTTGGTACCAGAGGTACCAGTTACAAGGGACTTATCTGGATGCCAGGGTGTGCCAATTGTGGGATCAATGGTACATTTTAGGTGAAAGAACACTGGTGCTGGGGCCTGGTTAGCAGGGTCCCAGCACACTTCTCAGTCAAGTCAGCATCAGTATCAGGCAAAAAGTGGGGGGTAACTGCAACAGGGAGCCATTTCTTTACACAAGCCCCCCCCAGCCCACAGGCCAGGAGACTCAGCCAACGCTGGAAGAGTCTTCCTAGTCTGTCAGGCGAGGAAGAGTAGAGGAAATGGCTGGTTTGTTGCAGGGCCTACTCTGCCTTACATCCTCCTGTTCAGGTCATTCCCTCTGGGGAACTGACCCACTTCCACAGTGATAGGACCTAGTCTGAACTGCCTCTTGTCTGTGCTTTGTATGTCTTTACCCATTCTCTTTATTTTGAGGTCAGAGGTATCCACCTCTGCTAATCTTATCTTAGCCAGGGTCACCCCTAGCTTACCCAAAGAGGTTACCCAGAGCTGGAGTAACCCCACCATGACCAACAGGGTCAGGGGGCCTAACTTGTTATTTGGCATGGGGTCAGACCACCATGCCAAGGATAGTGCAGCCATAAAGGCTAACACCCAGCAGAGGCCACTGACAGCTGTCAGTGCCCAGAACCACACCTTTAGCTCTTCACCTACAAGGGAAGGGGCTAAGTTACAGGCTTCTTTGGGTTCAGGGTGCCTGTCTGCTGTATTAGAGTGGGGGGTTACCACATCTTGTAGTAAACACCCTTCTTCCACTCTTTCTTCTGTTAGCTGAGGGGCCACCCACTCAGGCTTAACAGTTGCCTGACTAGCCAGGACTTCTTGTGGGTCAGGTTGGACTTTATCAGAGCCATTTTTGGAGTTCCCCCCTACTGGAGCAGAATCTCCTTGGCTTGCTGGAACCTTGGCTAAAGGTTGTCCACCTTTCCTACTCTGTTTCCTTTTCTTTTTCTTCTGGGGCCTACTTGCATTTACTGCAGAGGCAGGCACTCCAGAATCCTTGGGAGAGGACTGGCCCTGGACCAGTTCTTCTCTTAGGCTCTGACTAACCTCTGGGTAGTCATTTCCAAGGAGACAATCAAGGGGGAGGTCTGTACTGACTACCACCCTTCTCCAGCTAAAAGTTCCACCCACTTCTATGGGCACAAGAGCCACAGGCCTATTAGTGACCCTGTCTGGGCTAACTCTTACTCTGGCCATCTCACCTGGGATGTACTGGTTTGAGAGCACCAGCCTGTCATGCACAATAGTGTGACTGGCACAAGTGTCTCTCAGGGCAGTGGTTGGGATTCCATTCACCAGTAGGTGGTGGAAGTGTCTACTTCCCTCTGGAATCTCCAACTCACCTGTTGGGCCCTGTTTCCAGTTGAAGGCTATGAAGACCTCCTCATCTGAGGAGTCATCTCCCATGGCTACACTGGTTACCCCTGGAATTTTGTTCTGGGGTTTGTTTTTGGGACAAGAAGTGTCCTTGGTGTGGTGCCCAGACTGTTTACAGTTGTGGCACCATGCCTTAGTGGCATCCCAGTTCTTACCCTGGTACCCACCTTTGTTTTGGGTTGTGTCTTGGGGCCCACCCACCTGTTCTGGTTTTTGGGGGCCTACAGAGGACTCTTTTTCTTTGTTTCTAGTGTCACCCACTTTTTCCTGGGGAGTTTGTGTAACCCCTTTCTTTTGGTCACCCCCAGTGGAAGTTTTGGTTACCCTAGTCTTGACCCAGTGGTCTGCCTTCTTTCCCAATTCTTGGGGAGAAATTGGACCTAGGTCTACCAGATACTGATGCAACTTTTCATTGAAGCAGTTACTTAAAATGTGTTCTTTCATAAACAAATTATAAAGCCCAACATAGTCACACACTTCATTTCCAGTTAACCAACCATCTAGTGTTTTTACTGAGTAGTCTACAAAATCAACCCAGGTCTGGCTCGAGGATTTTTGAGCCCCCCTGAATCTAATTCTATACTCCTCAGTGGAGAATCCAAAGCCCTCAATCAGGGTACCCTTCATGAGGTCATAAGATTCTGCATCTTTTCCAGAGAGTGTGAGGAGTCTATCCCTACACTTTCCAGTGAACATTTCCCAAAGGAGAGCACCCCAGTGAGATCTGTTTACTTTTCTGGTTACACAAGCCCTCTCAAAAGCTGTGAACCATTTGGTGATGTCATCACCATCTTCATATTTTGTTACAATCCCTTTGGGGATTTTTAGGATGTCAGGAGAATCTCTGACCCTATTTAAGTTGCTGCCACCATCGATGGGTCCTAGGCCCATCTCTTGTCTTTCCCTCTCTATGGCTAGGATCTGTCTTTCCAAAGCCAATCTTTTGGCCATCCTGGCTAACTGGATGTCCTCTTCACTGGAGTTATCCTCAGTGATTTCAGAGTTGTTGGTCCCTCCTGTGAGGGAACCAGCATCTCTGACTATTATTTGTGGAGTCAGGGCTTGAGAAGCCCTGCTCTCCCTAAGTAGGACTGGAGGGGGGGAATTTCCCTCCAAGTCACTATCTTCATCCTCTGAGTTGCCATCCTCAGAGGGGTTGGCCTTTTCAAACTCTGCCAACAGCTCCTGGAGCTGTACTTTGGTAGGTTTGGGGCCCATTGCTATTTTCTTTAGTTTACAGAGTGACCTTAGCTCTCTCATCTGTAGATGGAGGTAAGGTGTGGTGTCGAGTTCCACCACATTCACATCTGTGCTAGACATTTTGCTTCTAAAAGTTGGAATACTTTTTAAGAATCTACAACTGGTTCTAGAATCTAATTCAAACTTTTACAAACTTTTAAACTCTAAAAGAAATGCTAAACAGGATCTAACACAAGGCCCTAGCAGGTCTTTTAAGAATTTAGAAAACTTTTCAAATTGCAAAAATCAATTTCTAATGACAATTTTGGAATTTGTCGTGTGATCAGGTATTGGCTGAGTAGTCCAGCAAATGCAAAGTCTTGTACCCCACCGCTGATCCACCAATGTAGGAAGTTGGCTCTGTATGTGCTATTTCAAAGTAAGGAACAGCATGCACAGAGTCCAAGGGTTCCCCTTAGAGGTAAAATAGTGGTAAAAAGAGATAATACTAATGCTCTATTTTGTGGTAGTGTGGTCGAGCAGTAGGCTTATCCAAGGAGTAGTGTTAAGCATTTGTTGTACATACACATAGACAATAAATGAGGTACACACACTCAGAGACAAATCCAGCCAATAGGTTTTTATATAGAAAAATATCTTTTCTTAGTTTATTTTAAGAACCACAGGTTCAAATTCTACATGTAATAGCTCATTCGAAAGGTATTGCAGGTAAGTACTTTAGGAACTTCAAATCATCAAAATTGCATGTATACTTTTCAAGTTATTCACAAATAGCTGTTTTAAAAGTGGACACTTAGTGCAATTTTCACAGTTCCTAGGGGAGGTAAGTATTTGTTAGTTTTACCAGGTAAGTAAGACACTTACAGGGTTCAGTTCTTGGTCCAAGGTAGCCCACCGTTGGGGGTTCAGAGCAACCCCAAAGTCACCACACCAGCAGCTCAGGGCCGGTCAGGTGCAGAGTTCAAAGTGGTGCCCAAAACACATAGGCTAGAATGGAGAGAAGGGGGTGCCCCGGTTCCGGTCTGCTTGCAGGTAAGTACCCGCGTCTTCGGAGGGCAGACCAGAGGGGTTTTGTAGGGCACCGGGGGGGACACAAGTCCACACAGAAATTTCACCCTCAGCAGCGCGGGGGCGGCCGGGGGCAGTGTAGAAACAAGCGTCGGGTTTTCAATGTTAGTCTATGAGAGATCTCGGGATCTCTTCAGCGCTGCAGGCAGGCAAGGGGGGGATTCCTCGGGGAAACCTCCACTTGGGCAAGGGAGAGGGACTCCTGGGGGTCACTTCTCCAGTGAAAGTCCGGTCCTTCAGGTCCTGGGGGCTGCGGGTGCAGGGTCTCTCCCAGGCGTCGGGACTTTAGGTTCAAAGAGTCGCGGTCAGGGGAAGCCTCGGGATTCCCTCTGCAGGCGGCGCTGTGGGGGCTCAGGGGGGACAGGTTTTGGTACTCACAGTATCAGAGTAGTCCTGGGGTCCCTCCTGAGGTGTTGGATCGCCACCAGCCGAGTCGGGGTCGCCGGGTGCAGTGTTGCAAGTCTCACGCTTCTTGCGGGGAGCTTGCAGGGTTCTTTAAAGCTGCTGGAAACAAAGTTGCAGCTTTTCTTGGAGCAGGTCCGCTGTCCTCGGGAGTTTCTTGTCTTTTCGAAGCAGGGGCAGTCCTCAGAGGATGTCGAGGTCGCTGGTCCCTTTGGAAGGCGTCGCTGGAGCAGGATCTTTGGAAGGCAGGAGACAGGCCGGTGAGTTTCTGGAGCCAAGGCAGTTGTCGTCTTCTGGTCTTCCTCTGCAGGGGTTTTCAGCTAGGCAGTCCTTCTTCTTGTAGTTGCAGGAATCTAATTTTCTAGGGTTCAGGGTAGCCCTTAAATACGAAATTTAAGGGCGTGTTTAGGTCTGGGGGGTTAGTAGCCAATGGCTACTAGCCCTGAGGGTGGGTACACCCTCTTTGTGCCTCCTCCCAAGGGGAGGGGGTCACAATCCTAACCCTATTGGGGGAATCCTCCATCTGCAAGATGGAGGATTTCTAAAAGTCAGAGTCACCTCAGCTCAGGACACCTTAGGGGCTGTCCTGACTGACCAGTGACTCCTCCTTGTTGCTTTCTTTGTTCCCTCCAGCCTTGCCGCCAAAAGTGGGGGCCGTGGCCGGAGGGGGCGGGCAACTCCACTAAGCTGGAGTGTCCTGCTGGGCTGTGACAAAGGGGTGAGCCTTTGAGGCTCACCGCCAGGTGTTACAGCTCCTGCCTGGGGGAGGTGTTAGCATCTCCACCCAGTGCAGGCTTTGTTACTGGCCTCAGAGTGACAAAGGCACTCTCCCCATGGGGCCAGCAACATGTCTCTGGTGTGGCAGGCTGCTGGAACTAGTCAGCCTACACAGACAGTCGGTTAAGTTTCAGGGGGCACCTCTAAGGTGCCCTCTGTGGTGTATTTTTACAATAAAATGTACACTGGCATCAGTGTGCATTTATTGTGCTGAGAAGTTTGACACCAAACTTCCCAGTTTTCAGTGTAGCCATTATGGTGCTGTGGAGTTCGTGTTTGACAAACTCCCAGACCATATACTCTTATGGCTACCCTGCACTTACAATGTCTAAGGTTTTGTTTAGACACTGTAGGGGTACCATGCTCATGCACTGGTACCCTCACCTATGGTATAGTGCACCCTGCCTTAGGGCTGTAAGGCCTGCTAGAGGGGTGTCTTATCTATACTGCATAGGCAGTGAGAGGCTGGCATGGCACCCTGAGGGGAGTGCCATGTCGACTTACTCATTTTGTTCTCACTAGCACACACAGGCTTGTAAGCAGTGTGGCTGTGCTGAGTGAGGGGTCTCTAGGGTGGCATAATGCATGCTGCAGCCCTTAGAGACCTTCCCTGGCATCAGGGCCCTTGGTACCAGAGGTACCAGTTACAAGGGACTTATCTGGATGCCAGGGTGTGCCAATTGTGGGATCAATGGTACATTTTAGGTGAAAGAACACTGGTGCTGGGGCCTGGTTAGCAGGGTCCCAGCACACTTCTCAGTCAAGTCAGCATCAGTATCAGGCAAAAAGTGGGGGGTAACTGCAACAGGGAGCCATTTCTTTACAAGTGCTCTCTTGGTTGGGACATTTGTTTTTAGCTAAGTATAGCTTGTGTTTTATAGCTTGTGTTTTAAGGGCCTTGTTTGTAATGCCATTGCTCTAAGTCTGCTCCCTCTGAAAATGCATAATGCACTATGTCTACTAGGGACTAAATACATGGTTAGACTGCATTATGTATTGCCATTTTCTTTCTGTGTGATTATGCCCTTTAGGGGCTAACTATATAGTTTCATGACCATTTTTTTATAAATACTATTTTCATTGTGGGGTCCTCTAGGGGATGTTCTAAAAATTACAGTCATATCAACATATTAAAATATTCGTGGCATGGAAACTTGCCCCATAATGCTTTGCAGGGCATTACTTTTACAAAACATTTTTGCTCATACCTCAGCTTGTGGTGGTCCTACAGACCACCACCAAAACGTTCACAACAATGTGTTCTTTAAATCTACGTCATCTCTGGGTCTCCAAACCAGTTTAGTGTTGACCCCAAAATAATAACCCCTCCCACCATTCAGTGTCTTTTTGAGCGTTCTCATGGCTGGAAATTTTGTTTTACAACAGGAAGAAGTAATGTTTTATGGACCTTTTTTGCAATATCATTGCAAAATGCCCGCTACCCTTGAAAATGTGTAATGCGCTATGCCCGATAGGGGTTAAATATATGGTTACACTGCATTACTTTCCTCCCCTTTGTTTTTCACGTGGTTATGTTTTCTAAGGGCTGACTGATTGGTTAAATGACCATGTTTGTTTCAATGCTATTTTTATTGTGGTGTTCTCTAGGGGCTGTTCTAATTGCAGTCAACATACTATAATATTCGAGCCACGAAAACTTGCCACATAATGCTTTGCAGGGCATTTCGTTTACAAAACATTTTTGCTCATAACTCACCCTGTGGTGGCTCTGGGAAGATGGGACCACCTTCAAAACAATCTATCTGTCTACGCCATCTCTGGGTCCACACACTAGGTTAGTTGGGACCCCAAAATAGTAATACCTCCCACCATACAGTGTCTTTTAAGCTTTCACCGGGGTATAACTTTTGTTTTACAGCTGGGAGAATTTGGGTTTTAAAGGCCTTGTTTGTGATATCATTGCAGTAGGTCTGCTAGTCCTAAAAATGCTCTCTAGGGACTAAGTATATCATTACACTGCATTATTTTCTCCTGTTTTTTTCATGGAGTTATGTTCTCTAAGGGCTAACAATAATGTTACATGACCATGTTTCTAACAAATTATATTTTTGTTATGGTGCCACCTAGGAACTGTTTTGAGCATTATAGTCTAATGGCAAAAGTTTATTTCGAATAAAGGTTCACAGGATAATTGTATATGTTTTAATAATCTCTCCCTATTACAATAATGATCCTGATTCAAGCTAACTTAACATCCTTATTACACTATGACTGCTTGAACACCCTTGATATGTTTGGGTGACCCTTCTGGTTTATTTCTCCTCTGGGGCTGTCTTGTGTCTTCTTTGGGGGAATTGTGTTAGCCAGCCCTCTGATGGTGGGGGGGAAGTGAAAGTGGCATTCAATTGAAATTAGCGTGGCAGATTTAAATTAGGATGCTAAATGGCAACATTTTCATTTTTGCTGCACCACACGTTGCACCCTTTGTTTTGACCAAACTTCAGAAAACCCTTTATAGAAAAAGTAAATTTTAGGCAAATTAAGCTTGTTTACAAATCTTTCTGCTCTTTAAAAATGTATGCTGATGCCTTCTTTTCCTGGAGAGCGAATGATAGAGAGACAGCATTTCCGCACTGGAGTTGAAAAACTTGCAAATAATGGTGAAGGTGCCTTCACCATTTACTCCTTGGCCCTTATTTCCTCCTCGGATGTGAAGCTGTGTCCAGGTGCACGGTGCACGGCGCATGCGCAGGCAGGTAAGCCTCAGTATGTGGACGCCCAAAGCGCTGCTGGTCCACAGGCAACAACAAATACCCATGCAAATTTTGTAGACAAATCCTCGACAAGTCAGCTGACAGGTGACTCCTCAAAACCAAATGAGGAAACAAATTTTCCCCAGGCATGCGTGCGCACAGATGGTGTGAAACCTGGTCACTGGTGGGGGCTGGCGCGCAAGCTTTCCCAAAAGGTGGACCGATAGCCTAAGAGAGAAGAGATTCTGGCTCAGATCTCAGAAACTTTAAGTCTCACTAACTGAGCGTCAGCCTTAAACACAAGAGCAAATTATTCTCCCTTGCAGACTACCCCAGGGGCATGGCTGTCATTAGTGTAGCAGGTATACCGGGGTTCGGGGTTTTGAGAGGCCTACTGCATCCTAGCTATGAATATCCTTTACTACTCTAGCATGGAGAACAGGGCCTAATTTTAATTCTCCTTGTTCATGTTAGGGTCTATCGCACATTGGAAACATCACTGGTATAAATACCACATTAACACTTATTAGTCCCACCAAACTAAAATTGAATATATCACAAGTCAATATGGATGCCCACGCACAGTCAACCCATGTGCGCCTCGACTCTCGGAGGGATGTAAGCCAATAAGACACAACCAGAGCGTCCACACCCAAAGAACGTCTCTTAGGAACTCTGTGGTCACACAGCATACCCCAACCAGGTATCCTAACACCAACGGTTCAGCAGGAATGAGCCAGAGTTCTTACAAACCCTCTGGACTGTTGTGGGAACTCTATGGTCAGCCCGCAGGTGACATTACAGGGATTCCGGGGTACCCGTTCCAGCATAGGTTGACTGGCCGTGACCGTCAAGTACCGAAATCAGAGTTGATTTTTTGGTCTGGACTCCCCCGATCCGGCCCTACCCCTATTTTTAGAGGGTCTATGATTTATATATTTGTGGAAGTTTCCACGATTTAAAGGATTAGGTTTGTTACTAGGTCCTGATGAATCGCATAAGGTAATTCTTCTGTTACAAGCGAGAAACATGTTGACCAATTGTGTAGAGTGACACAGGGGATCCTGTGTGCTCTGTCTCTTAGATGTTATAATTCTCTTTAAGAGACATCATTATACCTACCTATATTTCAATGGGGTTTGTGGTCATCATTCCACTGACTCCCCGTTTTCTTGGTTTTTAATCTTGTCAGAGGTATGGACACGAGCATTAAATATTATTAGTTGTTACCTCTAGGCATTTTTAACCGTTTTTTCATATACCAATCCTTCACTTCATTATTCTTGACCGGCTATTTTTGATTCTCAAAAGAACTCCGGCAAAGAGCCCCCTCGCGGGGCCCGTCAGGCATTGCAGTGCCGGCCTGACGAGGAGCGGGCCCTATGATGAAGCATGTCACCGGATGGTGAGTGAGGGCTCTTGCTTCGAGAAGCTTCGGTTCCTACCTGGGGACCGAGCTCTTCACTTGATTGAAACCCACAGTACTATATGGAACCATGTGTAATCTTTTTTGATTGACTGACATTACAGTGGGCCTGAAACCTAAAGGCAGTTGTGACTCACTCGGAAACCTTGAGTCTGTGGGTCCAGTAGTCCCTTCCTGTACTTTTTCAGCAGCTGTATTATCAGCAAGACGGAGGCCGTCAGGGCTCCTACAACTAAACAGCCTGTTGCACTCTCTCAAAAATCTTGAGCCTGTGGTGGTGGCAGGCTTCCTCTTGGTCTATCACAAGAGCTCTGAACCTAGGGCCTTATTCAGAGTTTGGCAGAGTGGGTTACTCCATTACAAATGTGACGCATATCACGTTCACCATGTTACGATTCCATTAAGGCGTTTAGACATTCTTATACAGCGGACGGGATAGCCGTCACGTTTGTGATGGAGTACCCCCCTCTGCCAAACTCTAAATCAGGCCCTACACGTTTAATACCAGCCAGCATGTAATATATTGATTTTACTATATTGATTACCTCCACATCATCAAGGTAAGTAAATGTGGAATATGAATATTAAATCCATTCTTCTTACCTCGATGATATGTCAATATATATTCAGTTTGATATTATTAACTCTGGTATTGTGACATACAGCCATTATCAGCCATCAAGAGTCCACAAGACCTCCAACATCTAAAGGGCTACTGGACTCTCTTATGAACTCCATGGCCAGCAAACAGGAGTAAAAACAACAGCTTCTGACGACCACAGCAGTTTACGATTCTCCACTGACGCTTGTGGTCAGCCAACAGGCAACACTCCAAGTAAAAACTCCATGGTCAGTCATAGTTACATTGCTTGGACAACTAAATACAACTAAATACTTTTTGATCTACCAACAATATTTTTAAGTGCATATTTATGGAAATAGCCATGTATAAAAAAAACGCACCCAGTTTGTTGAACTTTCAACAATATCTCTCTTGTCATCCAACAGAAGATAGACATGACCCCAACAAAGAAAGAATTTGGCTCTGTTGTCAATTAGAGGGAAAGAAAAAGGATACACTCTCATCACAGAATGATGGGTTCTGGGAAGAATTTAATGGTCGTCTGAGAGGAAAAATATTGAGCGCAACAAGCAAACAGTTTCTAGAGTCTTATCAAGAAATGTAACAAGAGCAAGTGGCCAATAAAAGGATTCTGACAACCAAAGCAATGCCGGACTCTCACAAACAAAAAGATGTTATGGCTTTTCAACAAGACCTCAGTGTCATTCAACAATCAATATGACCTCAACATCCAAAAAACCTACCTCTGAGATACCGAGGTCTGATTTGCCCACAGCCATAACCAGTCTGAGACTAACAGTAATGGTATGACAGCGCTGGGATTCCAGGAATCATCACTGCGTGCAACGGAGTTAGTCTTGGGGACTGTGGAATAGCTTGGAAAGTCTATGTGGCAGAGTCTAAATTTATCTGTAGAACCACTCCCAGCTGGATCGAGAATCTCTGTGGACTTAGGTAAGTAGTTGTAGATTCCTGCTGGGCCCACCTGGAGGCAGATGGGAAATCAGAACCGTCTTATTCGCAACAGTGCTACTCTACTGAGATAGTCTACGGTGAGTGAGCACGGATTACTCACAATGTGATGGAGATTTAGGGGCTCCCTTCTTTTCCAGATTCCAGGGTGTGGTGATCCTCTTATGTTGTGCGCAAAGTTTTTGAGGTCACTAGGTTCTCTTACTCAAAAGACCAATCCAGCGCAAGCCGCCAGTCCTCCTGCTTTGTCGATGCACAGCTGCAGATGAGGCCTACCAGTTCTTGGATCACCAATGAGCCAGGGACCTTCCCTGGGCTGCAGCTCATCCTCTGAACTCTCATGGTGATTAGTGTACTCCCACCTCTATAGATCAGGACCTGAGTGTTAATGTATGACATAGATCCTTTTCCAGCACCTTGGCAAGCATAGCGTCTTCCGCAGCCTGGAACCCACTGAATGACTCGGCCACACCCAGAGCTGTGAATCACACGTCTTTATTCCTTTGCGTGTACCTGTGCACTCTAACATCCTAAAGCAAGCTTTATACATTCTTTTCATACATTCTCAGATACATCACAATCGACAGTACATAAAGCCGCATTAAGAAAGAAGGCAGCAGTAATAATACACAGGCTCGCAAACTTGATTAAGAACTTAATGAGTGCATCTGTGTCGCCAATGCCGAACGTCATCAAAGCTTGTTTTTACCAGCATTCCTCTACGGGCATCTGGCATTCTCGGAAAACTGTGCTAACATCCTGGACCAGCATCTGACACTAGGACACAAAAAGTCTTTCAACTTCCCAGATATGTGAAAAGGTCCAGAGTTCGCCTGGATTCGGGTTGATAAACCATACCCTAGTGTTTGCTTCGGACATCTTGAAGTACTATATTCAGATACTGAGGGCTCCAAGTCGATTCCCTGAAAGCCTGTCTGAAACACACTTTTGAAAGACTAGGGTCCTCATGGCAAGCCCAATTGCAGAAGGAAATTCGGTTATTGCAAATAGATACATCAGCTCTGTCACTTGTTTCAGCGGACCACCTCCCAACATGTAACAGGGTCATCAATATAATTTCACCTAGGTACAGCATCCTTGCCAGAATCAGATACCTAACATCCTCTCACTGGGTCATACTTAATTAGGAGGTCCCAGCCCTATCTCTTTGAGGCCCTCAAACCCTGTACTCGCAAACACATCATGTTGCTACGAATATTTGGGCTATCGGTATCCGACCTGGGGACAACATGGCAAGTAGAATGCCTGCAGGCTCTGCAACGCCAACAAAGAAACTTGGCTACACCTATTACGCTGCTGTCCCGCTATGGAGGTGACCAGGAGGTCACAACTGAGGCCGTACTGCCAGCCAAAGGTGTACGCACTTGTACGTCAGTTTGTGCTTTACACAAACTGACGTAAGAACAATAGCAAGATTTGCCAGTTACACAAGCAAACTGAGAGGGTTACTATGCCAACGCTCCACATCACCTAAACAATTGAGCCTCACTCAAAAACCCATTACAGATTACATGTAACATGTGGGCAATTCCCAGCTAATTGGAATGTATACACATAGGATTGCATGTAAGAACCTAAAATTTGATGAATTTGAGTTGCACTTTACTTTTTAGATAGCTTTACCTTTAAGATTTAGTCGGCACTAATGGTATTTGCCAATCCAAAACCAATTTTAATATTGATCTTCTACCTCATATTGCACTGGTTTTAGCATTCATATAATTATTTTAGTCTCGAATGGGTTTGTAAGCAAAAACAACAATATTTTACAGAGCTGAATTGCATTTTATCCTCTAGACAGCTTTATGCGAAGACTCAGCTAGCACCAATTGTATTATTAACCTGAAATACATTTTTAACATTGTTTTATTTTTTGTTGCAATGGTTTTAAGTAATCATGCAAAAAACACTAATAAAATGAAATCATTATTTTCTAACGATTACGTCACACACTGATACGGAGTCCTGAGGGAGCCAAAAAGGTTCCCTTCTAAATCATACAGGACACTCTACAGCATGTCTCCTCAGCCTTCTCTTGGCTATAAAAATGTGAAGTCCCCCCCCCCCAAAAAAAAATCAGAGGTCTGATGTCCGTCCGGTCTTTGGACAGAAATGTTATACATGGCAGATGGAAGACAGTAGCTGTTTAGGCCCCAAAGTTCCCTAAGAAGTGGCCACCCTTACTCCATCTACAAATCACATAACCTGGCATTCTGCTAAGTGGCGTACCACAACAGCCCTCCCTCCCCCCCCCCCCCGCAGAAGGTGATGACGGGCCAGTGAGTCTCTTGTATCTTAGCAATATTTATTAGTCTTTGGCTGATTAGGGGTCTGCCTTGAAGGGTTGGAGCCCCTTAGAGTGTTGGGGGGCCTGAAGTAAGGTTGTCCTCCCCCTGCGCCTCAGGGACTGCAGGGACCTGCGTTCCACCCTTGAGTCTGCCAAACTGTTCCACCAGGAGGAAGTGTCCAAGGGGTGGAAACCACTTCAGAAAAGTACCAGACAGAGACACAGGCCGCTGGTCTGCTGCCACCCAGTTCAAACAAAGGGAGAGATTATTTGGGCTTCATAGAGAGGGGATTTTTGATAAATTAAAATGACTCTTTAGATGCCTTATGAGATCGAATTACTCGGGTAACCGATTAAAATACTAATATGTAATTTAATTTTCAAATATAATCTGAATGAAGGCAGGTTTGACTGACTGAAACAGTACTCCAAACTGACCCTCACAAAGGCAGCAATCAATAGGTCATTTAGACATAACATGGAAGCCTTTTCAACTGCACATACAATAATTGTGATAATATTCAACAAGCATTAGCAAGTCAATAGGGCTCGGCCTTGGAACCTATTGACTTTGACAATGGTTTTCAGATATGCTATGCAGCATGGCTAAATAGAAGAAAAAAAAAACTATCATTTCAACACAGGAGCTGGCGGGAGTTGAAGCAACATTGGTGTCTGGAAGCCACACATAGGGTGTGTGGGGGGAGCAAACGGGTGAGAGCGAAAGCAACGTGGAGCGTAGAGGAGAGGGAGAAAAGCAAAAGGTGAGAGAGCATCTGTAGCAGGGGTTAGAAGCACCCGGGGGAGAAAGCAAGATTGGCAGGGGAGCACATAGGGCAAACGCATCACAAAATGGGTTAGAAGAGAAGCACTCTGGCAAAAGAGAAAGGGAAATAGAAGTACACAGACAGCTGGAAAACACATGTACTATTGGAAAGAGCTTAATCTAAAAGAAAAAAGTACAAGTAGAGCCTGAAAAAGTGAGCAGCATAAAGACACAGTAATATGTCCATGCTCCAGGGGAAGGAAAAACAAAAAAATAGAAAGGAAAGCCTACCGACGCTAACAAATAAGAAGCAAGTAAAGAAGAGTGGCAACAAAGCCAACCAGTGGTAAGCAATGGGCGGACCCTAATCCCACAATAAACTAACAATCCATCTCACTACAGACAGGACCTGAGCTGTCTAGTCACCAAGACCTAAAAAGCATCAGAAGAAGCAGCCGGCAAGGCGAGGCACGAAACAAAGCATTGACAAAACCAAGGATTGCCAAAGAAAAAAACAATTGGCAAGAGACCGCGCTACTATTGGAACAAAGGCAAGCATGCATATGCCCAACAAGCAGGAATAAGTAAATGAATCCTTCATTGATTTAGTTAATTAAAACCAAGTCAATATAACATCGTGCTACAATAGTT
Organism: Pleurodeles waltl; assembly: GCF_031143425.1. Classification (NCBI taxonomy): domain Eukaryota; kingdom Metazoa; phylum Chordata; class Amphibia; order Caudata; family Salamandridae; genus Pleurodeles; species Pleurodeles waltl. Next base: position 83,301,591 of record NC_090446.1, read on the forward strand.
AACGGCACATAACCCTGGCATGCTAAATAGAAGCAAAAAATAATAATCATGGGAAATCTGACAAACGAATAAGTTTCAAATACTACCATGATATATATATTTTAAAATCCTCTTTCACGACTTATATGAATTCAATAAACCTACTTATTAGTAGAATACAAAACAGAGCTGTGTCTTAGAGAAATCGGATGCTCCATCTTCAAAAAGATAGCAACAAATATAATTTACAATAATAATATGTAAATGTGTACAGCAGGTCAACATATTGGCAACTCGCTCATTTACATAATCGAAGAAGCGTTATTGGTTATTGATTGTTTTAGTCTTTAGTGAAATGAAAGAATTCTGGTGGGAAAGCTAGAAAAATCATCTAGTGTGGCACCTGTGGCACCTAGAGACCACGCTGGTCACTTCCCTCACCTGGTCCACGTGCACACGCTGCAGATGACGTACACAGAGGATTTCTTGGATGGGCTTATCTATGATCCCTTTGTAAACAAGTTATCAATTCTGGAAAGGACGTAGATTGCACCTGGAATCAAGTGAGACTTCAGAGACAAAGTTACAAGGGTAATTTTCGAAATCACACAGCCGTGAAACAGTTAGATCTGGTAACTGGGACATCAGGTCTTGGCTGTGTGACTGTCCTAGGCACACTTCTGGGCGCTTTACTCCAACCCCCATGCAAGAGCAGCAAGCAATGGTCTCAAAAAGGCAGGTTCACAGCCAGAAGTCCATCTACTAGGATACTCATCTGAAGTCATGTCTTTCCAGTGTCTCGATCAAAAACCATCTCCACTGGTTAAAAGTATCAAAACTATATTTTGGCTGTGCAACTTAGCAGTTTCAGGCTACATCCCGGCTTCCTCTATAATTTCACCACTGTCATCAACGAGGTTAATCCACCTTTTCTGACTCAAAGCATTGAGCCAAGCATGCACAGGACATGCCATCGGCTCGCCATTTACACTCCAACCACATCTCTTCACTCTTCATCCAACCCGCTTATAATTCAGCGCTTCCCAGGTTTTGTGTTGGTGGATGCGACTTAGTACCTCCTAACACTAGGACACCCTCACTTCTCTCTTGCGATCAATCTCTAGTCATTAGGAGTTCCTCAAGAAACACTAAATGTGTCTCTTCACAGCTGATCTTTCTTAGTTCTTTCATCGCTAGTAACAGGGGTTGGTTCACTTAGGGGTTGGGTACCAGGTTGCCCTGTTCCTGGGATGCTGGGCGATTGACACTTTGTGCCAGCGGTTGCTGGTTGTGGGCACTGGCAATCATTTATTGGGAGGGATATATTTTTCTTCATCACACTTCGACCCAAAGCACAAGGGAGAAAAGCAGAAAAGACCGAAAGAGGGAGGACGAGAAAGATGGAAAAAGACAGAAAGCAAGGGTGAAACAGAACCTGAAAGAATTAAATAAAGACATTGGGAGTGTGGGGTTGTGAATTAAAAAACATACGCTGACAGTATTGATTTTATCAAGAGTCTAAAAGCACGCTCTTGAGAAAAACTGCTAAGTTCAGGCCCCTGAACTTTTGTTTTTACAAATTAAGCACAGCTTCCGTTCACTCATTGCTGTCTGAAGGGTGCATGGTGGTAACAAGAAAGTCTCACATTATTAGCAAAACAATAATAATTTATCAACTTCCCCTCTATTGCAACCACTCCCGGCGAATAGTTACAGAACTCTTTACAAAGACCTTGGGAGACCAGTGGGACAGGCGCGCGTTGGGGATTTCTTGTACATCAAAAATTCGAACCTGCCGCAAAACAAACGCATGAGATGCTGATATTAACTATTCAGGGCGCCATCACTGCTTGCAAGACGTATCTGAGGCACTCACCTGCCTTGCAGGCTGACTAATGCAAACATAGTTGCTGCAGTCAATGGAAAACCTAATTTCTCGAGAACCTGTAAGAGGCCTTTGGCAGACTGGAGACAAGAGAGGAAGATGGCACTCGACTGATTTAAAAAAGAAAAATCCCTTAATATAATGTGATCGGAAACACCTCTCTCCAGGAGGAAAGTCTAACATCAACAGATTTACTGACTGTGCATCTGGAGTGTAGAGAATGGTGGATTCACAATGCACCAGTCAGCCCGAGTGCTTAAACCAGCAATAAGGCTGTGTCAGGTGGTTTTAGAGCAAGAATGTACTTAAGGCAGTGGGCGTGTCTGTGACCCGGAAGTGTCAGGAAGGGTGAGACTGTTCACCTGGAAAGGCACCTACTTGATCAGTGTTTTATTCATGATGTTTGTTGGGTACCAGTACCAGTGTAATAAAACAGTCTTTTCATTAAACAGTCCATGTACTAGGAGTTAAATTTTCCAAAAGGGACATTCACTGGGCTTGGGTTAAAGGTTCTAGATTAGGGGAACCAAATAGTGAGGTAATATTTTCTTTGTCTACATAGAGACCTCCAAGAACCCGTTATTGTATCAGTCAAGAAACAGTCACCTCTCAAGAAGGGCAGAAAATTAGAGCAATGGCTTTGACAGAAATCTTTTCATCACTTGCGTCTGACCCAGAGATAGGGTGGCTTGTGGTCCTTGGTCGGCTGCTCGGGAATGTTATAGCTGCCTTACATATCAGGAAGGGGATATACAATCCAGAGCAAGGACACGTGCCTGGCCACAGACTTGAGAACAAGATACCTTACATGGTCATTTGTGGCCAGAGGAAGCACATGTATCAGGAACATCACTAATTACAGGCTCCTAGGGGGAAGAGCTGGTGTAAAGTCAGATATCACACAAGGGCTGGAGTTATTATTATTTATTAGTATTAATATTATTATATTTTATTTATGAGCTATTAGTATTAAGCTGGTTTGTGTTAACCAGCATGTTGCTTAAGGCCTCCTTATACCATCGATCACCCACAACACGGAGTAAGATGTTGCAACTTACTTACAGTACACCGAGATACAAAGTTACAATAATCTCCAAGACCTTCACGCCAATAAAGCGCCTATGACTGGATCCCCTACGGGCAAATGTATGCAGCGTGTACGGCAACCCTCAAACAAGGATTGTCATCATAACCAGGAGGTTCACACCAAGGCTCACCACTAATTCAACCCCATCCATCACAGACACTGCTGCCCTGAGCTTGACTCTACCACTAGCCAAAGTGCTTGAAAGTGGCTTCTAAAAGTGATGAGCACTTCATAAAATCATTAAATGAGATCAAATGCACTGAAGACAGAGAACACCCGAGCCAAGGGGTGCAGATTCAACATTGGGTTAAAACTGCAGATAAGCCACAGGTTGTGACGCAGAATGAAGTCCTGGTATTGATAAATAGCTGCCCAATTCACAAAGTTTTTTTCCTGCGAATAGGTGTGACTTACTTCTCAACCTCTGGCAGAAGCACCTATCGTGGTAAATCAGGAGTTTGTGGAATGTTGAGCCTACGACTTAACTGGGTAAAATCCTGTGTTTTCCCATTGCACCCAATTGCTCACGAGTCAATTATACCTCAATCCGGCCGAGCTCTCAAGGGGGAACCAGTTACATTACAACACTTAGGGGTAAGGATCTATTACACAGTCGGCAAAGTCGTTGATGATAATGCAGATCTGCAATAGCGACTCTACGAAGCAGTGTAGAAATCTGGAAAACCTTACCATTGTAGTTGGATGGGAGGGAAACCCTATGAAACATAGTCCCACTCCACACCTACTCTGTTATTTTGTTAACATACCAGCGAGGTGACCTTGGGTAGTTACTTAAAGACTACGGGCCACATTCAGCACAGCAAGCCACCTTGCCGTGCTGCGTGATAGAAAAAGGGCAGAAATGTGTTGTATTTAAAAGAATACAGCGCACGCCTGCCTTTGTTATTGTCCCTGCGCTGGTGCCGTTTTGGCTGCCTAGCTGCAATGCAGACTCCCTTGCACCATGGTGCAAGGGTGCCTGTGTTGTAAGGAGTATTGTTTTTGTGGAGGAAGGGGCACCTTCTTGCACAAAAACAATCCCCTGAAGCATTTTCCTCTTTCTATGTGTGCTGCAGAAAGCAACACACATAGAAAGAGGAAATAAACAAGGAGAAATAAAGCTATTTCTCTGCGTTTCGCCTCACCTAGGGAGGTGTAGCATTTTCCGGATTCCCAGGTCTACCACTTCTACTAAATCTGGGAGTGCGTCAAAATCCATGGATATTGCTTGGGAACACCCACAGAACACCCATGGAATGCCTCCCTCAGACAGAGTAACGCAACAGAGTGATTTGCGCTGCGTTGCTCCAGATTTATCAAGCCACTCAGTGCTACGCAAGCTAGCCTTGAATGGCTTGATAAATCTCATTTTGGGCTTGTGTCACGCATGCACCACATTGTGTGGTGCAAGAGCAACGCAACCCTAGTCATAAATATGTCCCCTAGATTGTAACTCGACTTGCTGTCAGTTCTAATGGGCACATGGTGGGGATGCATACATTGGGAGCCCAAGCTGCTGAAAGAGAATTGAGTGCCCGAGACTGTGTTATAGCTATTTGATTGCACAGCTGTAATGGATGGGCAGGTGCCTTTGGAGAAACTCAGGGAACAGATGTAGAGACCATACTGAGAGTGCTGCTAGGCGACAGCTATCCGATTTACTTATTAGACCCAAGCACACCCAGGGCCTGATTTATACTTTTTTAGCGTCACATTTGCATCATTTTTTTTATGCAAAAGCGCGTGCAAACTTACTAGATATAATAGAATTTTTTAAGTTTGCGCCACTTTTGCATAAAAAAATTACGCAAATGCGGTGCTAAAAAAGTATAAATCAGGCCCCAGGTGTCCTAGCTCCCACAGTTAGGGTAAGTGGTGATGTCTTCTTGGGAGCTTTGTTTAAAGAGAACAAGATTAATGACAGCAGATCTGCTTTAATAAATTAGGATTCTGTGTGTGACTTTTACGAAGCTGCAAATATCAGTATCTTTCAAGGCTGTATCAGGGATCCTGCCCTGCTGGGAGGGACAGTTCCTAGCCTTTGGATTGATGATCGCTATGCTTAAGCTAGTGTGGAGTGTAGGCAAAGCAGAAAACATCACTCATGGAGTTCTTTAGTTCAAATGCACTCTAAGTCAGGGGTGAAAATCAGTGTTGCTACTCCACAGGGCCCTCTGGATGTCCACCATCCAAAACCACTGAGGCGGGATTTAACCCTACAACGTAGTCGTGGCCAGATTTGCTTTCACGCTGGGATGGAGACACTCACTCACATGAATTGACCACAAGATGAACAAATCTCTTGAAACTGGAAGCCTATAGTTTATGTCTATTTCCATGATCTACAAAAAGGATCATAACAAATGTAAAAGTAGACTGGGCAACTTCAAAAGTTAATCATTGTCCGACTCTTTGAAAACAATATGTTTTTTGGCAATGTAGATAGGCCTGTGGCCTGATTCATAGTGCTTGAGGTCAGTGGTGAATCAGAATAAGGGGAGCGCTGGACAGTGTTAAACTTAGGCCATGGTTTCATACTCCCAGCCCCTCTTCAATCAATCAATCAATCAGGGAATTTGTAAAGCGCACTACTCACCCGTGAGGGTCTCACAGGTGAGTAGTGCGCTTCTCTTAAGAGAAGCGATGGAGGTTCTCAGTTCCGAAGTCAGTTTTTGTGGCAGGGTGCTTTATCTAAGACATGAGGTTGTCACTTGTCCTTTTCTTGCCCGCTCAGGTGCAGCGTAATCAACTCCACCGCGGGGTGAATCATCTCCAGAGAGTGGCTGGGCTCTTCGGTGACCAGCCGCTAACATGGGTGAGATGGAGCAGCTCCGACAGGAGGCAGAGCAGCTGAAGAAGCAGATCGCAGTGAGTAGGCCAGAGCATGCTGTGGTGTCCCTCGCATGAACCATGATGTGAAGGGTGGGCTGCCGGTGCACCTGGTTGAGCTGACACAGGGCTGCCAGGTCTACCTGGAAGCTTCATCTTCTGGGTGCTGCACAGCACAAGTGCAGGTTGGGATCCTCAGATCTATGTTATGATTAGATATGGATATTTCCCCAACCCTTAATAGATCACCTTGAAGCTGCCACCCCCCACCACCAACATTCAGCAGCTTTTGAATCACAAGTAGGGTTTGATAAGCTCATTGCATAAATCAATGTCTGATCACTGTTCTCTAACTCCTTTTGCAGGATGCTCGGAAGGCATGTGCTGACACAACGCTGGCCCAGGTAAGCTGAGTAAAGGAAAACGCCAACTAAGGGCCCGATTTGCAAAGGGACTTACAACACGTAAAGTTACGAGTGTGGATTCTCCGCACTCGAGGCAGAATCTCCGTATGGCGACTGAAGAGAGTGCAACCCAAGAGCAGAGATTCTGCCCAGAGTACGGAGATTCCACCCTGAGTGTGGAGACTCCGCAATCATAACTTTGGGTGTCATAAGTCCCTTTTTGATTCATGCCCTATGTGTCAGTCTGAAAGTTGTGAACAGTGTTTCTCCCAAACCCTCTGAGTTCCTACTGCCCACTGAGGAGTATTTATCCCATCTTTTTAACTGACATTCTCTCCACCGCCTACTTCTAGGGGTATCTTCTACCCACTTTCTGTGAATCTCTCCCACTCTCTACTCCTCTGCATCTTGCTTGGAATACCAGCCTCCAGCCTCATTGTGAGCTTATACCACTACAGAATCAGCTTATTTTCCACCGCTGGTCAGAGACCCTCTGGTGCCCCCGCTGAGAATATTCCTCCCACCCCTCCCGAGTGCCTGTGCCACTACTATTTGTGATGTCCACCACCACCACAGCCGCCCCTATTGAGACTCCCTTTTCCACACTCTGCAGCTCACAGCTGGGATGGAAGTGATTGGTCGAATACAGATGAGGACCCGGCGGACCCTCCGTGGACACTTGGCCAAGATTTACGCCATGCACTGGTCCACAGACTCCAGGTAAGAACCTGAGGGGGTATCTGTTCTGCACCAGTCAGGGACATGAGTGAAAGCCTGGGGGCACCCGTAAGCCTGCCTCAGTCATCTGTCCTTGGCTGATGGAAGATGTCATAGCTGAGGGGATCTACATTAAGTTGGGAGCATTTAAACATGTCTGAGGGTATCTAGACCTTGATGGTGGCATCTACACCTGGTCACGGCCAAATAACAGGATGATGATCCTCTGTACCGAGATGTGGAGTATCTGACCAGGCAGATGTGACCTCTTCCTGACCAGGGACAGGCATTTTTCCTATAGAGGTTTTTAAACCATGCTGTATCTGGCTAGCTACATATGTATCAGGGGGAGAACATCTGCGCAAGTCGAAGGACACCTGTACCAGGATGAGGGTGCCTGGACCTGCCTTAGGAGAATCTTTAAGAGACTATGGCCTTGTGTGGTAGATCTGTACTTGGCAGCAGGCATCCCTACCAAAATCAGGACATCTGTGCTGGCATTGGTGAATCTGATCCAGTCCAGGGGTATCTGCAGTAGGAGGAGGGCATTTCTACCAGGCTGGGGGCATCTGTACCAGCTTTGGAAAATCTGTACCAAACATAAGGCATTATCTATAGCTAGCTTCACCAGGCTAATGGATATTCTCTGCTTCCAGGTTACTTGTGAGCGCTTCCCAGGATGGAAAGCTGATTGTGTGGGACACCTACTCCACCAACAAGGTACTCTTTTGTGCTTTTATATCACCTGCCAGAGCTCCTTCCCCATTCTCCACTCCCAGTGCTCATGTGCCACCTGCCTTACTCTATCCACCAAAATACTGATCATCCATGGCTTCCTAGAGACAACGCTTCAATTACACCTCTCTGAGATACCACACCAACACCATCAATCAGAGAATGGGCACCAACACCATTAATCAGTCAGAGCACACCAGATGGATAGACGGAGGCTGTGAGACAATAGGCAACCTTTACAACAACAATAGATTCCTAACCTTAGAGTGCACCCCAAACATATTTTTCACCAGGTCAATATCTATACACCCACACTAACTTCATCAATCAAGGACAGCAAACGCCAACACCATCAATGAGAGAGCAACATCAACACCAGGAGGTTGATGACACTAACACTACCAACTAGAGAGAGCACAACAACATCACCAACAATACCAAAACAAAAAATCAAGAAGCCACCGTGCCTCACTCCCAGATAAAGCACAAAATGAACCAGAGAGAAGGTTCTCCACTAGACAATTGAAACTCACTTAGACCTTTCCAAAGGGAGGGCAACTCTAGGCACCCACCACATCCTTTGCTGTTCTAACAGACCTATCACAGGAGGTACTGCCAGCCCATACGCAAGACTCTCACCAGGCTGCGGCAAGTAGGGGGAGCGGGTGTCTGATGAAAGGTGGCAGTATACAAGCTCCCTTTCGTCTAGTTGTTCAGCTGATGTGTCTATCACAACAAACATGAACTCCTACGCCTCCTTGTTAGCAATGCTCAAACAGCAAGGCTTCAGCACTGCAGGAGATGGTAAGGTGGCGTATAATATAGTACGCTGTGGTATAACATAGCAGTACAATAACAACAAAAGCAAGGGCTGTTTGGCTATTAACTGTACAAGATACATGTGACTTAAAAAGGTCACAATGTAAAAACCTATAGGACTGGCTTGCATTTTAACTTGGCCCAATCCTTTTTTGATCAGAAAAAACACCTACTGCAGTAAAAAACAAAATGAGAAACAACTACCTTCTGTGTACAATGCATCTGCGAGAAAAATAATGTAATGTATGATGATTCCGTGCACTTTGGAGATGCAAAATGCTCCCTAATACATTGCAAAGTAAACACCATACTGAAGGCGGAGTGATAGCAGCCAGTAGATGAAGTGATGGAGGACACTGCTCTGGTTGGAGCTAAGTCCACTCTGTATATTTTAAAGAAGTAGTAACAATAGGTCTAGCAGAGAGTTGTGCTGTGAACACAGACCTAACAATTCAAGAAGTCCCAACCCCCCTCCATCAGATCCCAGAACATGTGAGAGTAAAGAGGAAGACCTCAGAAGATAGGCTAGCCTTCCTTGCTGTAAAGTGATTCGTTTCAGCAGCAGAACACCACACTTACGTCCTTGATGTTGGCATATTTGTGTGGGTTCTTCTTTCTTGGGTGACACTTAACACGTTGATCCAAGTTCTTTCTGAAGCCTAAAGCTGGCACAGTAGTAAAGTAGTTGCTTGTTGTCTTGGACTAAATTGCACGCCTAGGGTGCAGCTCAGAGATGATCACTAGAGCGTTGCTACCCACATTGCCATTGAAGCACTGGAATGGTGCAACCAGAGCTTAGATGGTAGGTCTCAGGACTCAGACCACACACCAAGGAGAACTTCTAAGCACTGCTTCAGAGTTGAAGGGCCTGCCCATTGCATCCTTGCGCTGTTTGTTGGCCCAGGCTCTGCAGGACCCTCACAAGCATTTGACAGCAAACCAAACAGACTGCAACAGGACAGAAGCCCAAGAGTCTTGAAGCCAATAGTCCCAGTGCACAGATTCAGGCCAATCAGATCGCTTCTCCTTTCATTCAAACTTCGAGCTACTCCAGATCCGAAGAGAGCTGATGCGTGATTGGAGAATGGGAGCAAGGAGCATAATATTTTGGGATTTATATGTATGGGCTGCAGCTTGGCAGCAATGCACCTTGGGCTGTAGACATGTGCTTGGGGAAGGAAGCGAAACAGGTGCTGTTGACAGCAGGTCACAGGGTGGCACCAAAGGCCCTTGTGGGGCACTGAGTGGGACACTCCCCTGCACCAGTTTACTTCCCATAAAAAGACATCTGTAGCGATTACTGCCTACAGAGATATAACATAACTTACGTTGCATCTGCTGTAGCCGCTGAGTTCCTGCTCTTTAATCAGCAACCATGGTAGGGCTCCAGATTCACCATTATGGTTCAGTTCTGTTCACCCCTGTGTCTTAGGGCATCCACTGTGGCAGCCTAATACATGTGATCTGTGATCCCAGAAATAAAAGCCAGCAAGTTAATTGACCCCTCTGATTTCTTCATTAGGCTGGCATCTAAGGAAGGACTTTAAGGTGGCTCAACACCTGACTGCCCAGAGACATTTTCGAGTTTGATTGTTTTTTTACTAAGGGAAACACAAAGACCAAAGAAGGTTCAGGCTTCAGGAAAACCAGAAGGGTGGCAGGCAAAAATAGTGGTGGCAAAAAAGTGGTGGCCTACAGCCTTAATTGGAAGGGGCAAGAATGGCGCTGTTGCACAAAAGTCCAAAGAGAGGATCATAAAGTTCACGCTGTTGCACCAGATACAGAGGTCACACTTACTCTATCCGTACAGCCAGGGTCCTCCACCGTCTAGAATATGGAGCATTCTTACACCATCCTGCGAAGAGAGAGCATACTTACTCCATCCAAGCAACATATGTACACCATCCACCAGAGACACAGGACACCCTACTCTATCCGTACATCCAGGGCTTCTGCACCATCTTCTGCACTGGGTTCTCCCATATCATTTTACAATATCAGCCTCATTCCTGCATCCTCCTCTGTATCCAGTGATCCCACACCACCCCAATGAGAGAAGGAAGACTTACACAATACACACCATCAGCAATCTTTTATGGTCCGTCAATGGTGCCACTCCTACACCAACCTCCAGCCCTTTCTCAACCTCACAGTGTCCATCCATGGAACCAGGACCCCATTGTCATACCTATAATGATCACTCCTGTATCATTCTTCAAGACAGCAAAAACCCTGCACCATCCTCTGCATTTAGTGCTACTACACCATCCCCCATAGATAAAGCACTTACATCACGCCCACTATTAGCAAACATGTACCTTCCCACAAAGGCAGCACTTCTACAGGAAACACCTACAGCCAGCTCCATTACAACCTCAAAACCCCTCCACCCCAACAAGGCAAGATCACTACTACACCAACTCCATCAGGGCACACTCTTACACCATCCTGCAAAGAGGGAGCATCCTTACCCCCATCCATGACGTCAGGGCTCAATCACCATCTCCTTTACCTGAGACTCCTGTATCATCGCACAACTTCAGCACCATGTCTGCATCCTCCTGTGTACCCACTGCTCCTACACCACCTCCAAAGCCAGAGCTCTTACACCAGACCCACCACTACCAGTCTGTTCCTTCCCGCAAGAGCTGTGCTCCTAAACAAAGGTAAATATCTAACCCATCCTCAACTCCTCAGACCCACTCTGACACATCTCTAAGAGAGAGTACTCTCCCACCATCCACCAAAGAGACCACACCTAAACTAAAGTCCAGAGAGAGTGCAATATAGAGATCATTTTTACACCATCCACCATGAAAAGGTCTCCTGTGTCTTCCCTCAGGACACTGCTGTGTGAACTGCCACGCCCCTACACCACCTCAATCTTCCTACATCTGGCAACCTTGCCCCGCCCGCATCAACAGATTTCATAACATAGCTCTGATGTAAATGTCGCTTGCAGGTGCACGCCATCCCACTGCGCTCCTCCTGGGTCATGACCTGTTCCTACGCGCCTTCCGGGAACTTTGTTGCATGTGGTGGATTGGACAACATGTGCTCCATCTACAACCTCAAGACGCGAGAGGGCAATGTCAAAGTCAGCAGGGAGCTGGCTGCGCACACAGGTGAGGACCTCGGTGACGGTGATGCTGAACGCATGGTGTATCCCACGTGACTTACAATGACCATAGTGTGATGGAACACAAGGTGTCCCCCATAATCATGGCTCCACCAAACATTAGACTGCTGCCAGTAATCACGACAAGTCGAATCTAAGACGGCTCTCAATAACCAGGGTCTGGTAATGGACAAGTATGCCTAATGGTTGAGACCCCAATTTTTTACCCGTGGACCATGGATTGGACCTGAGTTCTAATCCGTGCTCCGGCCGTGACAGAAAATCATGTGTTTCTGGGCAAATCACTTCATCTGTAGGCACCTAAATAAAAAAATAACATATGTAAAAAGCAAAGCAACACTAGCTATATTAAATGTAAAGTCATTTTGGAAGTTAAATGTTTACATCTCCAACTCATGTACACGGTCTTGTTTGTGCTCCCAGCACCGCCATTATTATGCAGAGCTCTGTTGCTATCCATCAGGGTCCATGACCTTTCAGCAATATTGACTCACAGTTTACTCTGATTTCCAAGATTCTGACAGACCAGAGTCTGGTTCAGTTAATGAGCTGGTGGTATATTTGTGATTCTGTTGTTGTGTCGATAGATGTGTTTTAATAATGACCACACCTGGACCTTTAATATGGATAACCAAGACATTGGCCTGGAGTGGTGGGAGTTGAGAGGTGGCACAACCCTTACATTATATATAGGATATCCTCTAATTCACCCTGACTGGATACCTTGTTGTAGGAGGCTGGCCTGGCTTGTAGTGGGTACCAGAGGTACTTACACCTTGTGCCAGGTCCAGGTATCCCTTATTAGTGTAGAAGAGGTGTTTCTAGCAGCTTAGGCTGATAGAAGGTAGCTATAGCAAAGCAGCTTAGGCTGAACTAGGAGACATGTAAAGCTCCTACTATACCACTGGTGTCATATGCACAATATCATAAGAAAACACAATACACAGAAGTACTAAAAATAAAGGTACTTTATTTTTATGACAATATGCCAAAAGTATCTCAGTGAGTACCCTCAGTATGAGGATAAGTTATATACACAAGATATATGTACACAACCCAAAATTAGGTAAGTAATAGCAAGAAAAGTCATGCAAGCAGTGTAGAATTACAGTAGATTGCAATAGGAGCACATAGGTACAGGGGCAACACAAACCATTTACTCCAAAAGTGGAATGCGAACCACAAATTGACCCCAAACCTCTGTGAGCTTGTAGAGGGTCGCTGGGACTGTAAGAAAACAGTGATGGTTAGAAAAATAGCTCACCCCAAGACCCTGAAAAGTAGGTGTAAAATGTACCTACTACCCCAAGAGAGCACAGAAGTCATGATAGGGGGTTTCTGCAGGAAGAACAAACACCAGCAATGCAACAACAGTGGATTTCCGGACCTGAGTACCTGTAAGACAAGGGGACCAAGTCCAATAGTCGCGACAGTGTCGAGAGTGGGCAGGAGCCCAGGAAATGCCAGTTGAGGGTGCAAGGAAGCTGCCACCGGTTGGAAGAAGCTTGGAGTTCAGCAATTAAGAAGAGAGCTAGGGACTTCTCCTTTGGAAGACTGATGTCCCACGTCGCAATGAAGCTTGCAGAGGTGTTCCCACGCAGAAAGACCGCAAACAAGCCTTGCTAGCTGCAAGGGTTGCAGTAGAGGTTTTTGGGTGCTGCTGTGGCCCAGGAGGGACCAGGATGTCGCCACTTGGAGGAGGAGACAGAGGGGATGCCCAGCAACCCAGGGAGCCCTCACAAAAGCAGGCAGCACCCGCAGAAGTACCTGAACAGGCACATGGAAGAAAAGTGAACTGGAGTCCACCCGAAGTCACAAAAGGGAGTCCCACGACGCCGGAGGACAACTCAGAAGGTTGTGCACTGCAGGAAGGAGTGTCGGGGACCCAGGCTTGGCTGTGCACGAAGGAAATCCTGGAAGAGTGCACAGGAGCCGGAGCAGCTGCAAATCATGCGGTACCCAGCAATGCAGTCTAGCGTGGGGAGGCAAGGACTTACCTCCACCAAACTTGGACTGAAGAGTCACTGGACTGTGGGAGTCACCTGGACAGAGTTGCTGAGTTCCAGGGACCACGCTCGTCGGACTGAGAGGGGACCCAGAGAACCAGTGATGCAGTCTTTTGGTGCCTGCGGTTGCAGGGGGAAGATTCCGTCGACCCACGGGAGATTTCTTCAGAGCTCCTGGTGCATGGAGGAGGCAGGCTACCCCCAGAGCATGCACCACCTGGAAACAGTCGAGAAAGCCGGCAGGATGAAGCGATACAAGGTTGCTAGTAGTCGTCTTGCTACTTTGTTGCGGTTTTGCAGGCGTCCTGAGCAGTCAGCGGTCGATCCTTTGGCAGAAGGTGAAGAGGGAGATGCAGAGGAACTCTGGTGAGCTCTTGCATTCGTTATCTAAAGAATTCCCCAAAGCAGCGACCCTAAATAGCCAGAAAAGGAGGTTTGGCTACCAAGTGAGGAGGATTGGCTACCAAGAGAGGTAAGAGCCTATCAGAAGGAGCCTCTGACGTCACCTGCTGGCACTGGTCACTCAGAGCTGTCCAGTGTGCCACAAACACCTCTGTTTCCAAGATGGCAGAGGTCTGGGACACACTGGAGGAGCTCTGGGCACCTCCCCTGGGAGGTGCAGGTCAGGGGAGTGGTCACTCCCCTTTCCTTTGTCCAGTTTCACGCCAGAGCAGGGCTGGGGGATCCCTAAACCGGTGTAGACTGGCTTATGCAGAGATGGGCTCCATCTGTGCCCATCAAAGCATTTCCAGAGGCTGGGGGAGGCTACTCCTCCCCAGCCCTGACACCTATTTCCAAAGGGAGAGGGTGTTACACCCTCTCTCAGAGGAAATCCTTTGTTCTGCCTTCCTGGGCCAGGGCAGCCTGGACCCCAGGAGGGTAGAAACCTGTCTGAGGGGTTGGCAGCAGCTGCAGTGGAGACCCTGAAAAGGCAGTTTGGCAGTACCAGGGTCTGTGCTACAGACCACTGGGATCATGGGATTGTGCCAACTATGCCAGGAGGGCATAGAGGGGGCAATTCCATGATCTTAGACATGTTACATGGTCATGTTCGGAGTTACCATTGTGACGCTGTACATAGGTAAGTGACCTATGTACTGTGCACGCGTGTAATGGTGTCCCCGCACTCACAAAGTCCGGGGAATTTGCCCTGAACGATGTGGGGGCACCTTGGCTAGTGCCAGGGTGCCCACACACTAAGTAACTTTGCACCCAACCTTTACCAGGTGAAGGTTAGACAGATAGGTGACTTATAAGTTACTTAAGTGCTGTGGTAAATGGCTGTGAAATAACGTGGACGTTATTTCACCCAGGCTGCAGTGGCAGGCCTGTGTAAGAATTGTCAGAGCTCCCTACGGGTGGTAAAAGAAATGCTGCAGCCCATAGGGATCTCCTGGAACCCCAATACCCTGGGTACCTCAGTACCATATACTAGGGAATTATATGGGTGTACCTGTATGCCAATGTGAATTGGTAAATTTAGTCACTAGCATGTTAGTGAGAAATTTGGAAAGCAGAGAGAGCATAACCACTGAGGTTCTGGTTAGCAGAGCCTCAGTGAGACAGTTAGGCATCACACAGGGAACACATACAGGGCACATACTTATGAGCACTGGAGCCCTGCCTGGCAGGGTCCCAGTGACACATAGACTAAAACAACATATATACAGTGAAATATGGGGGTAACATGCCAGGCAAGATGGTACTTTCCTACACTTGTTGTCATCAGGTTGTGATGAAACACCAAGCTATTATCTCTTTAAAACGTTGCAGAAAGAATGATGTATTGAGTCACAGTCTGCGAGGAGTATGCATCTCAAATGGGCCAACCAAGTACATTTCCCTTTTGCTTTGAGCCATGTCTAAGCTCTCTTAAACCTTTATATGTCAAAAGAAAGGCAGATGATTTACAAAACAATTCTTTTGAACCATATCTATGTACGACAACAGTTACTAGATTGTTGCTTTTACGTACTTCCCAAGCAGCCAAAAGACAGCTTCAGGGCGCTATTGAAAAGATAACATAAAATCTTTGGTCAGGTACAAGTCACACTTTGTTTTATTGTGCACTTGACATAACCTGTTAAATTTCACATATAAATGATAACAGCATGAGGTAAAGTCTTCTCTAGGCAATCTCTCCATCCCTTAATTTGTGTTTCATTGTGTGTGGCTGATTCAAACATCTTCATTATTATTTTGTACAGTGCTTAATTTGTGAACAAATAAGTGCCAGGATCCTTCTCAGGAGGCCACCGCAGCATGCACCACCAATTGGCCCTGCCAGTGCTGCCAATAACAGTACCAACACAACTACTGAGCATCACTCTCATCCAAGACTTCAGACTATTCCAGGCCCCTAAAGCTATAAGAATGGCCTGGAAGGCAGACTTTAGTCATTTTTAAGGTACATTCAATTAACAAACAGCTGTTATGCTTGTCTCTAAATTGGATAAACAGCACCACCATGTGGCAGACTATCATTAGAGCCATGTGTTGACAATTACATGTCAGTGCCGAGCACCAGTAACCACTGGCTCAACTTAAGCACTGATTTTCTATTATGTTAACCTTCACAGCTGTAAAGTGGTTACTTCTTCACAAAAACTAATTCTAAGAAAGCAGTTCTTAACCTGTGGTCCCGGGAACCCAGAGGAGTCTGTAACACCTGCTTAGGGGGTCTGTCACAGCTAAGAAAGTTAAATAATATTAATAGATTAATAAAGCATATATAAGTAAAGATGCAAAATCGAAAACTGGAAATTTTAACACGCTCTGTAAATGTCAAGGAATTTGAAATGTGGGGCTAAAAGTTGAGTTGGTATCCTCAGACTGGTTCATGGGAGCAGTGCAAGTGAATTAAACAGAATACAGCCTGGACAATGGGTGGCTTCAGCCAAATTTAGAAAAGCTCCACCCTTCCCGTTAAAATGTAAATTCTGATTATATATGTTTGTGAATTCAATAGAGTATTTTATTGTTTGATGTATTGTTTTGCAGTTCAAACCATCAAAGTTCTTTAGGCTGGGTTTATCGGCTTCCAGTAATGATTCAGTGGGGGTCCCTGGATTCCATTAATGAGTCAGCGGGGTCCCTGGATTCCATTAATGATTCAGCGGGGTCCCTGGATTCCATTAATGAGTCAGCGGGGTCCCTGGATTCTAGTAATGATTCAGTGGGGGTCCCTGGATTCCATTAATGATTCAGCGGGGTCCCTGGATTCCATTAATGAGTCAGCGGGGTCCCTGGATTCCAGTAATGATTCAGTGGGGGTCCCTGGATTCCAGTAATGATTCAGTGGGGGTCCCTGGATTCCATTAATGAGTCAGCGGGGTCCCTGAAATTCCAGCAATTATTAAGTGGGGATCCACAAAAGTAAAAGAACACTGGTGGAAGGTGCTGAATATGACCAGAATACACACCCTTTTCCTGCCCAGTGTCCACAATGGCCTTTATGAACTCTAAACATCATGACATGCACACCATGGGCTGGTCCCTGGAGAACCACCTATGAGTGGAGGTTCCCCTTCTCTCGGTAATTGCTGCAGGGTTTTTAGGCACTGTGTAGGAGTGGGTGTCCTGGTCTGCCAGCTGTCCATCTAATGGCAGATGTGTGTGTCTTAGCAGCACAAGTACCGTTACCCATATAATGCCTGTGAACACTCAAAATCAGGTAGGCCTAAGGGGAACAGACTGTGTTATAATATTGCTGGTGATAATGTCAGATGACCCATGCTTGTGTTAATGTTTTGTATTGTAACATTTCTATAGCATTATACTACCCCTGTGTGGGCCACAGAAGCGCTTGCCTACATGGGTAGCACGCTACACCGTAGACTATTTGTGGGCCGAAGGATTTTGCCTTTGTATTTTATCCTATGTGGGAAGTGTTTCAATGTGGTGTGTGATGGCCACTGAGGTGCAGTTATCATGGTTGGGGATGCTGCACAGTGTGATGGACACAGAAGTGTGAGAGAAAGGCACGCACTTGATGGTTTTCAGTAAGTTGGCAGCTTTGAGCAGCTCTGCAGGTCCCCTTATGATATTGCCAAAGTTCAGTAAGATGGTTACCACACGGGGTTTCAGGGAGGTCCATTTAGAGAGTTTTATTTATGGTTCTGAGTAACCCAGGAGGAGGGAGAGAAGGTGCGGAGATCTGCTGGGGTGTACCTGGTTACAATCATCCCATGGCTGATTGTAAGTTTCTAGTTAGTTGGGACCTGCAGTGGTGGACTCAAGTCCTCCGTTGGCCAGTGGAATGTGGCAGATCTCTTCAGTTATTCCAAATTGTTGCAAATTTTGGAAATCTGGGAAACCAAAAAAGCAATGTTTTTGAGAGAATACTTGCACAGGTGCAAGCAATCCATTTTTACTGGGCGGGTAAAACATGGTACAAAGTAAACTTGTTGCAATGAGTGGAAATTTCAAATAATGCCATTACGGAATGGAACCCAAAGGAGATCTACAAAGGTTTGTGCTGCATTAAATAACAAATGAGACTCTGTGGTCAGAGTCGATGGCCTGCACTTCATCGTGCTCAGAAGGATGAAACCCTGACCTGCAAAGTACAAACAGGTCTCTGCAGAATACCCTTTGAACTATTTTACCGTCTTAAAATCAAACGAAAAGGGTACAACTTCACTGTACTAAAAAGAATAAACAAATGCTAAAGTAAAGCAAATATTGTTGACTCTCTCCCACAGGCTATTTATCCTGTTGCAGATTCCTGGATGATAACCAGATAGTGACCAGCTCAGGAGACACCACCTGGTAAGGAATGTGGAAAATAAAATGCTACCAGCAGCAGCACTAGCTAGGGTAACTCAGAATATACCACCTCAGAGGAAGGGGGGCAGGTGTGGTGAGTCCAGACATTTCACTTTGAACTGAATATGGAGGAGGGGATGGTAACTGAGTATCTACAGCTAGTAGGATGCCGACAGGTAGACTAACTCGGCAGTTACTACCGCTTAAGGAAACAGAGCGTGTAAGGAGCCGGGCTTCCGGTAGGATAGGTAACATTGTTCTCTGCCATGAACCCCCTCAAGTGGCACCGCTGCACGTGTGTCCCTGGCTTGCACCATTCTGTAAATATTGGGCACACTCCCAGATGCACGTGTTAAACTTATGATAGGCCCCTTCACGCTTCAGTATCAATCTAAATATCTCCATTCCGGTTTCAAACTGTCCCTCGTGCATCTCCCAAATGAAACACACTCACAAGCAGCCTGGAGCTGCAGCCGGAAGTGCTTAATTTGTACATAAATAACTTAAGGCCAGGGCCGAATATATGCCCTGGAAGCCACCGCAGCTTTCACATGCCAGTACCAATGGTACCTGCTCCTCATCACACTCCCAGGAACGTGACAATTTGTAATACCGTAGGTCACCCAAAGCTGTAAGAATAGTGTGGACGCAGTGGTATTATTAATTTAATGTATGTTTGCAACTTTTAAACACGTTTCTAATTTTATCTGTTTACAAAAATAGACGGACAGTGCCACCATGTGGTGGAATGTTATAAAAATGTGCTGATGTCAAAAACAAGTGCTGGTGTTGAGCCCCGGTAAACACTGTCACAAATTAAGCACTACGGACTAGTCCCTTTAGCACACCCACAGCCCTAAGGAAAGCCTGGTAGAAACAGAGGCTCGAGTTACACATTCACACTCATACTGCTTCTCACTCTGTACACCTTTTTCGCTTATTCACACCAGTGAGGCAGCATCATCCACTCCATGTATGGCAGAGGCTCCTCCAGCATCACTCACTAATGGCCTTTCCCAGGGGTGTTCTGGGCCACCTCTGGGCAGGGAGGCAGGAACACTAAGACACAAATCACCATGAGAACAAGTGTGGGAATAGTCCCTACTTTGCCTCCCCCAGGGCCACCTGCAATGGCTGTGGGCTTGAACCCCCTCAAGAGTTTTAATTTCCTTTCCATCCCACCTCTGTGGGCCTGGTGAAAACCAACTCCACAACATGAAGCCATTAGCTGTGACTCGATGAGGCCACAGCCAAGCTATGGGACATTCGAGAGGGCACCTGCCACCACACCTTCACTAGGCATGGAGCAGCCAATTTTATTGATAAAAACACCATCTGAGATTGCAAAAGAACAGTGCAAAATATTCAATATTACACATTAATATACTTTAAAAAATATAAATATACAGTAACAGGCCTGTTCAGGAGGAGGAGATATGATTGACATGTGAACATCACTTGATGATTTTACCACATTGTTAAGGAATAGTGGTGTAAAGACATGCTTCACTGTAACTTTAGAGCTAAGAAATCAAATAACAAGTGATCAAGATCTTGAACAGCAGCTTCACAAAGGGATGACAACCACTGACCATGGGTAGGTCTGTTCAAGCTAGTGCTACAGCCTCCAGTGGTAGACCTCATGTTCTCAACAAGTCTTCTAGTCTTCTGGTCCAACAGAAAAGCAAGACAGAATTGCATTCTACCTAACAAGGCCAAACCTAATGCGATCTTATAGTGTTCACTTTTTAAGGTAATTGTTATTTGTTTTATAACTTACTTGTGGAATTGCCCTTTTATTTTAATAAGGTTTTATTGAGATTAAAAGAGATGACAACACAATCCTAAAAAACAGTTCTTTTTTCACATGCAACCCCAGCGAACTATCATTGGAGTTTAACAAAAAGAACCCCCAATAGATCACTGCCTGCCGGGGCCCTGGAAAAAGTACCAGCCAGACCCAACTCAAGATGTAATACCCGGACCTACCGACCATAGTGAACATAATGTTTTCTCTTAAAACTTAAACTTCGCACTTGTATAATGCACTACTCACCCGTTAGGGTCTCAAGGCGCTGTACACAACCCACTGTGGAACCCTTCCTTGCTTTTCCCTGTGAGGCGCCCACTCCTGAGCAACCCCCAGGGTGAAGCCAGGCATCCAAGCGCTGTCAGGGCCATTGTGGAGATTAAGCAAGATATTGCCCAGAGTTACAGAGTGGGGCCCATTAATTAGATTAGGAACAGAGGCAAGAATTATCTAGTCCAAGGGAATTGAGCCCAAGACCCACTGAGGCGGAAATTGAACCCTGGTCCCGGGACAGATCTCTGCATCAGAGGTCTGCCACTCTAACCATTGTGCCACACTTCTCCTCTTTTCTGAAACCTAGACCAGGCCTCCATTGGAATTTATCCAGCTCTACACAAGGGCCTAGAAGGAATTGTAACTTAATAGATATGAATTAGATGCTTACAGTGTCCTTTCTCAAGAACTGTATGTTGGGAGCTCATAGTACCCACCTCATTGGCCGTGGCCCTACCATTCCCAGGTTCATTAACACTCTGCTTAGTACTCAAACCATGTGAGAATATTCCCCCCAAAGAAGAATAGGCCTTCATACTTTCTAGTCTATCCTCTATTAATGAGCCCAACCTTAGCCTTTAACACAAAAATCTTTAAGAAGGGATTGGTAGCAAAATGAGACATTTGATCCTAAATGACTTGGAGGCCAATCGGAGAAAGACCAAACAGAATCAAATCATCTGCATGCACTCAAGTGCGGATTGAGTATGATCTTGGTTGTGGAGGAAAGCTGTTTGAATAAGTAAATATTTTTAGGAAATCCTGGAGGTGTAGTGAGAACAGTAGGCGAGCTAAGAGATGGACCTGTTTAGGCCATTCCATGTTTCTGTACATGAGGAAAGTACCCTTCCTCCTCCCAGTAATTAACTTTCACCAAGTAGAGGAATGTAGACCAATAATTACTTTAAAAATGACTACAGCTATCTCAAGTACAATCATTTTTTCTTAACAGGTAGATCTGTCAACTCGGTCGAAAGCTGTCGAGAAATCAATTCAAACAGTGTAGTCCATCTGTCCCTTACTGCTCCTATACAGCTCTAGTACGGTTTGTGCTATAGGTATATCATCAAGTGTTGAGCAATTTGATTTAAATTCTGACTGTTTACACAAATTATGTCTTTCTTACTAGCCCTAAGTCTGAAGATACTCCTAAAAGGACGTAGCAAATATCTTCCCACTGAATCTAAAAGTGCCATCTGCTTATAGTTTAGTGGTAACTTTTGGAAACTCTTTTTAGGTCTCGCCTGTGACAGCACGTACACTCTTGTTTGCGAGAGATATTGTGTTCTGTAAGGGGTCTGGAGCCCGCCGACTGCTTAGAGCCCACCCACTGCTTACCATTCATAGGTTTCTTTGCCACTCTTATTTGGGGCCTTGCAATTGGCCAGCACATGCTGGCCTCACTTCCTCTTCTTTCGTGTGGAGCATGGGCCAAGTACTGATTACCTCATCTTGATTACCATCCTTCCACTGCTCCCACTGTGATTGAGGCATTATTTTTCTTTTTTTCATCACAACAGTAGTGTTGCTCTTCCTTTCCACCCGCTTGTTTGTGTTGCTTATTCTCTCCCACTCTGCCAATTGTCAATGTTGCTTCTTCCCTATCTCCTCACATGCTCCCATTGTCTGTGCTGCCTCTTCCCTCCCACACTCCACACTCCTTTTGTTTGTC
Source organism: Pleurodeles waltl (assembly GCF_031143425.1). Lineage (NCBI taxonomy): Eukaryota > Metazoa > Chordata > Amphibia > Caudata > Salamandridae > Pleurodeles > Pleurodeles waltl. The sequence goes on from NC_090446.1 coordinate 83,323,713, forward strand.
TTGCTTCTTCCCTCCCAACTCACACTCTCTCATTGTCTGTGTTGTTCCTGCCCCCACTCTCCATAGGAAAAAAAGCACTATGTCACAGCCAACATTGACCACATCATAATGCTTTTCACCCCATCCCGTTACCCTTTTACCATCCACCCTCACTCCTGTTGTCTGTGTTGCCTCTTCCCTCCTACCCTCCCACCTGTTGTCCATGTTTCCCGCCTCATACCCACCCTAAGAAGAAAAGAGGGGCTGTTGCACAACCAGTGCTGGTGGTGTCATAGTGCTTTTTTCTAACATTTAGGCAAGCTGCTGCACCACATGGCTAAAATACATTGGATAAACCAATGGATCTCACATTTGCTTTACCAGTGCTTGTTAATAATTATTTTACCCAAGGAGTTTGATATAATTCCATTTTATAGCAATGTTGAAACAGCAGGACTTATCGGTTACGCCATAAACTGTGACCCTTGTTAACTACCGCTGTAGGGATCGCACTAGGACCCATCACCCGTTAATTTATAGCTCCATGGATAAATATTGCACTCTCTTTGCCATTGTTGGAGATACCAAAGGAAACTATGAAGTGGAGTTCAGGCTCTGGAGGCAGTAAGCATAGCCCTTTTGGTTGTTAGATGCACATTGATTGAAAACTGCTGCAGCACTGCAGTTCAAGAGGTTTTTACTCTGATTGCACAAGACCTGCCTATGATGCACCAGAATTGTCTAGAGAAGTTTTATTGAGTTGCACTAAGCAAATAGTTCCATAACCAGTCTGCCTATGTTCTTTTCAGTGAAATTCAATGTTCTTAGAAATAGGGTTTCTGGTTGGCTAAGATAGGTGCCCAAGCCAGGCAGTAACCACCACTCTAGTCAGGGTAAGGGAGCTACACACCTAAGATAACCCCTGCCCACCCCCTTGGTAGCTTGGCCAGAGCAGTCAGGCTTATCCCAGAGGCAATGTGTAAACCCGTTGCACAACTCACACAACCCAGTGACACAATAAAGACACAACAAAAGAGAATCCACACAATGCCATATATATAAAAATATGAAATATATTGTGCACAAATTATAAACTACTAAAACAATATCTGTAATTACTATGTATAACGTGCAGTTCTGACTTAGGCCGTCATTATGACATTGGCGGTAAGTACCGCCACGGCGATGGCCGCCAAAAGACCGTCACCGCGGCTAACAGTCGTCCGCAGTTCTATGACCACAGCTGGATTTCCGCCACAAGAAGGGCAGAAATCCACCTGTGGTCATGCTGGCTGACAGTGTTAAGGTGGCTCTACTACCACCAGCAGCGCCACACCAGTAGACCGCCGCCAGCCGTATTGTGAAAAATAATACGGCCTGGCGGTGTTCTGCTGGCGGGTGCTGCTGGCGGTGGCAGCGCCCCGTCCCGTCCCCTGCCAGAAGTCCCCCTGGATCCAGGTAAGTCGGGTTTCCGACAGGGGAGTGGGATGGGGGGTGTTGTGTGTGTGCGTGAATGAGAATGTATGTGTAGTGTTGTTTGCGTGCGTGTATGCATGTGTGTGAGTGCGTGTATGAATGGAAATGAGAATGCGTGTAAGTGTGGCAGTGTGTGCCTTTGTGTGCATGAATAAATGAATGCATGCATGTATGTATGCGTGTATGTCTGTGTGAGTGAGTGTGTGTCTGCGTGTGTGTGTGTATATGGGGGGAGGATGGAAGGGAGGGGGAGCATGGATGAAGAGGGGGTGGGGTGTGTCTGGGGAGTGTTGGGGGGAGGGGGCCTACTATCATTACGAACACCACGGAAACCATGGCGGTAGGCAGGGTCATGATACCGCCGGCAGCACAATAGCGGCAGCCGGGCTGGAGATGGTGATCTCCAGCCCGGCTGCTGTTACCGCCATTGCGGTCGGAGTGGTACATTGGCGGGATGTCACAATGTGGCGGTATGTACCGCCAGCCTGTTGGTGGTACTACCGCCACATTATCTCCGACTGCTGGGGTCATAATGACCCACTTAGTTTGCTTTACCAGGCACTATAGAACAAAACATGTCATACACAGTAGGCACTGCGCACATTATGCCAACAGTGAAGTGTTATTTGTTATAGTTATCCTGATATGGAGCTCATTCAAATACAATAGGCCATGTAAGGGCATAGAATGCAGCAGGGTAGAAGTACAATCCATACATTTGCCAAGTGCCCCCAATAGTGCCATTATACCATATCACCATAAATCACTGATGGTTACCCTATCCGACAGAGAACGCGGCGCTCCTGTGTGTCTATTCAGTAAATTACCTAATTATATGGATGTTACATGTATCATCATGGAAACACAGGGCCTGGCCACCTGAGGCCCTTGTAAACCTCATACGGTGCTCAGGCCTCAAGCGTGGGCACAGAGGCACATGGGCACCTATAACCTGTATTCTGATAATTTAGGGAAGGATTGTAGGCCACGGGAGGGGATTCATAGTGTCCCCATCACTGCCCCGTGATCCACGGCCCCCGCCCAGCACACAGGGCCAGGCAGCACACCAAGACAAACCGTGTTGGTTCCTCCTGGCAGTCCAGCAGTGCCAAGGAAGTCCAAATCAGGGAATACTGGCAGCAGGAAAACAAACAGAAAAGCAATCCTGATGAGTCATTGGGACCACCTAGCAGACAACAGGCAGCAGGGCAACAAACAGATGGCAGTCCAGATGAGTCCTTTGTGCAGTCCAGCAGTCCATCCGGCAGAGGTTCAGTTCCATTCCCAAAAAAGGGCTCCAAAATCAGGGGGCAGAGCCCCTCTACTTATACTCAACAATGCCTTTGTTCAGGGTATAACTTCAAAGGGATGCTTTCAAGTGAAGGACAACACCATTTCAACCCAGCCCTGTCTGCAGACATCAGTATGGGGTAATCAGTGCATTGTGTGAGGGCAGGACATATCCTATTGACATGTAAGGGGTGAACAATCCTCCCTCTCCCCAGTCCTCCCTCTCCCCAGCCCAGAATGACTATCAGTATGTAGATGGCTGTTCTGTCACATCCAGCCCTTTCTGCCTTATGGCTGTCTAGAAAGTATGCATCAAGTGGAGCTGTCACTCTGCCCCAGACATGGATTGGAGTCAGGCTGCAAAACACTAGAGTTATAAGCACAGAAAAATGCCCACTTTCTAAAAATGTCATTTCTAAAATAGGAATATAAACTCCACCTACACCAGTAAGCAGGATTTCTCACTACCATTCCACACATACTACCTGTTGAGGAGGAGGGTTAGGTAGTCAACGCAGAAGATGCACCCTGGAGATTGGCCTGAGGCAGTAACCCAGAGGATAGACCCATCAGGGAATAGGACTTACCTTCAGGTTGTCAGTGAAAGGGTGGGTAATCTCACAGATGCTAATACTGTTTGTGAGACAATCGTTCTGTCAACTACTAACAGGTTAAGAGAGGTGATAACGGAGCCTTCTATGCATTAACAATTCATCTATTTCTCTCACCCGCATCATCAGTGCCCTCTGGGATATTGAGACTGGCACGCAGAAGACTGTCTTCCTGGGCCACACCGGGGACTGCATGAGTCTGGCCGTGTCCCCCGACTTCCGGATCTTTGTGTCGGGAGCCTGTGATGCCACAGCCAAGCTATGGGACATTCGGGAGGGCACCTGTCGCCAGACCTTCACAGGGCACGAATCGGACATCAACGCCATCTGTGTAAGTACCAGGCAACAGTTCCAAAGATATTCAGGGAATTAATGCATTATGGCATGAGTCCCAGTGTTGGAAGAGACGTAAGTCAGGATATAGCCATGTCTGTTTTAGTTACACTACCAATGTGAGAAGACCACTTTGGGAAATATGTAACAGACGCACTAGCAGTTCTAGAAGAGGGCAATGATACCTGAAATTAGATACATGACTGTTATATAGGAAGCAAATCACAGGCCATCGTTTAACAAAAAGTCATAGGTGTGATTAATAGTTATGAACTTAGCAATTCCATAGTCTGAGAGAGAGAGCGGAAGACCTCTTTGATGAATTAGACCTTCAGTAGATTCATGGATGTTACTAGGATGATTGTAGATCTTGTGAGGGTTTAGAGGTGGGTACTCTGAAGGAGCAACCACCCACAGCAAGTAAGTTTGTGTTGCAGGATTTCTGATACTATGGCACTGGAGGCCCTGTTTGGAAGGTGTTGGTACACCAGGGACAGGTTGTCCAGACAGGTGTTACTGCATTTTGCCATAGTTCTGTTTACAGGTTGATTCTACAGAGTCCTAGAAAAACTAATTTGTGATATTTGAATCAACGAGGAATAATGCTGTGGTAGCAGACTTGAAGTTGTTAGAGTGTCACAGTGGTCAGTATACAAAGACAGCTGGCTAGTCATTCATTGTATGTCAATGATACATTTTATAGTGAGTGAGAGTCGTCCTAATGGGAAAAGAAGGAGAGAGACTGAAGTCATACTTGTGGACTGCAATTTTGGGGTCATGGGCAGCAAAGAAATGACACTAAAGCGCAGATCCAATTGGAAGTCCAGTCACAGGAAATTCATCAGAACCGCGTAGGCTGAGATCCATGATTCTTTCTTGTAGGAGTTCAGATCCTGTGTGTTGTCAGGTCTTTTGAATCCATGAAGATTTTGAGTAGGATGGTGCAGTGAGTTTTGGGTGTACCTAAATGGCTTTAGGTTGCCTTCTATTTCATGTAGAATCAAAAGAAGTTAGTTCACTGTACAGAGGGACAGCCTTTGGCGCAATGGAACTCAGGGTGCTGAAAGATTTACACTTCCTTTCTCTCTCACTCTAGTTCTTCCCCAACGGCGAAGCGATCTGCACAGGCTCCGATGATGCAACGTGCCGCCTCTTCGACCTGCGAGCAGACCAGGAACTGACTGCTTACTCCCACGAGAGCATCATCTGCGGGATCACGTCGGTTGCATTCTCACGCAGTGGCCGCCTGCTGCTTGCCGGCTACGATGACTTCAACTGCAACATGTGGGACTCCATGAAGGCCGAACGCGTGGGTGAGTGAAGGCCCAGTCCATGAGACCAACGGACCCAAAATTGAGGCTGGGGCGTGAGGAAAGGGAGATTGTATATCACAATTGATTTTAATATTGCATCAAGGATGTTTATAAAGTGTTGCATAGACCTACCCAGCAGCTCAGAGCTCTTTGAAGCAGGGAGTCAAGGAGTTGAGACTTGTTCTGGGAGCAGACAAACTTACAAATATCATAGACATCACTAGATGTTGTACAAAAGGCAACCTATTGCTAGTCTTGTCTCTTGTCCTCAATTCAATGTGTTCTTTTACACAGAGCATAAGCAGGTGCAAGAGGTTGAAGGGCAGGTTTACAGAATCTGCAACAAGCCATCACATCAGTTCTTTGTGATGAATGCAGTGCACCTCCAAATGTGTATTAAAGAAGCTCTATAAAACGTAGGAGGTAGAACCAACAAAAGACCAACTAAAAATGTTCTGTAGTGTTAAAGGGTCAAATATGACTCTCACACAAGTCCGTCATGCAAGACTGCAGAGTTCTGCAGAGGTGTGGCTGGTGGCCCATATTGCCACTTTGTTGATCTTCAGAGCCACTGGTGGAGTAACCCACAAGCACTTTCACACTGTGGAACTGAAGAGACTATTCTGCCCCCTAACAGCCGGGTGACTCTGTCAAGACCCTGTCGTGATGGTTGTCGCTCCCATGGTTTCACTCGTCGTTTCATAGAGGCACATTCATTTTAGAGCATTCCTAGAACATGCAGGATGTGAAGCAGCAGGCTCGGCTATTCTGCAAGGTACCTTGAGGAAATTATTTGGTTTCCCAGAACCAGTGTCAAATTCTCCTTCCGCTCTGACAGCTATGTGTGAACGTGTTGTGCCTTGTTTCATCAGCATTCAAGGTTATTGGTTCTTAAAAACAAATGCTCTTCACAGATAAGAGTCTTTGGGCCAGATGTGTCAAATGATTTTGCACTCGCAAACAGCGAAATCGGCCGTTTGCGAGTGCAAAATCGTGGACTGCAATGCATCAAAGGCATTCGCAGACCACAAAATGAAAATCGCAAAAATTTCGATTTTCTGCGTTGCGACCTGGATTTTGCGAATCGCAATTTGCAATTCGCAAAATCCAGGTCGCAAGGCAATTCTGCAAAAAATCGCACATTGCGATTTTTCGCAGAATGGTATTTTGCACATGCAAAATACCATTGTCTGCAACCAGGTGGTAACCTGGTGCACAATTTAAAAATGAGGTAGAACTGCATTTTTAAATTTAATATGTAAAGCACACATGCCCTTTTGGCATGTGTGTACTTTACATGGAAAAAAAAAAAAGTTTGGGGGTGCAGGAGAGGGGGCCTTAGGCCCCCAGCACCCTGGCCCTTTGCTTTTCCCAAATTACGATTTCTGTTTCAGATATCGCAATTTAGGAAATGCAAAAAATTCGCAGCTATGGGCCAACAGGCCCATAACTGCGAATGGGGCCAGTATCGCAATTTGCGATTCGGTAATTGCATTTGCGATTTTTAAGAAATCGCAATTAACGAATTGCAAATGTGTTACATGGCCCTTTGCGAGTCAGTAATTGCGATTTCTTAAAAATCGCAATTACCGAATCGCAATGGGCCAGATTCATACATCTGGCCCTTAGAGTGTGATATAATGAAATGCATGGTAAAGGACTGGATTACAATTGATCCCAAACTAAAAAAAATCTTCCCATAAATGAAAGATGTTCCTAAATCTCCTAGAGTAGAGAATCTGCTGGCCGGCTTATCTCTGCAGGAAGGCTCACCCTTTCCATAGGGAATTCGTAGAGCCGATAACCCACCGGAGCAGAGTCCTCCAGCTGAGAATTTAGCACTTGTTCCACAAACTGGGCGTTTTTCTGTTACCACACAACTCTAAATTTACTGCACAACTCTAAATCCGGCCCTTAAACCCTTCTGCTGTGTAATTGTCCTCCAAGGTGATGCACCAGAAGTGCTGTCTACTGACCTTCCCTCTCTCCTTCTCTCAGGTGTTCTCTCCGGCCACGACAACAGGGTCAGCTGCTTGGGAGTCACCATCGACGGCATGGCGGCAGCCACCGGTTCCTGGGACAGCTTCCTAAAGATCTGGAACTGAGGAGGAGTGGAGCAAATGGCAGGAGGGCATCGCTTGCAGGAGGAAAAGAACCAAGTCACTGTGGTGGCTGACCCACAAAAGTTCTTATTTTAACTTATAAATATTTATATATAATTTACATAGGTGTTAATAATATTGGCTCAGATATTTGCCCTTCTTAAGCACAATTCAGTTAGACGCTGTTTTGATGGATACTCCACCTCCTCCCTTACGTATAGAGGCATGAGCACAAACCACAGCTTGTCTTTTCCTCTGCCGTTCTATTCCAAACAGATGTTGGTTTCAGTGAAGTATTTAGCAATTTGCATCTAGGTTCATGCTTTGCAAGACCCTATACGATTGTAGATTAGAATTACTCGCTTGAAAGTTGACACTGGTTAGTCTGAAAAGGAAACCAAAATGGCAGCCATTCACCCAGCATTTGTTCCAGGATTCAAGATGGCTGCCTTGTTTTACAATGCTCTTTCACTTCTAAACCTGGTGCATGTCTCTGCTCACAAACCGCTGTATAAAGGTGAGGTGGTGTACCAGCAGGAAACGCACAGGTACTGGTAAACCACATTGGTCCTGTCGAAGGGTGCATCACAGTCTGTTCCCATCTAGTGTCCCAGTAACCACAGGCAAGCGGGCATCCCAGGCGGAGACAGACAGGAATGAAAATGGCTGCTTTGACTTGTTGAATGATGCATTCCCATCATTTCAGTCCATGCCCCTTCGACCTACTCAGATCACTGCCTTCATAATCAAGGTGGCAAGAACAAGGAAGACAGACTGCAACAAACATGTCATTTTGCCCACCCCCGCAAGGCTCGTCAATCGTCTCCTTTGACATCCTCTGTACACATATTACCAGAAATGAGCTGGCGTGTACAGGGAAGACAGCTTTTCTCAACCCATTGAAAATGTTCATGCATATACCTTTGCGTCCCCTTCAGTAGAACCACACCATGACAAGTGAAACTGGCACACTGGTTCAAAGGTATTGAAATAAACACAGTACCCATGAACTACCATAAACCCATGACAATCCTCTGTTGCGTGGGTATCCTGTGTGTGAGATCATGTTTCTGCCACCACCAAGTCTGCAAATCTAGGTAGCAGCCGAGGCTACGATAGCCTCATAGACTCATCATTGACTTTTGTCAGGCTAATCCTTGCCACATCTTTTCTAGAACCGGCTAAAATCCTCCTTCCTGCACTGCCCACCCATGTCTTAAACAGCCTGACACATTGGTTGCCACATTAGCCTCCTATGCACCGACCACCTGACTTATGGATAGAATCAGAACTCCCTACATCGTGCACATCCTTACTTCCTATTGTAGGAGATGCCTGCTACTAAGAACTTTGTATCATAAGCCAGAGTTTTATAGTCGCTGATGAATAAATGTAATTTAGAAAAACAAAACTTGTCAGTGTTTTAATTTTATTCCAGCACAAAATGGCTGATCACAATATGCCAAGCGGGTGATGGACTCTCCGGGCCGTGGTGCATAGACCTGCAGACTAGAGCCTCGCCTCGGCCGCCTCTGCCCTCAGGTTCTCACTGCAGTGGAAAGAAGACAACTGGGCAGGGGAAGAGAAGGATGAATGTAACAAGTCTGTCCTGGGGAAGAAAAGTAAAACTTCCACAACCTTCATTCTGGCAGGAAAGAGTATTACCACTTCCAGAACATATCATCAGTAGGGAGAACTAGGGCTGTTTGTGGTCTTCTGCATGGAGGAAACATGAGAGCGGGGACTTTTAAACAACTGAGTAGAGTAGCATCTGGTGCTCTGCTGGCCAGGAGAACGAGGTGACCAATGGTCTCTTTCCAAAGTCCTACAGCCGCATCCTCACATCCGTCCCAGAAGACTTGGTAAGCAAGTTGAGGCAGCCCAGACTGTTGTGCCTCCAGTGCCCTCAGTCTGGTGTCTTCTGGCCACGATAACTGCAGTGAACACACAAAACCACAAATTAGGTTGTGTTAATACGCACTCATGTAATGCCACAAGCAATGATAGAATATCTCAGAGCACCTGCTTAAATAGTAAAGAGAATGATTCTTCTTGAATGTCAAGGTTAGTCATACATAGTACACAAAAGTGATGAGAAGAATGTTTGCAATTTATCTTCTTTTGCTCACGATGCCACCTCTGTTTTAAACCAGCCATATGCAAATTATCCTTGACCTGGCTCCTCATGGGAACAGTCCAGCCCAGAAATGCCAGCCAGATCCGCACCGCACTGGAAAACAAGCAACCTAGAACAGATTTTGCCCTATTTGTGGGCTCAACAGCTAGGTAGAGCTTGGTTCCAGTGGCACAGTGTGCATGGGACCCACGTCTAGGCATGCCAATGCCACATAAAGCATTACGTGAAGCACAAAAGGTGATGTTAGGAATGTTTGCAATTTGTCTAACCACTGGCAAACGCTAGGGGTAGCTTCCTAACCCATTGTTCTTTTGCTTACCATGCAACTTCAGTGTAGACCCAGTCATATGGAAATCAGCTTTGACTCTGCTCCTCACGGGAACAGTCTACCCCTAAGAGGGCCAAGACTGATTTGCATATTAGCAGGACAATACAGTTAACAAAACAGTTAAGAATAAATAACAAATTCAAAGCTAATTTAGATGAGAAATGGAATGAGTAAAATGGCACAGAAATTAATAAAATCAATGGGGAATAGGACTTCTAGCAAACGCAAAAACTGTTCCGTTCAAAGCAATGTGCCAAGACTATCAAATGAAAGAGCAAATCCAGGCGATGCTGTCCCAGACTTCCTCACACCTGACCCCAGAAACTGAAGAGGACGCCTCCTACCTGACCCTGAAAACTGCAGAGATCTCCTCCTATCTGATCCCATAAACTACTGAGGACACCTCCTCCCTGACCTCGAAAACTGCAGAGGACACCTCCTACCTGACCCCCAGAAACTGCAGAGGACACCTCCTACCAGACTGCAGAAACTGCAACGGACACCTCCTACCTTACCTCGGAAACTGCAACGGACACCTCCTACCTGACCCTAGAAACTGCAGAGGACACCTCCTACCTGACCCTAGAAACTGCAGAGGACACTTCCTACCCTACCACAGAAACTGTAGAGGTCATCTCCTACCTGACCCCAGAAACTGCAGAGGGCATCTTCTACTTGGCCCTGGAAACTGAAGAGGACAACTCCTACCTGACCCCCAGAAAGTGTAGAAGACCCCTCCTACCTGACCCCAGAAACGGTAAAGGGCACCTCTTACCTGACCCCTGGACACTGCAGAGGACACCTCCTACCTTACCTCGGAAACTGCAACGGACACCTCCTACCTGACCCTGGAAACAGTAGAGGACACCTCCTACCTGACCCTAGAAACTGTAGAGGACACCTCCTACCTGACCTCACAAGCTGCAGAGGACACTTCCTACCCTACCACGAAAACTGTTGAGGACACCTCCTACCTGACCCCGAGAAACTGCAGAGGACATCTCCTACCTGACCCTAGAAACTGTAGAGGACACCTCCTATTTGACCTAAAAAACTACAGAGGACACCTCCTACCTGACCCCCAGAAACTGCAGACGACACCTCCTACCAGACTGCAGAAACTGCAGAGGACACCTCCTACCCTAACATGGAAACTGTAAAGGGCATCTCCTACCTGACCCTGGAAACTGTAGAGGACACCTTCTCCCTGACCTCGCAAACTGCAGAGGACACTTCCTACCCTACCACGGAAACTATAGGAGACACCTCCTACCTGACCCACAGAAACTGTAGAGGGCACCTCCTACCTGACTTTAGAAACTGCAGAGGACACCTCCTTCCTGACCTCGGAAACTGCAGAGGACACTTCCTACCAGACTGCAGAAACTGCAGAGGACACCTCCTACCCTACCACAGAAACTGTAGAGGTCATCTCCTACCTGACCCCAGAAACTGCAGAGAGCATCTTCTACCTGGCCCTGGAAACTGAAGAGGACAACTCCTACCTGACCCCCAGAAAGTGTAGAAGACCCCTCCTACCTGACCCCAGAAACGGTAAAGGGCACCTCTTATCTGACCCCTGGACACTGCAGAGGACACCTCCTACCTTACCTCGGAAACTGCAACGGACACCTCCTACCTGACCCTGGAAACAGTAGAGGACACCTCCTACCTGACCCTAGAAACTGTAGAGGACACCTCCTACCTGACCTCACAAGCTGCAGAGGACACTTCCTACCCTACCACGAAAACTGTTGAGGACACCTCCTACCTGACCCCGAGAAACTACAGAGGACATCTCCTACCTGACCCTAGAAACTGTAGAGGACACCTCCTATTTGACCTAAAAAACTACAGAGGACACCTCCTACCTGACCCCCAGAAACTGCAGACGACACCTCCTACCAGACTGCAGAAACTGCAGAGGACACCTCCTACCCTAACATGGAAACTGTAAAGGGCATCTCCTACCTGACCCTGGAAACTGTAGAGGACACCTTCTCCCTGACCTCGCAAACTGCAGAGGACACTTCCTACCCTACCACGGAAACTATAGGAGACACCTCCTACCTGACCTCAGAAACTGTAGATGACACCTCCTACCTGACCCTGGGAACTGCAGAGGACACCTCCTACTTGACCCCAAAAACTACAGAGGACACCTCCTACCTGACCCCCGGAAACTGCAGAGGACACCTCCTACCAGACTGCAGAAACTGCAAAGGACACCTCCTACCTGACCCCGGAAACTGCAGAGGACACCTCCTACCTGACCCCAGAAACTGCAGAGGACACCTCCTACCAGACTGCAGAAACTGCAAAGGACACCTCCTACCAGACCCTGGAAACTGCAGAGGACACCTCCTACCCGACCCCAGAAACTGCAGACACCTCCTACCAGACCCCAGAAACTGCAGAGGACACCTCCTACCAGACCGGCTTCCGAATCCGAAAGTAAATATGGAAATGTGCCTTGATTCTCTTCAGTCCTGTCCCGTTTACCCAAGTACCAGAGCCCCATTCAGCCTAAATTTCCGTGTTTATCATTGGAACCTCAGCACAAGACATCCAACCCAAGGATGGACCCCCTTACTTCTTCTCCAGTTAATATTCTCCTACCAAGAAGTGCCACCTGCCCCAGGAACTAGGCTGTGTAACCCACATCCAATGAGAAGGCAAAAGAACAATATTCGTATGTGAAGTTGCATGCTGGGCCCTGGGCGAGTTTTCTGGGAAACAAGCTATGGGGCCTAGCCAAGTGAAAGTTAGCAGCTTTTCCCCGTTAAATATTTTACCTTTGGACTAAGAGAATATCTGGATGTGAAAACTCGTTAGCGGTGAATGGCAGGGAGCTGCAGCCAAGAAGGAGTCTATGAGGTTGGTTAAGGGTAGTTTTCCCCAAACTTTAAAGTAAAAAGCTCAAATCCAGAAAAGAAAATCAAGATGAGGCTTCGGAGGTCTCCTTTTTCAGGCAGGCCTGGTACCTTGTCTCAGTCCTGCAAAAGTCTCAACTATTGTTAAGATACCACCTTTTCTGGACTGATTTCTGAAGCGTCGGCCCACAGGATCAAGTTGTAGGAAAGGTTGACACAACTCCAGTTCATGTCCACAGCAACAGGTCTAGTTTCAACTGGTTCTAAGCTTTCTCTGCAGCAGCAACAGCTACCTTTATCCAAATGAAGGTTTGCACTCCCGAGTAACAGGGGGGGCCTTTAACAGGAAAAGGCGAGGGAATGTCAATTTGAAACTGCATGTATTTGCTTCCACAACATGACACTGTCTCCGGGGTGTTCTACACTTTTCACGCATGAGAGAGATGTTCCACAGGGGCTAGCGTGGCCTGGACACCTCAAAAAGCTGGCCCTTGCTCTCGGATCAGCCTTTAAGTCCAAGAAAATTGAGCCCAACATGTCTATAACAGGAGGCAGGATTTCTGCAATGCAGACGGCAGGAAGCTTTCTCGGTTTCATTTGGCTCTAATCATATCCCTGCTGGAAATAGATAAAACATGGCAGTTTTAAAGGAAAAGCCAGTCTGCCATAGCCAATGAGCTCAAAAGTGAATCAAACTCGAATTCCTTTGTTTTCTCGTCCCAAGTGCCAGAGCCAGGAGGCCACAGCCAATGGACAGTAACTGAGTTACACCGATGGGGGTTGATGCCTTTTACCACTGCTGTCCTGGAGCCGGCCCGACTCCCGCTCTGCAAACTGTGCCAAGTACACCCAGCTCTGCAGGCGGCTCTCATTGATAGAGCAGGTGGGCAGTCAGGGAGGTTAGACCCAGTACAGCCACCAAAGGAGCACAATAGATTAATGTCCAGCCCAGTGCTTCGCTGTCTAGAAAAGACAAGTACCGTATTACATAAAAACATGGAAGTCCACCAGGCCTTCAGTGATGTTTGAATACCCGATTAAAAGGCGCGGCGTTTTGTGCCCTTGGGAGCCTCTGCTAATTTGGCCTTCACCTGGCTCTAGAAGGTCCCCCTCCTCTGGTACTGGTTTCCGGATCCCTTGTAGCCCTTTGTAGCAGGTACATGTGATGCTTGTGCCATAATTTCCTATACCTAGGCTTTCCTCAAAAATGTCAAGAGACAATCGCCTTGTACTTTGCCTCTTCAACTATGCTAAACACACAATACCCTGGAGCCCCTCTCTTCACCAGACAAACTACAGATGTTCCAGAATGCAGATGCCAGGCTGGTCCTCTCCTTACCCTCTGACTCCTTACCCTCTGACTTGCTTGGCACCAGCGACCACATCCTTACACTTGTCTGTCCCAAGACGCTCACTTTCAAAACATGTGCAGCATAGATCAAGTCATCCCTAGACTAGAAATGTATCATATTCTTGAACCTAGACTTCAAACCTATCACCAAACAAGGACATTAATCTCTGGGTTGACCCTGTGCCAGTCTACCCTCTTTAAAAAAAATACCTACTCCATTCAAGCAGGCAATCTCTAGAGCTAGATTTCTGCTAGAATTTAAAAAATGACATTCATTTGAAATCCCAGAGAGCACTTACCTGCCACACAATTTCATGATTCAGAAGACAATAATAATTAAATTAAACAAGCACTGGAAAAGCAAATAGGTTTCCCCTAAGACCTTTTGTCTTTCTGAATGTTTTTAGCAAGTTGGACAGCATTACGATGCTGTGCACGAGGGCGAGAAAAAAAGACTAATGACTAGAATGTTGCATCATTTTGTAGACATGCACATGTTCAACACACATGTACGCACTTAAAAGGGCACTATTTCGTCTTATTATTTACAGATCAGAAATGGATCGGTAAATTAAAAAAAAAAAAAATAGTGTGAACTGTTTTAAAACAAAGCCCGAACAGCTTTTAAAAAACAATGGATGAACTGGTTTCTGGAGTGGGCGGGAGTGAAGCAACACAGTGAGTGGGGAGAAGCAAGAAGTGGGAGAGAAGATGGGCGAAGGAGACCAACGTATGGTGTCAGGACAGAAGCACACCGTGAAAGAGACCAGTGTGTAGTTGGAGGGCAGAAGCATTCTGTGAAAGAGAGCAACCTGGAGTGCGGGGGCCGAAGCAGAAGGGTGAGAGAGCAACACAAGTGTGGGTGGTGGGAGAGAAACACATGGACAGAGATAAGGGCAGATAAAATCACACGAGGGACAGTGGAAATCACATGCACTCCCACGGAGTGCTTAAAGAAAAAGAAAAAATGAAAGATTAAAATATATATATATATATATAGATAGATAGATAGATAGATAGATAGATAGATAGATAGATAGATAGATAGATATGTATGTATATACACACACACACCACACCCACACACCTGCAGCAGTCCTCCCACTGATTGAAACTGGGGGGGGGCAAGGACAATATATATATATATATATATATATATATATATATATATCTATATATATATATATATATAGATATATATATATATCTACAAATCTACATACACACAACTGCTTCCCGTCTCTCCTCTCTGTATAGATCCAGACACAGACCACTTATTATCCAGAAAATACATTTATTTTTGCAGGTCTACCATTACATGTCTCGGCCACAAGAAATGGCCTTACTCACATGACGTGCCACCCCATGACACCGCTTTTAAAAACATTACGTGATTAAGCAATCGTAAACAATCAAAACAGCCATTTCTCCTGTGTTACAATTACAGGACTGACATGGGGGACAAGTACATTGACTGCTACATTTGATTACTGTTAGCATTCCAAATAATTCACAGAGAACCAGCTTAATACGTCAAATTTGCTCAATGCAAATTAAAATATTGTGACAAATGTTCTAAATAAATATATGTCCACTTCTGCAAATTCCTTAAGGGTATCAACACATTTTCTAACCTCCAGTGAATACAGACAACCGGGCTTCTTATGTAGTTTGTTATCTCACAGCCACATCCGTTTCGGTAATGTGCCACAAAAAATGTTTGCGCACGCTATTAAGAACATGACAAATGTTCTAAATAAATATATGTCTACTTCTGCATGTTCTTAAAGCAGAACTTCCCATTTCATAACATCCCAGTGGATAAATTACAACAGCCAGGATTCTTATATTATTTGTAATTACATAGCCACATCGTGTCAGTAATGTACTTAAACCTCCCTGAATGGGACTCATTTAGTAGGCTGTACCATGAAGGAGCCACTTTTTCACAGTATCCTTACTGTGAGAAACACCCCAACTTGCTTTACATTTCAAATTATTATAAATACATTATTCCTATTCTGTGTTCTCATAAATTCTTAATCTAACCAAAGCGGATGTCCGCAATTCATGATACTTATACTTTCACAGAGGAAACCTTGAAACTTACATTGAGGACTGCACAATATTACCCACAGCCAAACTATTTCCCTTAATCTCCCATGTTGTGCTACGAGGCACTCTGAACCTGGCATCTTCCCTACGCCTGCAATTCCACTGTACCATCATGTCTCACAAATTATCTGCTAAAGAACCATTTTTTAATGTGTAGTCACGTGTCACTATGTCAACAATATTAATTCATTATTCTCATTCAACACTGAGCAATCATCATCGTGGCTTTGTATCCCCCTTGCTTTGGTGGCATGCAATCGCTGATTTAATAATTCTAAAGTCTGTGAATCCTGCCTGTTGAGAACCCCTCACTTGTACACCCCTAGCAATACTTTCTCATAGTCTCCTGTTCTAAACTTGATAGGAACACGTTTAAATCTGAGCCCACTATATGGGCATGGTATATCAATTTATTGTCCAATGCCATAGCAGCAGGTGGTCCCATTCCTGATTCATGGGGTGGTGCAGAAATAATCCCTGTTTACAAGAAAGGCAATGTAGGTTTACCAGCGAACTATCGACCGATTAGCCTTATTGATATTCTCCAAAAGATCTTTGCGAAACAAATTCTGGCCAAACTTACGGAATGGGTTTTGAAGAACCAGATTTTATCCCCTCTACAGGCTGGATTTCGTTCAAAAACTAACACTATGGACCAAGTCTTTAGGTTGTCACTATTATTCTGGAAGTATGTCACCGTAGTCAGACAGAAATTATATGTGGCCTTTGTAGACCTCAGATCTGCTTTTGATCTTGTGCCAAGAGAGAAACTGTGGGGAGTTCTGAACAAAATTGGTACCCCAGGGAACTTAGTACATTTAATCCAAAGATTGCACGAGAATACTTATGCACAAGTAAGATGGGGTAACCAGGGGGAACTCACTGAAAGAATAGATATCAGGAGAGGGGTACGACAGGGTTGTGTCCTTGCTCCGACTCTTTTCATCTTGTTCATCAATGAGGTAGTGCAAGTTATTACTAATTGCCAAAATGATGCGCCCTCTTTGAATAAAACAAAAATCCCGATTCTGCTATTTGCTGACGATTCTCTCTTGATCTCCCGAACACCGATGGGCCTACAGGTAATAATGGATAGGTTTAGCTTGTTTTGTGATGATTTTGGGTTGGAGCTTAATCACACCAAAACTAAAGTTATGACCATGGGACGTGGTCCCACCAAAGGATATGCCATCCTTAACAAAGGGACTCCATTGAGTAAGGTTTGCTCCATTGATTACCTGGGGGTCAGAATTAGTAAGGATATGCAGTGGTAGGCCCAGATTAATAAAAGCTCAGCCCTTCTGGCACATAGATCTGGGGCAATTCTGCGCTTCCACAAGTCGACTATCGAGAGAGTAGTCACTCCAGCAGTAAAAAATTATCGGGCAAAGGCTCAGAGTGCTGTGGCTTACGGGGCAGAAGTCTGGGGATACTCAAATGCTGGTAAACTTTCAATAGGAGAAAATAATTTTGTAAGATCACTCTTGGCTTGTCCACGTAATACTCCTTTGTTACCAATGTTTTGGGACCTCGGACTTGCACGTATCTCATACATTATAGCTTTAAGACCGCTGCTTTTCTGGGTACATGTTTGTACTACTCCTGAGGTACTCACATATAAGGAATCCCTCCAAGATATTTTAGACAGACCTAACGTGCTTGCTATTCCTTGGTTTAAGCACATATCAAAATGGTTTTACATTCTGGGTCTTAGTAACTACTGGAGCCATCCTTACAACTTAAGGAAAGAGCAGAAGAAGCATCTAAAAACAGCTCGTGAGTAACCAGAGACGACCCCCCTGAGCCCCTACAGTGACGCCTGCAGAGGAAATCCAGAGGCTCCCCCTGACCGCGACTGCCTGTAACAAGGGACCTGACGCCTGGAACCAAAACTGCACCCGCAGCCCCCAGGACCTGAAGGAACCGAACTCCAGTGCAGGAGTGACCCCCAGGTGACCCTCTGCCTAGCCCAGGTGGTGGCTACCCCGAGGAGCCCCCCCCCCCTGTGCCTGCCTGCATCGTTGAAGAGACCCCCGGGTCTCCCCATTGATTCCAATACAAAACCCGGCGCATGTTTGCACTCTGCACCCTGCCGCCCCTGTGCCACTGAGGGTGTACTTTCTTTGCCTGCTTGTGTACCCCCCAGTGCCCTACAAAACCCCCCTGCTCTGCCCTCCGAGGACGCGGGTACTTACCTGCTGGCAGACTGGAACTGGGGCACCCCTGTTTCCATTGAAGGCTATGTGTTTTGGCCACCTCTTTGACCTCTGCACCTGACCGGCCCTGAGCTGCTGGTGTGGTAACTTTGGGGTTGCCTTGAACCCCCAATGGTGGGCTACCTTGGACCCAAGTTTGAACCCTGTAACTGTTTTACTTACATGTGAACTTAACAATTACTTACCTCCACCAGGAACTGTTGATTTGTGTTTGTACTGTGTCCACTTTTAAATAGCTTATTGCCATTTTTGTCAAAACTATACATGCTATTGTGATTATTCAAAGTTCCTAGAACACCTGAGTGAAATACCTTTCATTTGGAGTATTACTTGTAAATCTTGAACCTGTGGTTCTTAAAATAAACTAAGAAAATATATTTTTCTATATAAAAACCTATTGGCCTGGAGTAAGTCTTTGAGTGTGTGTTCCTCATTTATTGCCTGTGTGTGTACAACAAATGCTTAATACTACCCTCTGATAAGCCTACTGCTCGACCACACTACCACAAAATAGAGCATTAGAATTATCTCTTTTTGCCACTATCTTACCTCTAAGGGGAACCCTTGGACTCTGTGCACACTATTTCTTACTTTGAAATAGTATATACAGAGCCAACCTCCTACATTGGTGGATCAGCGTGGGGTACAAGACTTTGCATTTGCTGGACTACTCAGCCAATACCTGATCACACGACTAAATTCCAAAAATTGTCATTAGAAACAGATTTTTGAAATTTGAGATATTTTTCTAAATGTTTAAAAGTCCTGCTAGGGCCTTGTGTTAGTCCCTGTGAGCATTTCTTTTAGAGTTTAAAAGTTTTGTAAAAGTTTAGATTAAGTTCTAGAGATAGTTTTAGATTCTTAAAAAGTATCCCTACTTTTAGAGAAATAGTGTCTAGTGCAGATGAGATGGTGGTGGAGCTCAACCTCACCTTACCTGTAGCTTAGGATGTCAGAGTTAAGGACTCTCTGTAAAAGTAAAAAGATAAAAACTGGATCAAACCCTACCAAAGTACAGCTCCAGGAGCTTTTGGCAGAGTTTGCTAGAGACAACCCCTCTGTAGACAACCTTACAGAGGGGGAAGCTAGTGACCTGGAGGATAATTTCCCACCTCCTGCCCTAGTTAGGGAGGCCAGGGTTTCTCCAACCTTGACTCCACAAGTGATAGTCAGAGATGCTGCTTCTCCCACATGGAAGTACAGCAACTCTGGAAGCATTGAGGGCAGCCTCAGTGAAGATGACCTCCTGTTAGCCAGGATGGCCAAAAGATTGGCTTTGGAGAAACAGCTCCTAGCCATAGAAAGGGAAAGACAAGAGATGGGCTTAGCTCCCATCAATGGTGGCAGCAACTTAAATAGGGTCAGAGAAACTACTGACATGCTAAAAATCCCCAAAGGGATTGTAACAAAATATGATGATGATATCACCAAATGGTTCACAGCTTTTGAGAGGGCTTGTGCAACAAGAAAAGTAAACAAATCTCACTGGGGTGCTCTCCTTTAGGAAATGTTCACTGGAAAGTGTAGGGATACACTCCTCACACTCTCTGGAAAAGATGCAGAATCCTATGACCTCATGAAGGCTACCCTGATTGAGGGCTTTGGATTTGCAACTGAGGAGTACAGGATTAGGTTCGGGGGGGCTCAAAAATCCTCGAGCCAGACCTGGGTTGATTTTGTTGACTTCTCAGTCAAAACACTGGATGGTTGGATTAATGGCAGTGGTGTAAATGATTATGAAGGGCTGTACAGTCTGTTTATGAAAGAACACCTTTTAAGTAATTGTTTCAATGATAAACTGCATCAGCATCTGGTAGACCTAGGTCCAATTTCTCCCCAAGAATTGGGAAAGAAGGCAGACCTTTAGGTCAAGACTAGGGTGACCAAGACTTCCACAGGGGGGTGACCAAAAGAAAGGGGTCACAAAGACTCCCCAGGGGAAGAGTGTTGAGACATCCAAGGGAAAAAGTAAAGAGTCTTCTGCAGGGCCACAAAAAACTGCTCAGTAGGGAGGTGTAAAGAAATGGCTCCCTGTTGCAGTTACCCCCCACTTTTTGCCTGATACTGATGCTGACTTGACTGAGAAGTGTGCTGGGACCCTGCTAACCAGGCCCCAGCACCAGTGTTCTTTCACCTAAAATGTACCATTGTTTCCACAATTGGCACAACCCTGGCACCTAGGTAAGTCCCTTGTAACTGGTACCCCTGGTACCAAGGGCCCTGATGCCAGGGAAGGTCTCTAAGGGCTGCAGCATGTCTTATGCCACCCTAGGGACCCCTCACTCAGCACAGACACACTGCTTGCCAGCTTGTGTGTGCTGGTGGGGAGAAAATGACTAAGTCGACCTGGCACTCCCCTCAGGGTGCCATGCCAACCTCCCACTGCCTGTGGCATAGTTAAGTCACCCCTCTAGTAGGCCTTACAGCCCTAAGGCAGGGTGCACTATACCACAGGTGAGGGCATATGTGCATGAGCACTATGCCCCTACAGTGTCTAAGCAAAACCTTAGACATTGTAAGTGCAGGGTAGCCATAAGAGTATATGGGCTGGGAGTCTGTCAAAAACGAACTCCACAGCTCCATAATGGCTACACTGAATACTGGGAAGTTTAGTATCAAACTTCTCAGAATAATAAACCCACACTGATGCCAGTGTTGAATTTATAAATAAATGCACACAGAGAGCATCTTAGAGATGCCCCCTGTATTTTACCCAATTGTTCAGTGTAGGCTGACTGGTTCCAGCAGCCTGCCACAACCGAGACATGTTGCTGGCCCCATGGGGAGAGTGCCTTTGTCACTCTGAGGCCAGTAAAAAAGCCTGCACTGGGTGGAGATGCTAACACCTCCCCCAGGCAGGAGCTGTAACACCTGGCGGTGAGCCTCAAAGGCTCACCCCTTTGTTCCAGCACCGCAGAACACTCCAGCTAGTGGAGTTGCCCGCCCCCTCCGGCCACGGCCCCCACTTTTGGCGGCAAGGCCGGAGAAAATAATGAGAAAAACAAGGAGGAGTCACTGGCCAGTCAGGACAGCCCCTAAGGTGTCCTGAGCTGAGGTGACTCTGACTTTTAGAAATCCTCCATCTTGTAGAAGGAGGATTCCCCAATAGGATTAGGGATGTGACCCCCTCCCCTTGGGAGGAGGCACAAAGAGGGTGTACCCACCCTCAGGGCTAGTAGCCATTGGCTACTAACCCCCCAGACCTAAACACGCCCTTAAATTTAGTATTTAAGGGCTCCCCTGAACCTAAGAATTTAGATTCCTGAAACTACAAGAAGAAGAAGACTGCTGAGCTGAAAAACCCCTGCAGAGGAAGAACAGAAGACACCAACTGCTTTGGCCCCAGCCCTACCAGCCTGTCTCCTGCCTTCCAGAGAAACCTGCTCCAGCGACGCTTTCCAAGGGACCAGCGACCTCTGACCCTGCACCCTCAGCCCCCAGCTCCTAAAGGAACGGAACTCCTGTGCAGGAGTGACCCCCAGGAGGCCCTCTCCCTTGCCCAGGTGGTGGCTACCCCGAGGAGCCCCCCCCTTGCCTGCCTGCGACACTGAAGAGATCCCTTGATCTCTCATTGAAAACCATTGAAAACCCGACACATGTTTGCACACTGCACCCGGCCGCCCCCGCGCTGCTGAGGGTGTACTTTGTGTGCTGACTTGTGTCCCCCCCAGTGCCCTACAAAACCCCCCTGGTCTGCCCTCCGAAGACGTGGGTACTTACCTGCTGGCAGACTGGAACCGGGGCACCCCCTTCTCTCCATTGAAGCCTATGCGTTTTGGGCACCACTTTGAACTCTGCACCTGACCGGCCCTGAGCTGCTGGCGTGATAACTTTGGGGTTGCTCTGAACCCCCAACGGTGGGCTACCTTGGACCCAAACCTGAGACTTGTAAGTGATTTACTTACCTGACAAAACTAACAAAAACTTACCTCCCCCAGGAACTGTGAAAATTGCAGTGTCCACTTTTAAAACAGCTTATTGTGTTTTATGTAAAAAGTATACATGCTAATGTAATGATTCAAAGTTCCTAAAGTACTTACCTGCAATACCTTTCAAATGAGATATTACATGTAGAATTTGAACCTGTGGTTCTTAAAATAAACTAAGAAAAGATATTTTTTTATAACAAAACCTATTGGCTGGATTTGTCTCTGAGTGTGTGTTCCTCATTTATTGCCTGTGTGTATGTACAACAAATGCTTAACACTACTCCTTTGATAAGCCTACTGCTCGACCACACTACCACAAAATAGAGCATTAGTATTATCTCTTTTTGCCACTATCTTACCTCTAAGGGGAACCCTTGGACTCTGTGCATACTATTCCTTACTTTGAAATAGTGCATACAGAGCCAACTTCCTACAGGAGGGTCCAAAGCCTCTTCACAATCCTCATTTGGGTACAAGGGTAAAAACTTTGATCCCTGGTGTCGTAGCTGTAATCAGCAGGGACGCCAAACTGGAGACAAGGCCTGCCCCAAGAAAGGTTCCACTTCTACTACTACTCCAGTAAGCACTGGAATTACCAGTCTCCAGGTGGGATCAACAGTGTGCCCAGAGCAAATCAGGGTCCACTCTGAAGCTACATTAGTCTCTGAGGGTGGGGTGGACTTAGCCATACTAGCTGCCTGCCCCCCTAATATGCAAAAATACAGGCAGCAACTCTTTATTAATGGGACTAGTGTAGAAGCCCTGAGGGATACAGGTGCCAGTGTCACAATGGTGACAGACAAACTGGTTTCCCCAGGACAATACCTGACTGGACAAACTTATCCAGTCACCAACGCTGACAATCAGACTAAAGTGCATCCCATGGCTATGGTAACTTTAGAATGGGGAGGGGACACTGGCCTGAAACAGGTGGTAGTCTCCTCTGCTATCCCAGTAGACTGTTTGCTTGGAAATTATCTGGAGTCCTCAGCATGGGCTGAGGTAGAACTCAAAACCCATGCAGCCATGCTGGGTATCCCTGAACTGGTGTGTGTCAAGAGAAGGGCACAGTGCAAGGCTCAGGGTGAAAAAGAGGTGTTGGAGTCTGGAATAATGGCCCAACCCTCCAAGGGAAAAGGAAAGAAGACTGGGGAACCAGCTTCAACACAGCAAAAGAAAAAGAACCTCTCTTCTCAGTAAGAAGTTATATCCCCTGAGGGAACTGAGCCTATGGAGTTGGAGCCTTATCAGGTTGAACTCTTGGGCCCAGGGGGACCCACAAGGGAACAGCTGTGTAAGGGGCAAGAAACCTGTCCCTCTCTTGAAGGCCTTAGGCAGCAAACTGATGAGGAAACCAAAGGAAAAGTCAGAGGAAACCAAAGGAAAAGTCAGTGGAACCCACAGGGTCTATTGGGAAGATGGACTCCTTTACACTGAGGCAAGATATCCCAAATCTGGTGCCACTAGGAGAGTGGTAGTGCCTCAGGAGTTTAGGGAGTTCATTCTGACCTTAGCTCATGTCATTCCACTTGCTGGGCATTTGGGACAAACCAAGACATGGGAGAGTTTAGTCAACCATTTCTATTGGCCCAACATGTCCCAGAAAGTAAAGGAGTTTTGTGCCTCCTGTGCCACCTGTCAAGCCAGTGGTAAGGCAGGTGGCCACCCAAAGCACCCCCTCATTCCACTTCCAGTGGTGGTGGTCCCCTTTGAAAAAGTGGGAGTGGACATAGTGGGTCCACTTGAACCTCCCACAGCCTCAGGGAATCAGTATATCCTAGTAGTAGTGGATCATGCTACTAGGTACCCTGAAGCAATTCCCATTAGGTCCACTACTGTCCCTGCAATAGCCAAAGCACTCATTGGTATCTTTACCAGCGTGGGATTTCCTAAGGAGGTGGTTTCTGACAGAGGTACCAACTTCATGTCAGCATACCTTAAACACATGTGGAATGAGTACGGGGTGACTTACAAGTTCACCGCACCATCCCATCCACAAACCAATGGTCTTGTTGAAAGGTTTAACAAGACATTGAAGGGCATGATCATGGGGCTCCCTGAAAAGCTCAAAATGAGATGGGATGTCCTCTTGCCATGTCTGCTTTTCGCCTACAGAGAGGTGCCTCAGAAGGAAGTAGGGTTTTCCCCCTTTGAACTTCTGTTTGGCCATCCTGTTAGGGGACCACTAGCTCTTGTGAAAGAAGGCTGGGGGAGACCTCTTCATGAGCCTAAGCAAGATATAGTGGACTATGTACTAGGCCTACGTTCCAGGATGGCAGAGTACATGGAAAAGGCAAGTAAAAACCTTGAGGCCAGCCAACAACTCCAGAAGATGTGGTATGACAAAAGGCTGCTATGGTTGAGTTTCAACCAGGGCAGAAAGTCTGGGTTCTGGAGCCTGTGGCTCACAGGGCACTCCAGGACAGATGGAGTGGCCCTTACCCAGTGCTAGAGAAAAAAAGTCAGGTCACCTACCTGGTAGACCTAGGCACTAGCAGGACCCCCAAAAGGGTGATCCATGTGAACCGCCTCAAACTCTTTCATGACAGGGCAGATGTAAACATGTTAATGGTTACAGATGGGGACCAGGAAGCTGAGAGTGAACCTCTCCCTGATCTCCTCTCCTCTGACCCTAACGATGGCTCAGTAGATGGAGTGGTCTACTCAGACACCCTCTCTGGCCAACAGCAAGCTGACTGTAGGAAAGTCCTACAACAGTTTGGTGAGCTCTTTTCCCTAACCCCTGGTCAGACACACCTGTGTACCCATGATGTGGACACAGGAGACAGCATGCCTGTCAAAAAAACAATTTTTAGACAGTCTGACCAAGTTAAGGAAAGCCTCAAGGTGGAAGTCCACAAGATGCTGGAATTGGGAGTCATTGAGCACTCTGACAGCCCCTGGGCTAGCCCAGTGGTCTTAGTCCCCAAACCTCACATCAAAGATGGCAAGAGAGAGATGAGGTTCTGTGTGGACTACTGAGGGCTTAATTCTGTCACCAAGACAGATGCTCATCCG
Source organism: Pleurodeles waltl (assembly GCF_031143425.1). Lineage (NCBI taxonomy): Eukaryota > Metazoa > Chordata > Amphibia > Caudata > Salamandridae > Pleurodeles > Pleurodeles waltl. The sequence continues at coordinate 83,348,784 of NC_090446.1, forward strand.
AACCCAAGAGCAGATGAGTTAATTGACAAATTGGGTGCTGCCAGATACTTAAGTACCTTTGACTGACAGCAGGGTACTGGCAAATAAAAATGGCACCAGAAGCAAAAGAGAAAACAGCATTCTCTACACCTGATGGGCACTATCAGTTCGCTGTGATGCCCTTTGGCTTAAAGAATGCCCCTACAACCTTCCAAAGGTTGGTGAATATAGTCCTTGCTGGCGTGGAGTCCTTTAGTGCAGCTTATCTTGATGATATTGCTGTATTTAGCTCCATCTGGCAGGATCACCTGGTCCACCTGAAGAAGGTTTTGCAGGCCCTGCAAGCAGCAGGCCTCTCTATCAAGGCATCCAAATGTCAGATAGGGCAGGGAACTGTGGTTTACTTGGGACACCTTGTAGGTGGAGGCCAAGTTCAGCCACTCAAACCCAAGATCCAGACTATTCTGGACTGGGCAGCTCCAAAAACCCAGACTCAAGTCAGGGCATTCCTTGGCTTGACTGGTTACTATAGGAGGTTGTGAAGGGATATGATCCATAGTGACACCCCTCACAGAACTTACCTCTAAAAAAATGCCCAAGAAGGTAAACTGGACTGTAGAATGCCAACAGGCCTTTGACACCCTGAAGCAAGCTATGTGCACAGCACCAGTTCTAAAAGCTCCAGATTACTCCAAGCAGTTCATTGTGCAGACTGATGCCTCTGAACATGGGATAGGAGCAGTCCTGTCCCAAACTAATGATGATGGCCTTGACCAGCCTGTTGCTTTCATTAGCAGGAGGTTACTTCCCAGGGAGCAGCGTTGGAGTGCCATTGAGAGAGAGGCCTTTGCTGTGGTCTGGTCCCTGAAGAAGTTGAGACCATACCTCTTTGGTACTCACTTTGTAGTTCAGACTGACCACAGACCTCTCAGATGGCTGATGCAAATGAAAGGTGAAAATCCTAAACTGTTGGGTTGGTCCCTATCCCTACAGGGAATCAACTTTATAGTGGAACACAGACCTTGGACTGCCCATGCCAATGCTGATGGCCTTTCCAGGTTCTTCCACTTAGAAAATGAAGACTCTCTTGGGAAAGGTTAGTCTCATCCTCTTTCGTTTGGGGGAGGGGGGGTTGTGTAAGGAAATACCTCCTTGGCATGGTTACCCCCTGACTTTTTGCATTTGCTGATTCTAAGTTATGATTTGAAAGTGTGCTGGGACCCTGCTAACCATGCCCAGGCACCAGTGTTCTTTCCCTAAACTGTACGTTTGTCTCCACAATTGGCACAACCCTGGCACCAAGGTAAGTCCCTTGTAACTGGTACCCCTGGTATCAAGGGCCCTGATGCCAAGGAAGGTCTCTAAGGGCTGCAGCATGTCTTATGCCACCCTAGGGACCCCTCACTCAGCACATGCACACTGCTTCACAGCTTGTGTGTGCTGGTGGGGAGAAAATGACTAAGTCGACATGGCACTCCCCTCAGAGTGCCATGCCAACCTCACACTGCCTGTGGCATAGGTAAGTCACCCCTCTAGCAGGCCTTACAGCCCTAAGGCAGGGTACACTATACCATAGGTGAGGGTATAGGTGCATGAGCACTATGCCCCTACAGTGTCTAAGCCAAACCTTAGACATTGTAAGTGCAGGGTAGCCATAAGAGTATATAGTCTGTGAGTCTGTCAAACACGAACTCCACAGCACCATAATGGCTACACTGAAAACTGGGAAGTTTGGTATCAAACATCTCAGCACAATAAATGCACACTGATGCCAGTGTGCAATTTATTGTAAAATACACCCAGAGGGCATCTTAGAGATGCCCCCTGAAAACATAAATGACTTCCAGTGTAGGCGGACTAGTTTTTGCCAGCCTGCCACACACCAGACATGTTGCTGGCCACATGGGGAGAGCACCTTTGTCACTCTGTGGCCAGTAACAAAGCCTGTACTGGGTGGAGGTGCTTCTCACCTCCCCCTGCAGGAGCTGTAACACCTGGCGGTGAGCCTCAAAGGCTCACCCCCTTTGTTACAGCACCACAAGGCATCCCAGCTAGTGGAAATGCCCGCCACTCCGGCCACTGCCCCCACTTTTGGCAGCAAGGCTGGAGGAGATAGCCCCTAAGGTGTCCTGAGCTGAGGTGACTCTTACTTTTAGAAATACTCCATCTTGTAGAATGAGGATTCTCCCCCAATAGGATTAGGGATGTACCCCCCTCCCCACAGGGAGGAGGCACAAAGAGGGTGTAGCCACCCTCAAGGACAGTAGCCATTGGCTACTGCCCTCCCAGACCTAAACACACCCCTAAATTCAGTATTTAGGGGCCCCCAGAACCTAGGAAACAAGATTCCTGCAACCTAAAGAAGGACTGCTAACCTGAAGCCCTGCAGTGAAGACTGAGACGACAACTGATTTGGCCCCAGCCCCACTGGCCTGTCTCCCTACTTCGACGAAAACTGCAACAGCGACGCATCCAACAGGGACCAGCGACCTCTGAAGCCTCAGAGGACCGCCCTGCACCCAAAGGACCAAGAAGATCCCGTGAACAGCGGCTCTGTTCAACCATCTGCAACTTTCTGCAACAAAGAATCAACTTTAAAGACTCCACATTTCCCACTGGAAGCGTGAGACTTTCCACTCTGCACCGGACGCCCCCGGCTCAACCTGCGGACAACAAACACCTCAGGGAGGACTCCCCGGCGACTGCGTGCCCGCGAGTAACCAGAGACGACCCCCCTGAGTCCCCACAGCGACGCCTGCAGAGGAAATCCAGAGGCTCCCCCTGACCGCGACTGCCTGTAACAAGGAACCAACACTGCCCTCGCAGCCCCCAGGACCTGAAAGAACCGAACTCCAGTGCAGGAGCGACCCCCCAGGCGAACCTCTGCCTAGCCCAGGTGGTGGCTACCCCGAGGAGCCCCCCCTGTGCCTGCCTGCATCGTTGAAGAGACCCCCGGGTCTCCCCATTGATTCCAATACAAAACCCAACGCCTGTTTGCACTCTGCACCCGGCCGCCGAGGGTGTACTTTCTGTGCCTGCTTGTGTCCCCCCCCTCCCCTCCCGGTGCCCTACAAAACCCCCCTGGTCTGCCCTCCGAGGACGCGGGTACTTACCTGCTGGCAGACTGGAACTGGGGCACACCTGTTTCCATTGAAGCCTATGTGTTTTGGGCACCTCTTTGACCTCTGCACCTAACCGGCACTGAGCTGCTGGTGTGGTAACTTTGGGGTTGCCTTGAACCCCCATCGGTGGGCTACCTTGGACCCAACTTTGAACCCTGTAAGTGTTTTATTTACCTGTGAACTTAATTACTTACCTCTCCCAGGAACTGTTGATTTTTGCAGTGTCCACTTTTAAAATAGCTTATTGCCATTTTTGTCAAAACTGTACACGCTATTGTGATTATTCAAAGTTCCTAAAATACCTGAGTGAAATACCTTTAATTTGAAGTATTACTTGTAAATCTTGAACCTGTGGTTCTTAAAATAAACTAAGAAAATATATTTTTTTATATAAAAACCTATTGGCCTGGAGTAAGTCTTTGAGTGTGTGTTCCTCATTTATTGCCTGTGTGTGTACAACAAATGCTTAACACTACCCTCTGATAAGCCTACTGCTCGACCACACTACCACAAAAAAGAGCATTAGAATTATCTCTTTTTGTCACTATCTTACCTCTAAGGGGAACCCTTGGACTCTGTGCACACTATTTCTTACTTTGAAATAGCACATACAGAGCCAACGTCCTACACATGCCTTACATCTATGGCATTTCTGGAAGCCTTTCTTTAACAACAAAGTAGTTTCTCTCCTATTTTCGGGGCTGTCAAGCACCAATGAATCTCTCATTGAGTGAGCCTTCCTGTATGTAGTCTAATGCAATTTGGGCAATATTGGAAATATTGCTTGGTCCATTTTCAGTAAGTGCCAGTGTTTCATTAAAATAGATTGTAACTTTTCTTTGTGCTGGCTACTGTAGTTCATGATCAGCCTGATTTGAGTGCTATCAACCTTTGTTTTTTTTCTCTGTAAACATGATGGATTTCCTCCTCACTGCTTCCACTTTGGCTTGTGCTGCATTGACAACCTTCCTAGGGTACCCCCCTCTGTAAGAAGGGTGTTTGTTTCCTCCTTACTCTCCCCCCCCCCCCCCCAAGCCTCCTCTGAACTCATTCTTTTTAACTCAGCAATTCCCCATAGGGGATGTTGCACATAGTGTGCCAAGGATGGAAACTGGAGGCATGTAGGATAACATTTCCAGCTGTTGGTTTTCCTAATAGTCTACTCTCCAGATTACTGTTAGACACAAACAACTGTAATTCAAAAATTCTACTTGCTCTGTGCCGATATGTTCCTTGAAGTGCAGGTTCATGTTATTCTGATTTATCCCCTGGACAAAATCTTGTGCTGACTGTACTGTGCCATGCCATACCATACCATACCATACCACAAATACATCTATAAATCTCAACCAGCACACAACATTTCCCCCAAATACTGTGCTGTGGTCGCCTCCCCCCACCTGCTCCTCTCACCAGCCCATATGCAAACATGCATAGCTGGGGGCGAAGCAGGTGCCCATCGCCATCCCACACACCTGTTTGTGTGGCTTGCTGGCAAAGAGGAAAAAAAATATATTATTAAGACCCCACTTAATCATATCAAGTAGCATGATTGCATATTTGAGAAATGTGCTACTGCTCTTAGCCCATCTTCATGGTTTATGCTCGTGTACAACAAGGCAACATCTAACGTCAAACTATAGTCACAGTTCCATGGGATGACAGATTCTTTTGAGAAAATCTCCAGTGTCCTTTATGTATGAGATAAATTACATATGTGTTCTTTGAGGAAGTAATCTACATATTTTGACATGTTCTCGAACAGGCCATTAATTTAAAAAATAATTGGCCCTCTTGATGGCTGCTCCGCATTTCTATGGATCTTGGGTATTATATAGAATACCGGAATTTGAGGATGGTCATTCCTCAAAAAGAGATATTCCTCTTGACTCAGTAATCCATTATTGCTACATTCAATTAATTCACTGTGATGTTATGTTTTTTATCATCGCCCATTCTGACCAATCACTCCAAATATAACGCCCAGGTTCCTGTAATTGTCGGTGGGCCCCTGGTATACATACTCAATGGCCATAGATCAATGTTTCCTCCCTTGTCTGCATTCCGTACCAAAATGTCTTTATTGGACATCAGTTTATTTATCGTTGCATTGTATTGCCATACATATCTGTTCTCACCAATTTTTCCTCTACATAAGCTGAGGGATATAATTTCTTCTGTGACAATTTCTGGGTAGGACGGGTAACAATGTTAAGGCTGGTTTGAATGGGGTTTCAAGATTCCCACACTTGTAAATCCATAGCCTTTATTATTTTCTCCTCCGTGAAAGGTGCTCCTATACCCATGGTTTTGTTCTTTAAATCTTGTAACTCTCTCACCAGCAGCAAATCAGGGATCTTCAAACCTTTCTGATTCTCAAAAGGTGTATCTTTCCGTTGGTTTGTTAGTTCTCTACAAATGGAACTTAGCAAGCTTGACTTTTCTTAAAAACACACACACGATATAGAGATAGTGCACCAGTGGTGCACTATCTCTTTATCTTTTGTATTTAATCCCGTTGGGATCACCCTTGTGGTAGCAGGTGCTGTGACTTGTGCACACGCAGTAGCCATAGATATCAGGCTATAGTATAACGTATAGATTTTTATACTTCCATGGTAGTTAGGGACAGGTGCATTTCGAAGGCCCAACCTGCCACCAATTTAGTAGTAGTATATATATATATATATATATATATATATATATATATATATATATATACACACACATATACATACATACACACACACACACACACACTTACCCTAAATATTCTTACCTTGCTTGGTAAAAGCATCAGTGTGGTAAAGGCACGTTGGGTAAAACTATACAACCTACTAAACATGCAGATGTCACCCTTGAGATGCTGTTTACTGCAGCCATTATCACCAGCTGCCTACTTTTTAATTTAGCATTTTATATAGAGTTTCTAATAATCTAATTCATGGGGCAAAGAGGGTTTATTAAGAACAGGGATTGTTTAAAAAAAAAAAAAAACACAGAACACGATCACACTTACATGAGGGGTCCAAAGGCAACTAGGAAAGCTAGATTTTATTCTGTTATTCCTTATTAAAAAAAACAAAAACATGCAGCCTTGTGTGGATTGGGAAAAATCTAGCATTATGAAAACAAAACAATATGCATTCGTGCGATTATTGTACTAAAAGCAGAAGAGCAACACTTTATTCAATTTTCAAACAAAAAATGAAAGTAACGGCATTATCCAACTTGTGCTAAAGTGTTGTTCATATTGGAAAGCACATTACAAGTGATCAAAGCAGTGCTTGCTTACAGAACAGAAGCATCAACAGAAAGGCATTACAGGAGAAAAGTAAATTGAACTGTTAATGACTGCAAAGTACATGCAATTTCCCAAAGAAATAAAACGTGTGCTCAGGTGCATTCTTTCGTGTTAGAGGAACACGTTTCATTACCAGTGTTAAGTTTAAAAGCAAACAGAAATAGAACACATTTGGACAATTGATCTATGTTTCTCTCAGCTCAGGCCCCTGTTCAAGCAGCAGACGGGCCAGGGATGTTCGCCGATATGTTTAAAGAGAACACCACGCTCTCTTCAGGGCCTAGTTGACCTACAAATCCTAGCAGCTGTGAAAACAAAATGACAGGCCCATCGTCCCAGTGGAAGGCATGCTGTGGCAGCTAGCGAAGCACGCCCGGTGAAAAGCAAACTCTAAACGAAACCCACACCTTGCTGCATAATAATGTGCTTCAAAAACCAACACAGCTTCTGGTAAAAAGTGACGGCTGAATCCACAAAACACCTTACAGAAGCCATACAGAGAGGTAGGGGGGAAGGACGCAAGGAGATACCGCTTTAAAACATGTATTCTCATGAAGAGCTTCACAGAAAAGCAAGCATTGGCAAAGCCAAAAGCTTTCACTTATGCAAGTTCTATTGGCATTTTCAATGCTTTTTTAAAAGATTTTATACAATAAACTACCCACAAACCACAGGTTACAAATGGGGAAACTGCTTTCCGAGACTTCTCCTTCAGCTGATCGGCATTGCCACCTGTTAAACTAGCCCCTCACACTTTTTTGCATTCTCAAACATCTCAGTACCCCAGTGGTGGCGGCACAATACTGACGCAGCATCCTGATTGGAGAGCATGCCCAAAGCATCAGGGGTCATATCCTTAGGTTCGTGAATGCAGGTCCCATCATGGAAAGATCTGGTCCATCGTGTGGGTCTGTAAGTGTGACTCTAGGTATAGACTGCAGAGCCTAGTACACCGGTTCCAATTACTTATCCTCTTTGGGGACTTGGACTGTGAACTGTGGATTTCCAGCTGTGAACCTCTGTATGAGTGGGTGATGTTTGTTGTGATGTATGTTCATTGACGGCTGAGGCTGTTCCTCAGCTTAAGTGTTGGCGTGTAGGTGACGCTGTTCGGAGGTGGTGAGCCATTGCCATGAAGATGTTAATTTAGGCGGGCAGGAGGAAAGTTGGCCTTATTTAACCCAAGTCTACGTGTTATGCCAAAGGATGACCATGCATGGCCATTTTGCATTAGGAATTTGTGATTTACGTCACTCAGCATAAGCGGAGCCAGTCATGTTGTGAGGTCCGGAAAAAGGAGCATACCCCGAGCAGTAGTGGTGCTCTTGCTTACAAAGGGAGCCAAGCTAGGCTTAGAGTGGTGAGTGAGACTGGACTGTCCAAGTCTCCGGGGTTTCATTCGGATCTTGCATCTGCTAGACCCAGTCATGCAGGCAGATTGCGCTAAACTGCCATGCCCAGAGTCTACGGCCACCGCTCCGTAGTTCGATAGTTGTACATCAGAAAGTGCTGCTAATCCTTAGTAACCGATTAAGATACACATAGGACTCTCCTATAATGCGGGCAGTAAGGGGCCCCAAGCCTAGCCTCAATAGATGAGCAGATGTACGACCTGTAGCTCCCCGACTGTTCCATTCTAGGTGGTCTTCCATCAGGTTTTGGAGTGCAGGACCAGTTGCATGGTGAGGGAAGTCAGAAACAAGGAGAATCCATTCACGCATCAGCTGCTGTCGGTACCATGGATGCGCAAAGAAACACTCACGAAAGCGGATGGCGAATGGGAAGTGGGAGTGTGCGCCCTGCAACCACCTCATGCAGCTTCAACCTTGCGAAGTGAACATCAAATACAATTAGTAGCTTGGGTAAAATTACTTTTATTTTGGTTCTCCATTAACATTTTTATTACTAAAACAGTTTCATTCATACATTTTTTTATTTTTTTAAAGAAGTTATAGATCAACCACTTAAGATGAAGTGCCCCCTCTTGGAAAACTATACATAAAGTGATCGAGCAAGCCAGGTACTTACAATCTGGAGGATGAAGAGGGGTAAGAAAGACAGAAGTAAATTTACAGAAGGACTTTGGAAAGGAGAACAGTCTGTACAATCAAGTGATAGGATAGCTCACAGAATCAAGACAGCTAACCAAGCAGTCGAGAGAAGAGGCTGGTTTGCTGGGGGAAATGGTTTAGGAGGGGGTGGGAAGAATACACAGAACACAGGTGACTAAGATATCTACACATCTTGTGATTTAGAAAGAGACAATGTAAGACAGGAGAAGATCAGAGGGACAGGCTGTTTACAGCACCGAATAAAGGAGACAGTGCACCAGTCACAGATGCAGAGGACATAAGGACTATTTACAGAACAGATGTATTATTTACAGAAGACAAACACATGATGCCACCCAAGGCACTGAAACTGCCATGAATAAAACACAAAGACTGCCAAGAGATGGCATCCAGTTGCTAGTTTACTGCGGGGAGCAGCTGGGCCTCGGGGACAGGGTAGTCAAATCCCAGTAGGAGGAGGTGGATGGGTTTCTGTCACATGTCCCAAGATCTGCTTTCCCTACATGACAGCGATTCCTAATTGTCCACCATGGGGTATTGCGCATTTTCCTTGTCGTGGACATTCTCCCAGCCGCGGACCAGCTTCAGGGGCCTGTTAGTGGACTCCAGCCGCTCATTCGAACTGTCCGACAGCATTGGGTGCCTCTTCACCTGAAAGGAGAACACAATGGCAAACTATTAACATCTTTAAAACAGTATAGACTGAGCAAACATTTCCTGTAGAGTGCAACCTACTTTGCACTAACAAATGTCTCAATGGTCACGAGACTCCCTTGAACAGGGATCATGCTAGCTCACCCCAGGAGACCCCACCCAGGTCAGAAAAAATGACTTTGATTCAACCATCAGAAGTGTGCTTAGAGTTACCTCCAAGAAAGGTCTCTGAGCATTTAGAATCCTTACCTTCTTTTGGATAAATTGTTATATGCACTCTGGAAAGTAAAATCAGCCCTGCATTACCATATCTGTATGTGCATGTTAGTAAAGTGTAGAAGAATCTGCTTTTTCTGATTGGTCTCCCCGAATGTTTCTCCCTTTTACCGACCCTACATTTTTTCTGGCTTTAGAACATTGTGTACTTTAACTCTGTCAACCAGAACTGAAGTGCCTGTGCTCCCCCACTTTAACAACGTTTTTTGACACACTCCTAATTGGTATTTTTAACTTGCCTATAAGTCCTGAGTATATGGTACAAAATGAACCCAGGGCCTGCAAGTTCAATGCCACTAGCGGAATGCAGCATATACAGTGTCAATCACTGCAGTCACAGTGCAAACATGGCCTACCCTGTGTAGCCCGACTGTAGCAGTTTCAAAACGTACAACTCGGCCTGTCAAAATAAACCCCTTTGACAGGTATCACATGTTTTTCAAACATTAATAAGTCACCTCTAGGCGGGCCTTATAGTCCCTGAGGCAGGGTGCATGATATTTAAAAGTAGGGCATGTAGAAATGTAATGTTAACAAGTCCTTGCAGTGACTAGCACCCAAAGCTATTTTTCACTGTGGCAGATTTAGCTGTCCTTTGTAGAAAAGGAGAGTACAGATTAAAATTCTAATGCTGTATTTAGGGAATGATTTTAGCTAGAAGAATTAAACTATTTTGAGAAGTTACTAAATAGCCAATTTAATTGTGAAGTTGTATTTTTAGCAAATATTTAGGAAATGTAACTAAGTTTACCTTTACCTGCCTAAACGGTCAGAATGCTAATTAGCATAATCCTCCACCAGTTTTCATATAGTAATTAGCCTTAAATAGGTTGAAATATGTGCCAGGTGCATACAATAGGCTGACCTGAAAACGCAGAGAGGACTTCTCTGAACCTTATAGAATTTGAAGGGTGGGGGATGTGGACATCCTTTTTAACAATGAGTGTGTCAAACCCTACTTCACAGGTTAATGTCCTCAGAAAACGTGATCTGGATTGATTTGTACCTGCTGAGTATGCAGCTTTTGTTATTATGTCTGCAATTCTGTATGTGCATTACAGTAATTGTGTAGCACAAACTTATCTAAGAAGCGAGGAGAACTATAGAGTAGGGTTTATTCTACAGGCAGGCAACTTAATAGCACTTATTACCTATTGAGATACCCTTCTACTATGATAGCAAAAAGGCAAAACATTCTCCTGATTCTCCCATCTGAAACGACGCCTTTATAAATTGCTTAAATTACCAAATCGGTTTAGCATGGATGAATGGTCCCCGTAACCTCGCCCACTTATTTCAGGAGGTTCAGATAGCACTGCGTGCTTTGGGGTCTTTAGACATGTTTCGGCATGCATCATGGGACTACTTGTGCTTTTTGTGCTGCCCCTCTCAGAGATCTTTAGACCGTGCCTTTTAAGTACCTTTTGCACTGAAGCAGAGCCCATATTCCTTCAATAGTCTGCAAGTTTTCACTTTATCCAGAAGGTCATATCTGGACGTGGTGTAGTGAGGTTTCAATTTGGGATTTTCTCCACCATTACGGTAGACTGAATCAGAAATTCTACTGTCAAGTTATCAGATTGACTTGTAACCGGATACTTTGATCAAGGAACGTGGGGCACCTCAAATTTCATCATGGGCCCAAATCTGCACCACCCCAGGAGTCAATAGCACGAGATGAGAACAAGTACCCTCTCACAGCTGACTGCTGCTCTTTTTACACCTTTAATGAAAATAAACTAACGTTCTTCTCAAGCAAAACTTGGCAGCCCTCACAACAAGCCTGGAGGCACCTGCTAAGTAAATCAAACATACAATTAGAATACCCTCCCACTACCACCCAAAGGTGTCAATAGGGGGTATCCTTCTGTGTTCAGAGAATGTGCATGAATTTCTTATCAGCTTAGACCCAGGTCATACCCACATGCTAAAAATGTGAAGGGTTAACAATGGGTCATTCCAGATTAAGTCTTTCCATGCACTGGATGTTCACGAGGCAAAACCTAGTATTGAAGTGTTATTTATTCGGCCTGTGGGCAACAATAGCTGTAATTTACCCTTATCACAGTCATGGGTTCAGAACAAAAGGTGCATACCTTAAAGTGGTGGTGGGTTTGGGGGAGCTAGGTGTGTGGAAATAGGGGCGGTGTGAGAGGATGTGGTGGGGGTGGTAGTTTAACAGTCATTCTTTCCCAGAAGGTGAGGGCAATAGTGCCATTAGCACTGCTAACCAAACAAGTGAACCCAATCGGAGCAGTAGCAGCCCTGCACCTACATTTTTGAGACAAAAAAAAAAAAGTCCATTCTCACACGTTTTCTTTGCCACTTCAGAAGGAGCCGGGGTACAGCCAACTGCCTGGGCTCCCGCCCCCTTACTTTTAGGGAAGTCAATTCAAAGAAAAGTAGCAAAGCATATACAAACTTTCTATTTTGTATTAGCTTCTCTCTCAGCTAAAGAAGAGGAAAGAGCCCAAGGAGCGGAATTTGCACTGATTGTTTCAGAAGAACAAATTCTGAGAAAGCAGGGAAACAGAAGCTTTTTTTACCCAGTTTTCCAGAAGAGAGGCAGCTTATTCTGCCTCAAAGCTCCCAGTTTAGGCCAGTGCTTGCCCACAGCACACCAGGGGGGTATTATCAGCAGGCAAGCACGGAGGGCTGTCTTTGTAGGCTTTTAATAATACACTTAGCCGAACTGAGTATTCAGATTGGCTGGCCAGCTCCCAACCCAATGTTTGGTTTCCAGATGCTATTTCTCTTTTTTACAAAGTTCATGCCTGTAGCATACCATGTTCTAACCAGCCTGTCACCCGCTGCTTTCTGTAGGTATGTCTGTATTTCTACTGTTAGGCACGCCTGCTGAGTGTCCAGCAATGGATTTCCTTCTTTCACCATTTCTCTCCAGATAGCTCGCTCCTTAATTCTCAAAAACAGCCCAAATCTGCCTTATGCCACAACCTAGGCTAGATCAACTCGACTAATTGGTTGTGGTTGTTTTCTTCTACCATCAAGCATGAAAACATGGTCCTCTTGTGCTCATTACAACCTGCGCCGTAATTGGGAGTTCAGAGCTACTGGGTCTATGGTGTACCCCTGGGAATGATACCCCTTAAAGGATAGATGGTCAGTAAATCCACAAAAAAGATTGTTACTGTATCATTCATCAAGAGCTATATTAGTCCAATGTTAACAGCTCTCAGGGCTGAAGATGAGAAATTAAATGTTTTTAATGTTATGCTCCACAATTACCTTGACCCATGCTTAAAGATTCACATCTCATGAATCAGTCAGTCCACGTCCCCCTCAGCACCATCTTCTTGGTCTGCTTCTTCCATCTAGTACACAGGTCTATTTATGCCAGTCACTCGGATGCTCTTCTTCCTTATTTGGACTCAAAAGTCTTCATCTCCATATCCTTCCTAGCCCCCACACAATTCTGAACGCCAGTGGCAATGGAAATAGCCAGGTGCGATTGTTGTCATTTAGTCAAAATCTGCATGAATTGGAACAATTCAGCCAAGGTTTCACTGGATTTCCTGTTCTTTGGGACATTCTAGATATAGTCCAGAAATGTGTCTTAGTTCCTCCATACTGAAGGAAGCAAGTGTCTGGGTCGCATGCAGAACAGCATTTCAAGCCCTAGAGAGATTCTGAATACGAATACACAATGCAGCATTGCAGATTTTTTTTTTTTGTGTTGTTGGCATGCTCTGTTTTCTTATGAACATTGAATATCGGGGATAATTTCTCAGTGTATAGGTCTTGGAACACCTATTCCATAAACATTCACTATGTCTTCACTCTTGGTACTAGGTTTTCTACATTACTTCGGTGACAAAATTATTTAATCTGGTTTGGTGTCTTCCATCTCAGAGGCTCCCCCTTCTACCTGCAGATATGAGGTGGGTGGAGGGGTGGGAGTCGGAGAGGATGTCTCTTGAAAATGATTTGCACAGGCTGCAGGGTAGAATTTGTCTAGGTCATACACAACATACTAGTTTTCAAATAACTCACAAGCAGTGGATTCCAACTTCAAGTTGAAGATGATTCTTACCGGTCTATGGGTTACGTTGCTGGGGGAGTTATCGTCTCCAAGTATCTTCAAAGGGGACCGTGTGTGGACTCCTGGTGCTGCAAGAACTTTTCCAGTTGCCTTTCGTGTCTTCTGCCGGAGTGCCTTGACACCTGTAGGAACAAGCAAAGCAGCGTCCAACGTGGAAGAGTCAATCAAGAATAACAATCATAATTCAAGTTATTTACCTTTCTATCAAAAGCCAACTAAAAGGCTTAACTTGGAAGATTGCTGTGGCAACATTAAGTTGATTGCCCAACTGTACCTAAAACTAATGAGTTTTAAGTTATCTGTTTTCAAACATTTCGAAAATTCAGATCAACCATCATCTATAAGAACTTGTCTTCAACTAGATCCACCAATATGAACACACATCTGCTGTTTTGATCATTGTAAACTTCCACACGAATAACCAGACAGCTCACGATTTCACAAGACACTGGTTCTACTTGTGCCTTTGAAGGACTTGTTTGAATAAATACAGCTTTTCCCTTTCAAGGCTCGAGTGAGACTTCCTTTGAATTGTAATGGTTGAAGATGCCTGCAAATCTCTTATCTAGCACCAGGGTTGATCTAACCACTGCTCTAAATCTGAATATGCCCAAGCGAAGCTCCAAACTGTTGTAAGATAAAGTTAATTTCTTCTACAGGACAGGACCAAAAATCAGGTTTACTTCCATTGATAAAATCTTAAACCCCAAATATCTTTAACAGAAGGAATATAACCCATTCAATTGGGGAAAAGTTAGAATCACTCTGAACAGGGTGGAGTGGAATAGTGCCATTCACACAGTGCTATTCCTGGCCATACAGACAACCAAGAAGATATTGTCATGCACCTGAAACAGAAGATTTAGGGCGGAACTGAATATTTGCAAGCTAAAATGTAAATATGCAACTCCAAGCACCCGTTTTAAAAAGCCAGACAATGAATATAGAAGAGAATTTGTAAACTGGTGCACATCTAGTCCACTGAGAAAAGTACTATTGTAAAGTTCATAGTTTGCCCACAATGGGATGGATGTGGGGAAAGATTTTGCGAAAAAACACCTGGTCCACTGGGTAAAGCAGGTGAGATCATATTGGATTACTGGAATACCACTGATACAAAGCATGTTGAGCTGCCAGCTTCCAAACAACAACCATAGCACCATGTGCAGGGTGACTGAGTTGTACTTTTTTTATGGTGGAATTTTTTTTATGGTTAGTTGTCAATCAAAAGGAAAATAGTTAATTATCTCTTTACCTATTTCAATTTTGAATCCAATGGTTACATTTGTCACAATGTGCCTCCTATGCTTAACTGAGCAACATTAGGCCTCGGTTAGAAAAACAAGTTGGGTGATTTTTACCCTGAATTAAAGGGTTCTGCTGTTCATGGCCCTATTGAAATGGTAGGAAAACACTGCAGAACACCAATGAGCGATATCTGATTTGAATTAAAGTGGCATTTCCTGCCTCAAAGACATAATATTCTGAGACACCAGACTAAGCACAAAATCTTCATTGTTAAAACCAGATTCTGAACAACTGCTGTGGCAGAAAAGGATTATTTGGGCAGATTGAGTTAGTGTTTGCTTAAGAAGTAGGTTACCGCATTCTCTCATCCCGCACCAAAGAGACACAGGTCACAGAAATCAAACTCACCGGTAGGTCTACTGGCAGGCGAGGACAGAAGACGTGTTCTTGGCATGGCTTCAGACTTAACCCGGACCTCCAGTGCCACATCACATAGCACGCTGCTCGAGCATCCTGCTTGAGGATACTCCTTCTCTGCATCGTTTATGCAATCAGGTTCCACAATAGGTTCCGCTGGGGTGTTGGGCATCTCACTGAAATTCTTGGGGATCTCGGATATGGCTTCAATCTGTGCAGCCACCTCATCTGGAGAACCCTCAGGCCCCATTTCTTTAGCTGTGTTGCTCACATCTGCGAGCCTCAAAAGGCCAAGGGCATATTCAATCTCCTCTTCTCTTGATACTTTGTAACTACCTTCTTCAACTGGTTGTCCAGAGTCTGCCTGCTTCAAGAGGTCCACGTTCTGAACTGGTAAACCCAGATCCAGGATTGGTAAGTCCTTTTGCTCAGTGCCCTCCGCTGGCAGACCTATGTCAGCCAGTCGCAATAGGCCCATGGCCAATTCTACCTCTTCTGGCGAGATGTCGTTCACTTGAGTTCTTGAGTCATTGTCAGAAATCTCCAGTGTTGCAGCGGTCTCCTCAACTTGAGCCTTCAGGGGTTCTTGGCCTGGTGCCTTCTCTTCAGCTTCTAACATGTGGTCTGGGGCCTGCTGCACCATCTCAGTCTCCTGCTCAAGCCTCCCACTTTCAACTTCCATCCTGAGCAAGGGTGCCCAGGATTGCTCAGCCTCTTCCTCTGCCACTTGTGTAGTCTCTTGATCAATCCCCGGGCGGACTCCCTCTTCATAAGTGAAAGCTTGACTGAGTTGCTTGACCAAGCTATGCAGGGCTTCTGCAACAGAGAAAAGAACAATGAGAACATGCTTCAGCCACCCCACAACCAAGGACAGTGAAAACCCACCTTTGATCCTCTATGGAGGAATGAAATGGACAAGAAGTGGACAATATAATACCTACCTGTTACAGTTGGTTTTAAGGGTGTCCGGAGGATCCCATGGGTGGGTGAGCGTGGGTCAGCAGTGCGCGGGCAAACCGGTTCCTGGGCATCTTCATCAACTGCCTGTGGGGTCACCCGGGCAGAGGACTGCTCAACCTGTGCAGTGAGAGAAAGTCAGACCATGAGGACAGAACGGCAAAAACAGAGGAAGCCTTCTAATTGCAAGGGTTCCCCGCCCTCACTCTAGGGAACCAAGCTAGAAGCAGGAGTCAACCTTGAGATTCATTTATCCTTTCTGTCTCATTCATTGGCCTCTTTAAGGGATAATACAATTAAGAACTGTAGAGACAAGCCCAGTTTTGACACTAAGCGGATTTCATTACACACCTTGCGCTCACAAGTAATCAAAATGGAGACTGAAGGCCATAAAAGACCTCTAATCAGTACTAATGTTCCCGCTATTTCCTAGTCTGCTGCACTTAATTTGACTCAGTCTTTCCCTCTCACTACAATTACTCCCATAAGGGCCCTGCTGCCCTTTCAAAGGCAAACAAAAGGAATTGAAACTCAATGTTACATGTTTCAAAGGACAAAAAGTGAGACACAGCCACACAGCAAAATGTTCTACATAGGTACAGAAACCAGTCCCATAGTCATAACAAAGGAGTCCACAACATACAATTTTAGAGATGCACATTAATAGAACAAAGCTGTGTTAGGAGTTTATGGAAACCGCTCCTGACATGCACCCTGTCTGCAAGCCACTGTATAGTTCATCATCATGGCTACATCCAGCAAAAGGCATGAAAAAAACCTTGAAGTAAAGTTAGCAATTACAAATTCAAGCTATAGAAACAGCAGGTTGGGACCTGAACTACTAGGTAGAAACTACACCCACTTGATTCTAGAAACATAGTATATGCATTAAACTCAGTTGGGCCATTCTTATTTCACATCTTTTTGCAATCCTGTACTAAATATTGAATAGATCTCTTGGCAACATCAAGCTGGTACCGGTGAAATTTGCAACACCTTTGGACCACTTTGTGTTGAAGTGAAAGATGACAATATGAAAATACTGCAGCTGGGGTGCGTTGTGGTGATGTCTCATGCAAACTCTGGAGTGAAAAGTAATGAAGATCTTGCTCTCTGACTTTCTGGAACATAGAGCTGGAAATGGTGGACTGTGCAACGCCGATTTAATAATTCAATTCTATTTTCTCGGTCCCCTTGGGAACAGTTAGTGATGCAGGCCCCTCAGCTGGCATGGTAAAGACCGGTGACAAAATGTTCCCTGAAACCTGCATACAGAATTCGCATTTCTGAAAGCAAAGTACATCCTAGTCGGATCATATCTTCTTTGTGGTGGGGAGGACAGGTTTAGAACAAACAAAGAATGGCCCAAAACGTGTACTGGTTAAAAGAACCTTTATGCAGAGATACACCCTGACATGAATGAATAACAACTTTGTTGCACAAATGACTATCGGCCAGCTTAGCAAACAGACAGGACCTTTAAAATAGACACATTGTCTAGTTCTTTAGGTAACACCTTTAGCGTCCACAGTTCACTCAGATCTTTTTAGAGGTTTCCTGCCGGGAAGCCGTTGATGAAAAAGTAAAGAGGCGCATCTTTGTTCACCTTTAGATGAAAATCTAAAATGCTTTGTGGCAAAAAACTCACGTCTTTACAAGACGTGAACTCTGAAAACTGACAGATGCTTAGAAGACAGAAAACAAATCCAATAAGGCGACATTAAGCGCGGTGGGTTTGGGGCAGTGGGGCTATACAAATCGTTCTTGTACCTCCCGAGCCAAGATGAAATAGCAGCCCATCTCTTCACGGAGTCTACCACTCGAATGCCACAAGTCAATGTGTACAGAAGAGCAGAAGACAGCTCAGCATAGACAAGATACAGAGCTGTTCTTATGACAACTCTTCAAATTCCTTCAGGAAGGAGACGTGGTTCTTCCGCCAAATCTCCTACATGCTCTTACATCTTCTAGATGAAAGATAGAAAAACTGTATTGGCCTGCCTAATGTACAGGAAAGCTTTTGGATAACTTCCACATCGACAGTTGGGTTGAGATTCCATGCCCTGGTAGGTGGAAGGGATCAAAGGGATGGGGAAAAGTAGACATGCTATAGAAGTCTGACATTTTCCATTTTGAAAGGCACAAACATTAACAACTAGGAAAGAGGTCAAGAGCCTGTGTATACTGCTCCTGTATGTGGAATGAATCTTTTTTGCAATCAGGGTAGACGAGCGAGGCTTTTGCCGTACTGTAGAGGAAACCAGGAGTGTACTTATAGAGAGAGTTGGGAGACATTATGGCCATCAAGATGCAGTCAGGAAGCCTTTTTTAGACATGGGATTTGGCTGGTTTGAAATCCACTGTACATTGTTGCGTTGTTCTTCACAGTAGAGGTCCTCCTTAGAATCTACAATGGCGAAGGAGGCTTTGGCCTGGGAGAGGCTTCCAGGACAGGAATTCCCTGAAAGTGCAAAGATGCAGCAACACTTCAGAAGAGGTGAGGTTATTTCCCATAATTCATGAACGAGCTGAATAAAAGTAACCAGGAAGAGGACTGGGGATGAGTTGGTTGTGCAAGTAATAGTCATACATCCCCAAGACCATGACTACAGTCCATGCAGAAACTGAACGCAGCACAGTCAATCCAGGGGAAGTTTCTGCAGACCAATGTCGAGACTATATGACCCTCAAAGAGTTTTCCAACACTCAGGAGAAGGCCATTTATCCCACTGACTACTTTCTTACACAAGGACTGGAAGGTACCAGAGGCTATCTTGATGGGGATACCATAGAAGGGAATTCGCAATAGTTACTTGAGTAGATGCTCTAGGGGAAAGTGGTTTGCGGGGACCGCTGGTCACTGTGAGAGAGGCTTCCACAAGAGGAATCCCAAGAATCTGAAGGCAAGGATACGGATGCTTGGAATTATCAGTGGAGGAGGTGGTCCCATTTAGATGCTTTGCTTTTGTGTTTTCTTAGCATGAACATGCTACTTGTGCTATATCAGCGACATTTCCCATGCCTGAGCAGCAGGAAGGTGTGGTGCATTTCCAGCACTTGCTGGTGACAGCCAAAAAGGAAAAGGAGTAGAAATATGCAATCAAAAACATACAGTGTAAATAAAGACTAACAAACCGAATCTATGGGGTTTTTAGGATGGGACTGTTGGAAAAAGAGGCATGCGTCCTGTTCCTGTACCGCAGAGGAAGTCTGATTATTCAGGAGGCAGAGGGGCAATGACTCCAAGAATTAAAACAGGACTCCCTAAAACCATCCGTGGACAAAGATTAAAACATGGAACCAGGGATAGATGCCCCTTCATCAACACATTTGAAGTACAGATTAAAGTGAGGCACAACTCAGATACAAATAGGGTATAGGATAAAATATTCCACTACTAAGCTGTCCTAAGGGGTGAAGGCTAAAACACTGAACTAACTACATTGGTATAGCGCCTTATACTTATGGGTCTCAAGGTGATGGCTATCACCACTAAACCTTCACAACATTCAGGGGTTAATGAGAGGTCATCAATGCATTTTAACAGTAAAGAGTAATTTGCTTTACCTAGTTCAGACATCTGCAAACCCTATTCTCCCACCCTCAACAAACACACACACTATACCTCTATAGGAGTGCGTGGGATGCCAGATGTGGGGGAGCGAGGATCCGACACATGAGAGAGATGCTTGTTGCGCAGAGGTCTGGCTGGGGTGATTGGCTGCTTGCTGCCAGCGGAGCCCATGGCTTTCTAGACAGGACAGCGAGTCAGCAGGAAAAGTTGTTCTTCAGATGTGGTATTGAATGCCCTGAAAAGAGACTGCAGGGTTACAGGCATGCAACAAATAAAAATGAGACCTCTAACACATACTGCAAACTCCCACACTGTTTTACTAGCCACTTCTGTAAGTTGCATATTGCTCCCCTTCCCACTGGCGACATTAATATTGTAAACTCAAACTTCTGGGATGGGGTACACAGCATCAGGATTAATGCCCACTACACTTAAAATCTGTGCAGCAATAACCCTTAAATCCAACATAAATGCCCACAAGACGTGAATTGACTTGCAACAGACATGAATACCTACACCAAGTTTGCAGGAACATGCAACAATGCATACATGGTCAGACTGCTATGTTACATAGATACAAGTCTTAATCACAATCGATGTGATGTTCAGAGAAGTCTAAAAAGACCATATAAATTGGTATTATATAGTGGCAGGTAGCCAGTGGTGCTGTGTCGCATCTGTATCCCTCCAGGGATCTAGAATTTTAAACCAAAAAGTACATACGAGTCATGATACAAGGAAAAATAGGAGCTCCTTAATGAAGAGACTACAAAACACTTTGCCTTGTAAGAGTAACGGTGGATGCACATTCTGCTGTGCCTTTCTCTAGAAACAAATCCTGCTAGTTTTTGTTTAACTGGATGCAGGCTTTAGATATTATCTTTCAATACTTTGCCAGGCATGGATGACTAAATACTGGGGTCACAAAGGCGAACCAAATCGGATGCGCCATAGTGGCTGCTGGAGGAGCAGCCAGTATTTGGGGGTTGAGATAGATATATATATATATTAGTGGCTGCGCCTTTTTTTATGGCCCTTGTTATGACTGTGGTACAGAAGGTTGTTCCAGAACCAGAGAGGAGTCCAGAATCCCCACATCTGCATCTTTGGGCCAACCTTTCTGTCCCTTGTGAGAAAATTCTGCTCAATCTGAAACACCAAGAACCAAGCACCTGCCAAGACCTGAAGAACTGACTTGAACAAACGTACAGTGTGGTCAGAAATTCAATCCCTAGTTCTAAGATGAGAACACTTGCTGACGCATCTTAGCCACAGAAGGTGCGAGCACCTACTGGAACCATCTTACTTTTTAGGAACTATTTACTTACATGCGAAATAAACACCCTTTTGTAAAAGAGAGCAACTAACTGAGTACTGAAATTACTGAATAATTGCACACTGTCAGGATCCCAACTAAAGGGCTATTATTGGAGTGTACCTCTTTGAATATGACAGCTTATTACAGATCCAAGGCACTCTGAAGGATACTTTTGATTAATCTTGATAACACTTGCAACGCCTGAAAACCTCTAACCCCAAAAGACCAACCATCATGCAAGATCTCAATTCCTACATTATGCAGTTCCAAAAGACAGCATCATCCAACAACTCTCGAACATGGTTACCTCGGACGCTCCTTTGGTGTATGCACATTAGGCAAACATGAGTCAAAGCCAGAAACAGAAATATCATTGTATTATTCACTTTTAGACCTCCGAGCTGAACAAAGCAATGTCCATACCCTTAAAAGAAGCACAAAATATGTGAATGATGAGACCAGGATTAATGCGAGGGAGAACAATAGATGCAGCTGGGTTAACTGATACCCCTAAAAAAAGGCACTGCCTCTGGAAACCTCACAAAATTCTTCTTTTCACTCAGGCCTCTGGTCAATATTTACACGTCAATGGCTAATAAGGCCATTAGAGGACAGGATGAGGACATCAAATTTACGACGAACACTACAGCATCATGTACTCCTTCCCAGAGCCTGGATGTAGGCTCTTACTTGATGTCAGAACCGAAATAGTGTGGAGCCAAGAAGCCTGGTCTTTTGTTGATGTCCTTTACCTACTGTAGGGATGTTTTGCCACAGCAAACACCTGAATTGCCCAAGAATCAGTCGGGCACTTCAAGGAATAGATCTGGTCTCCAAAAAGCAGCACAAAGGCAAAAGGATCATTGCAGATTTTGGCTAGGAATCTATCTATTTAAATGCCTTCCAGTCGACTCAATAAAGCAACTGTATCTCTCCTCACAGTAGCATCTAGCTCTTATCTCTATACTGTTCCTTTGCTGGCATGCTGTGGCGCAATTCACTTTCCCATCCCACTTCTACCACCAGGCTTTGGGGCAACGTATATGACAGATGCCCACCCTCCCTTCCACAGGCATCAGCTCGCTTCCAGAATGGTGCCATTCAATGTTATGTAAGAGCAGTGGTTAGTTTCTTTGGTGGTGTGACATTTTGGCCTGAAATACATTTTAAAAAATACACACACAAGACTATTACTTCTAGCGTCTGGACTTCAACTATCTGCTCAAAGCATCAAGAAAGGAGTTTGAAGAAAGGATGGAGCACAGCAGAGGCACAACTTTCAGCCAGACCCATAGAAGGCTAAGATGGGTGCACAGATCACATGAATCTTGTCTGGCTGCAATGAGGTACATATGCCAGTGCAAGTGATGGGCAAACAATGGAGACTTACTGTGAAGAAACTAACTGCTGTTCCAGAGATAGTCAAATTCTGCTCCTCAATTAAGTCAATAAGTCAAACTCTCCTTTGTACGGTGCACCTCTGCCAGCGTCACCTCTCAATACAACTGCGTCAGGAGGACTAAAGGTGGAGCTTGCTTGGATTTTTTTTGCTTCAGAGTGGACTCATGAGCACTGGGTGAGGCATGCCTCTTCACTTCATCACATATAGATGCAAAAACAACAGATGGACAGAATGTGGAACAAATCAAACATTCACTCCCAATCACAGATCTGGGTTTAATCCATCAGTTTTTTTCACTTGCTACGCCATTCCAGTTTGGACCCACCCATATGCAAATCAGTCTTGACCCTGCTCCCCATGGGAACAATCCAGCCCAAACTGCCAAACTAGGTCCTCCCTAGACCAGAAACAAGCATCCTAGGACTGGCTTCGGGGTATCCCCCCTCATCAGCAAGGCTAGCTTGAATCTAGTGGCACGGTGAGCATGGGACCACGTCTGGGTATACCCTTCCCATTTAGGGCAATTAATGCAAAAACAACAGATGATGGACGGAATGCGGAAAAAAATCTAATATTCACCCCCAGTCACAGATCTTGGTTTAATGCATCAGTTTTTTGTCCCAGGATGCTTGTTTCTGGTCAGGGAGGACCTGGCCTGGCAGTTCAGGCTGGACTGTTCCTATGGGGAACAAGGTCAAGACTGATTTGCATATAGGTGGGGTCCCAAACTGGGGCGGCAGGGTGAGCAAAAGAACGATGCATTAAACCCAGATCTGTGACTGGGGCGAGTGTTTGAAAAGTTTCCGGCCTCCGTCCATCATCCTTTTGTGTTGCTATCATCACTTATAAAGGTTAACTGTTGCTGACTATGTGGCACTCTTCTCATCAACATCATCCCCTTTAGTGCGGGTGCTGGGCTCAAACCAGCAGCGAAGTCAGGGCTTATGTCAATACGGCTCGGTTAGTTGACAGTCCCCAGGCTCTTCTCCTCTGAAAGGCTCTGGGCAAAAAAAAGAAACATGTCACTTTGGCCCTGGACCTGCACCCAATGAGACTATAAACTCACCCTTTGTGCAGCCCCATGGCCAGGTCTATTTTGCTCAACCCTTCGTTGCAACGGCAGCATGGGGGCCACTAGGCCTAGGAAGGAATTAGCCTTGACTTGACAGTGCAACTGAGTCACTAGAGCAAGCGATTTAGATAATAAAGGCTCCGCTATGGCAGGGGCCTAGAAGGACAAGGTGTGCCTTTTCCTCTGGATTATGACAACATGGCAAAGCTGGAACAAGTTATCCCACAACTCCACTCCTGGTGACTAAATCGAATGCCTGGCGTTTGAGTGCACCCTTACCTGCATGCAATCCAGGAATTTACGTAGGAACAACATATCAAAAGCATAAGCCGAGAGGTTACGAGAGTCACCTGCTACAGACAGCCAATGCAACACAAAGCAAGGCATAAACTACATGAAATGGAAAAAAAGCGCATGCAGGGAAAACGACAAACAGACTCCAGACAGGTTCAATGAGCAGAGATTATGGCCCCATAAGACATTTGTTGAGCACAAGAGAAGAAAACTGGCAAAGGAACTCATGCTCAAAGGGATGAGTACACACACCACCCAATGGTACATACGGTATTGCCTCCCAAAGTTCTATACTTAAAATCACTGTGGAATAAGTTTCCAGTCTCACATTTTATGACATGTTATACCCACAAGTTGAGAATGGGTAAAATGAACTGTGTCATAACCGTATTATTGGTATACACTGTGAACCCTGGTGTCGGTCTCTATTATGCAGAATAGAGCACTGTGTTGTTGTACCAGGGAAGGCCTTCAAAAAGCATTTTCTGCTTTTGAGTACAGTGGAAGAGCCACTCTAGCATTAGTAAATGGAAATATCCCCGTGATAACCTCCGAGTAAGTACATTACTCTACGGTAGGTTTCTAAGATGCAGACAGCGGCAAGAGGTCCATAGATGTCGGTGATGGGCAACGTAATAGAAAGGCGGCTTTCTTGGGCATCCATACTGTGTTCAAGAAAGGGATCACCCCTTACTCAAATGGGGGTGCTGGTCGGGTTCGATAAGGCATACAAATGGTTCTTTGGGCCAGCTGGAGCAAAAAAGAATTACAGCTAAGTATTAGTCGAATTAACGTATGGGGTCCTCTCTGCTGATTCCAGTTACTAAAACACAAGATAGATTATCTCAAAGACCCTCTCGGTGCCTGGCCAAGAACAGGCTGGATTCTGGCCTTAACTTGCATGTTTTTAAGCCATAATCACACCCAGCACGGGTGTGATTGTGGCTTAAAAACATGCAAGTTAAAATGCTGTGCTTAGCACAGTATGCCGTCCGACTGATGTTTTGCTGCTTCTTTCTGTCATTGCATCCAGAGCCACACTACAAGTAACCTTACACCCACAGCGAGCCAGGACTATTGGTTTTGTCAATGGTCGTTAGTTGCATTGGATAAGTAAATAACCTCAATGGCTTCATTGTATATAATTTTGGAAATGCTTCAGTTCTCAAATGCGGAGACTGTGAAATAGCTATAACAAGTCTCTTTAAACTACATTAAAGGCAGTGATGGGTTAAGTACCGCAGGGTTAGTTTTGTTTTCTCACTTGAGTGTGAGGGCAAAAATGGAAAGCCAGATAGGGACCCGTGTCAGCTCCTGCTTTTTAGAACTGCACTGGCAGGGCCTGGCCTACTTAAAGGCCTGACTAGCTTAAAGTATCAAACGTAGTTTTGAGCTTACTTAGTAGATACACCACTATTGGACAGTGTCCCTGCTTATTTGGAAAAATATCAGGAAGACCTTAAAACAAAATGGTGAGAGCTGCCTCTCTATTTCCATTTTAATGATGTATATTATAGGAGAACACGTTTTAAAAAAAAAAAAAAAAAAAAAAAAAAAAAGAGAAGAAGAACTACATATTTGTCAAGCTAAAGCAAAACGAGAAGGCTTGGTCCGAAACAGGAAGAATTCGCATGGATAGGAACACTAGCATTAAGCACCCGCTCTTTCGATACGTGTAGGAACAAGAAATCTTATATTTTTAAACCCCCTTTTACGAACCTGTCTCTCTGATCGTATTCCTTCCCCAGCTCTGCTCTCGCAGCTCTTGTCGCTGTTTTCAAATCTCCCGCTGCAACCAATCGCAGACAACTTGAAAGGAACGCCCCAGGCTAATTGGATTGCTTAAACGTCACTTTCACAGCACCAGTACGAGGCAGCGTCACCTCACCTTCCCTCCGATGATTGGTTTACTTCCACGTCGCTCAGAGCAGTTTTCTGCCTACAACACAGATCGGTCAGAAATTTTTGGGCTTTAATCGTATCACTGGTTGGCTCTAATGTGACGTTTTTTTGCCATTTTGGATTGGGCTTCTCCCGTTGTCTTCTGTCTCCGACATAAACGAGGTTTAGGGTATGTACCAGAGATAACTTTGACAAACCGCGCGTTCAGTTGCAGTCCCTGTTTCTAATTGAGCATTTTCCTTTTATTTTACGTACACCCAAACTGAGAAATCACAAAAAGTTCACTTGTTATCGTGGCGACTGACTCTTCTACATGGGTATGAATGAAACCAAATAACTGGCTAAACTAGACTGGAAGTGCTGCTTTCATATGTACAATCTAACTGTACATCCTGCGCGTAAAAATGGCGGCCATCTTGGATCAGTATTGATGGTGATTGGCTGTAAATAAAAACACTAGGGGTCCCATACCTGTCCATTATTATCAGTCCATTATACGCTTTATTGTGTATGGTTAATTAAAACCTTCACAATATACAATACGAATAACAACAGGGTATTAAAAAGGCAGAGAGCTAAAACATCATAGAAGAAACAGTAATAGGTGCACAAGTGCAGAATAAACAAAAATTGCCTTCAGGTGCTGATTACCAGTTGATTTGATCTGTAGCCTTTAGTGAAGTGCGGGTGCAGATGAATAACAGCTATAAGTTCATAAAAATAAGTGCCATTAACATCAAAGTCGCGAAAAGAAGCAAGCAGGTTATGGCTGGCATATTTGCAAAACCCACTCCTGAACTTAATCCGATCGGTAAACACACAAGCAAAACCTTTAAGCGTAGCTTCCGTAGCAAAGGGGCTTATAAAGTGCTAAAACAGAGCATGAATAACAGGCTGACATTAACACTGTTAAAAATGCATACAGAAATTAATAACAGAAAATAATGTGTGCGTCTGAAAATGTGCCCTCGCGGTATGATCACCATGTGTACTAAAATAACATAATATATGCGAAATAATGAAAATGCATGAGAAAAATGTACTAATGTGTCATAATAAGATGTATAACCTATGTTTTGTATTAATTCAATAGTTTAAGTTAGCCGTACCAGAGGCCTAGTTTCACTGGGCCTTGCTCGCTCTGAACACAGAGAATTCGAACACCTTGCAAAGGATTGGTAACTAGAGGCAGCGACGTTGAACCGCTCAGAGTTCAAGTCGCTTAGCTAGAACATTCTGCAATGTACAGACGGACAAGAAATGGTGACGAAAATTTGAAATAATTATGTTAAGTATAGGCTAAATGTACTTTCCCAGGACTTGAACAATGGAAGCACTGACTAGAGAACCATGTGCAACAATTTTGATACATGAAGAGCCGGATGATGTCCTCATCGTAAGAAGAACCAATCAGCGTTTTGTGAAATATAAGTATATGATTTGGTAAATAAAAACTATAGGTTAGAGTCATATCTTTGGACCAATTGACCAATTAGCAATTAGTGGGATGAACTGGGAGACCCTAATAAAAAGTCATGACAAGGGGTGAGGAATCAGATCTGTGGGGAGAAAGCTGATGACGTCAGGAGACGCTGTCAGAGGTGCTGATATTGGGCTCATACTCTGTGAGCCTGATCCGTAGCTGCCCATTTGATGACCTGGAGACAAAGACTGACTTCTTGCAGATCCATCCTGGATAGGTAGCTATGAGAATGTGACTGGCAATTTTGTGCCTTTCCTTCTAGGTACCAACTGCGCTGTTTTATAAAGATTCTCACTGAGGTAGAATTTTTCTAAATTGATGTTTTCTCTAAATTGTTTTCGCATGAATACCCACATGCTAATGCTAATCTTGGTTACATAGGTTGTTAGGGGTGACGTTGACAGTGACAAATGACTGATGAACTTAATTGCTGAATTGCATTATTAATGCTGATATTTTCATAGCTTATGGTGTTGCTTTACCGTATATGTTTACTTCAAGAGATAATGTCTTTTGACTGATGAACTAATAAAGAATTGATTTTAATAAAGATTGAATTAACGGATGATTAGAATTGTAAGTAACAGAAACTAAAACTTGTTAATCCTTTTTCCCGATTAGTGGTTATTCTTGAGTATAATGGTTTAAAGTTGTTTTTCATAGAATGTATCTTGATTATTGATGTCAGCTACCATTACGGTGGTCACTACATGGCTAGGATACTCCATGTGATTTGAAAGGTTCATCAACTTATATGCGTCCCCTTGTAAGTTTACTTACTAAGGACCGGGCGCGCTAGCAACACCAAGGACGCGAAAAGTAGCAATCATGTTATAGCCAGCATCTTCACAAGCATGCACAGGTCTGAGCTTAATCCATTTGGTGAACACACAAGAAACAACTTTCAGAATAGATTCCGTGGGGAAGGGGCTTGTAAAATGCTAAAGCCAAGCATGAGTAACAGGCTGGGCATGGGTGGAATATCCGGAGGCATAATAGGTGGTACTGCAGACATCTGGTGATCCTCCTGGGCCTGTAAACCTTTTATAAGCAAGGGTAACAAATTTGGTTAGCCGAATGTTTAATGTGGTGTTTTTGGGATTAAGGGCTGCTATGATGCCCTGCCGCACTTTATAATAGCCATAGTAGCCAACACGTTTCGTCCGCAAGGACTTCTTTAGGGCTCAGGTATCCATTACCTGATGTTCTTACTGCATTGTCCCATCTAAAGGCAATCATTGCGGATGAAATGCGTTGGCTACTATGGCTATTATAAATTGGGACTCAAATTTTTCATGGAAATTATCAACCTAAAAAGAAAAGGTTCATCGAGAATAAATTTCCTTGAATAAAGATTTGTCTCGCCAATAAGAAGTGTTGGACATCTGTGCCATTTATTACTGGAGAAACAAAATTTGTGGATTTTTTTTATAGTATTAGGAGAAATATATTGGAGTGCTGAGTCTAAAGAAAAAAAATGGATTTCCAGGACTTGTCCTGTTTTGAGGACTAGGAGGTATGGTCTTCAAGACTTGTGCACCATATACAGGGATGCGCAATGCAAACAAAAACTCACATATCTACTAGTGTGGAGAGGTGCAGCACTTATCGCCTTGGCCCTTCTTCTCTTGTTTTGTATCCGTTCATTTGTTTGTTCACCAGGGTCCAAAAATCTTTGGAGTTGGGCTGCCTACTCATGCATAAGAGAGTGGACTGAAGCTATTGTCAATTTTGTTTCTCTACATACATTGCCTGTAGCTTTTCTGTGCCAGCTTGAATGCATCAGTTAGCTCTTTGACCCTTGATTTCTTCCGAGCATCCCTCAGTGTTTTATTACATACTTTCTTTAGGACTTGTGTCGGTGCTGAAACGGTGCTTGAATTTGGGCAAACTTGACAGTGGGCTGGAAGTTGAAATTTCACAAGTAATTGAGCACAGAAACTTGACCATTCTGCTGTCGGAGATCCAGAACCCAACTTTGCTCAGGCAGAGAACTGCACACACTCTTCCAAGATGGTGTCACTAACTGAAGAACTCCACTTGAAACATTTTCGATTTTCTGAGCAAACTGCATGGTGAGCAGCCCTGGCAGGTTCGTGATATGCTAGTTTGGGGCAATGGTAATTATCTAAGGATGATGATCACTCTCCGTACAAGAGGCATGTCCACTCATGCTCATTTGGGGGCTGTCGACCTTATTACACTAAATATGCACCACCTTGATATACAAAATGCCTCTATAGTCTTCGACATGGTCACCCTCTTTTTATATCTTTAACTTCCTCTATAAAATTGTTCCCTAAGTTTAATGGGATCAGCCTCATTAATTATAGAGTCAACAGATTCCCAGGCATACCTACGAAGTTTCCCAGTTTATGTGTACAAGTTTGTCCGGGCCTAGTTATTTTTCTTAGAATTATGGGACTTGTAACCATGGTTTCATACTGGGATAACTAAGACTACTAGTCCTAGAATTCCAAGAAAACAAGCATTGGCATAGCCAGTAGGTCTCGCCTATGCAAGATATATTGACCTTTTCATTTTTTTTTTTATTGGCCTATTGCACAGCAGGAGGTGGCAAACCTAGACGCAGTCCATGCTGGCCACATCACAGCTTATGATGTGGCCAGCATGCACTGTGTCTAGGGTTGACACCTTTCAAAGAGAAAAATAACAACTGTTTGTTGTTGTTTTAAAACTCCTAACCACCTCATGGCGCTTTTTTCCTGCAACCGGTGAGACAGAGCACAAATAGATGCAATTCTCTGATGTTGTATTTAGGAAGAAAAGACATTTGATTGAACAGCATGCTTCTGGCATGGGACACGTTCATTGACATTAGTTACGTTTTCCAAATGCACTATTTTATGGGCTTGACGTGTCAGGGAAGTGGTGGAGAATAAGAAACCAGACTATGGTGTAATGTAATGCATCTCAGAACTGATGAATTTCTGTGTGGATAGGGCAGTATATAGATGCTGCTTTTCATACTGAATTAATGGCCTGTAATGCTACGGCCATTCCTATAAGGTCAAAGAAAAAAGGGAAACCCAGTAACCCAGGGACCTGGGTAAGATAATGAACAGAAAAAATAATGGTCTCTAAGGGGGGAGTGTAAACCTCAGCTTTCTTGGTAGCCATGAGCAACCATCAAAAGACTGATCTAGGTAGGAATCAAATCATTTTTATTTACTTGTTATTTTTTTTAAAAAGGTTATGGTTGAAGTTCTCCTTTGAATACATTTCACAATAATATGGTGCTCACAAAAATACAGCAGCACAGTGAAAGTGAAATAGGTGAATTTAAATTGTGCAAGTGTTATACAAAAAAACAGATGTACACATCTGGTGACGGATGCGGATAAATTAGTTGTTCAAGATCACTCTGTGTCAGAGTACTGGGTTCCAAAACAAATTAAAAAAAAACTCTACTAGTAAATTGTCGATGTTTCAACCCCATAAAATTATTTAATAAGGATCATCATCAGGCCAAAGCAAGATTATTGGACGCACCTAGAAATGAAAAATCATGTTTTAACACACTGAAGCAATATTACTTAATTACATGGTTACCTTATGCAGCTTCTAATTGTTCTCATAACAATTAAGTGAGTTTCCAAGTTTCTTAAACCCTTTCATTATGAAACCCACTCCCCACCAACCCTGATGCAATCTTTGTTCTCTTTACTCTGTGAGTCCATAGGAGTTGTTTTGATAACATTTGTTCTCCTCTGAGGCACTTTATTCTATTGTTTTTTCCACACTATTTATGCTGGTGCACCATAGTGACACAGATGGTGATTAGTTACTGTAGGAAAGGGCACTTTTTGCCATGGTCACCCCCAACTTCTTGCTCACTGGGACTGAGGTTTTTCAACTGAGGTGCACTGTGCCCCTGCTAAATAGGCCCCCAGTGCCTGTGCTCTTTCTATAAAAACAGGTAACAATGTGTACAACTGGCACACTCCTCTACCTGTGTAAGTCCAGAGCAAGTGATACCCCTAGTATCTAGGAAAGAGGGGCCCCTAGGAGCTGTAGCACAGATTGTGCCACCCTCAGGAACCCCCTCTAAAAATGAGCTGCACGCAGCTGCCATTTCAGTCTAAATGCCCTGGTGCAAACGAGGCGAAAAAGCAACATTGCACAACCAACGTGTGCCATCCCACCTGCGCTGCATCTAAATATATGTAAGCCACCCCTACAGCAGGCCTTGGGGCACTAAGGCAGGGTGCATTACACTTGATGTGTGGTCCTATATGCACAAGCAGATGTGACCCTGTGATGTGCAGCCCCATTGCTGAGCACTGCAAGTGAACAGGGAAATCATCTTAAGGTGTATTCTGGACACTCGTCATCACGAGTGACCCAGTCACATAATGGCTTCACTGAACCCTATGGTGTTTGGTATCAAAGAACTCATCTTAATAAATCCAGGCTGATGCCTTCCTCAGATTTATTATGGTATGCACCCAGAGGCTTCCCCTGAACCCCACTAGTCTCTGAGTGTGTTATCTGACTGAGCTCAACCAGCCTGCCACCACAGACAGGTTTCTGACCCCCTGGAGGTGAGAGCCCACACTCTTAGTAGTCAAAAGCAAAGCCTGCTCCGGAGAGGGGTGTTGTCACCTACTCCAGCAGATATGCATACAAAGGCCAGGGGCTTCAAAGGCCGCCTTTGGTATGTAAACCCCCAGCTCCTCAAGGTGTAGCCACCCCCTGCCCGGAGGCCCATTTGGCACCAGGACAGGTGGGACAATTAGTTAGCCATTAGACATGTACCACATTTGGGCCAACTAGGGGCCAGATGTAGCAACGTAGCAAATTGCGACTTGCAATTTGCGAGTCCGTGCGACTCGCAAATTGCAAGTCGCAATTTGCGATGCAGAAAGGTGTCTCAGACACCTTCTGCGAGTCGCTGTGGGGTCGCAAAGACCCACCTCATTAATATTAATGAGGTGGGTCGCAATTTGCGACCCCATAGCTACTCAGGGCACTCACGGGGATGGAGGCCTGCTGGGAACAGCAGACCTCCATGTCCGTGACTGCTTTTCAATAAAGCAGTTTTTTTTCTCCAAAGTGTATCCCGTTTTCCTTAAAGGAAAACGAGCTGCACTTAGAAAAAAATACCGAAACCTTTTGTTTCGGATTTTTTCAGGGCAGGTAGTGGTCCCTTGGACCACTGCCTGCTCTGAAAAAATAATTTTGGGTCCAGCACAAAGGGGAAGGGGTTTGCGAGTGGGTTACCATCCACTTCAAGTGGATGGTAACTGCGAGTCCATTTGCGACCGCTCACGCGGTCGCAAATGGAGTTGCATACCACTGTGACTCGCAAATAGGAAGGGAACACCCCTTCCTATTTGTGACTCGGAAATGCATTTTGCGAGTCGGTTCCGACTCGCAAAATGCATTTCTGCATAGCAAACACGCATTTGTGATTTACGCCGTTTGCGAGTCGCAAACTGTTTGCTACATCTGGCCCTAGATCCCTATGCTGGGCTTCCTGAAGTGGACACTTGGAGAAGGGGTCCGCCATCTTGTTTTTGGTTGGAACTATGCTTTCTGGGATAGTGATATGCCCACTCCCCACAGGAAGCGGTCATATAGGGAGTGTAGGCACCTCAAGGGTAAGTAGCCCTTTGGCTACTATCCTACACTCCTCTAAACACCCCGAAGTTGAGTACTTAGGTACGTGCCCCATCTTCAGAAGAACAGATTCACTGGACTGAAAAAGAAGGACCTGAAGAGCTACGAAAAGCAAGAAATGAGAAGCAGCAACTGACTTGGCTCCAACCTCGCCGGCCTGCCTGCTGTCCTTGACAACTGCGCCAAAGACAACTCGTCCTGCTGCTGTTCCGCCTCCAAAAGCCCTGGAGGGCTGCAAGCACTTCAAGTAGTAAACAGGGTCTCCTGTGGAGTAGCAGAGCTGCTTCACTGCACCCTGCAGGCACCGAAGAAGAACCTTGAGGGCTCCGTTCAGCCAAACAACCGACACTGGAAACCACCACTGCACCCGGGCCACCTAGTCTGAGCTGAAGTGGGCCAACTGTGCCAGCGTGGTCCCTAGGCACTCTAGGTCAAAAGCCCACTTTGAGTTTCTCAACTGTGGGCTTCTCGATGCCACCTGCAGCGCCTTTGAGCAGGCTCCCTCTACCGCGACTGCCTCCAGTGACAAAGACCCAACGCCCCAGGACACCTCTGCACCATGCCAACCCCAAACCGAGGAGAAGAGGACCAACGGTGTCCCTACATTCCTGAGCATCACATGACCTGAACCCTCCTGTTGTTTCAGCCGGACGGAGGGCCCCGCAAGTCCCTACATTAAGGATCTTTTCCCAGGACCGTTCCCCATTGAAACCAACATGGCACATGATCCCATCAAGCATCTCTGCACCCGGACGCCCCAGAGACTCTCAAGGTGATCTGTTGGTGCTGCCTTGTACCTTGCCCCGTACTTACCTTAACTTCAGAAGTTCGGTCTTGTAAGTCGCTGCTTTGTACCCAGATGCAATATCTGTGTTTTTCTCTATAGGATTGCATTGCAGCCTAAGAAACATATCAAGTACATTGCCTGTGTTCTTCAAAAGCGCATGAGTATTTATTTTCATGAAAGTATTCTGGTGTTGAAACATAATATAAACTAACAACTGGTCTTGAGTTCCTTCTTGAGTGTGTCTCATTTATTCCCTCTGTGAGTTCAACAAATGCTTAGTACAACCCTCTGATAAGCCTAACTGTTTGCCCACACTACCACAGAATAAAGCTTTTGGGATTATCACTTTTAACCCGATAAACCAATAAGGGTCGCCTGTACTATATGCATAGTGTACATTTGGTACACTTCATAGATAGCCAACTTCCTACAGTTCCCTCACCTTCATTGTTGAACCTCATACAGGGATCACCACACATATTAGGTATGTCCCCATAAACACAGGATATGTTTGTTTGTTTTTTGTAATTAAGTAATATTTCTTCAGTGTATTGAAATATGATTTTTTCCACATGCTTCCAATAATCTCATTTCGTCCTGATGATGACCCTTGTTAAATAATTTTATGAGGTCGAAACATCGACAATTTACTCATGGACTGTTTTTTAAATTTGATTCAGAAACCTATACTCTGACCAGGAGCGGTAGTGAACAACTAATGTATCGGCATCAGTCACCAGTTGTGATCATATGTTTTCTGTATAGCACCACATTTTTGCGACATGTATTAAAAGGAGAACGTCAACCATAACTTAAAAAAAAAAAAGGGAATAAAATTTATTTGATTCCAACCTAGACCAATGTGTTGATGTTTGCTTCTGGTTACCAACGAAGTTGAGATTTAGAACTCCCCCTTAGGGACCATTGTTTTTTCTAGACATTCCTATAAGGGGCAATAATGTTATTTAGGGGTCAAATAACTAAACGGTTACCATCTTGGTAATCCCAGACTTCTCAGGAAAGTGTCAAAATATGGTTTATATTTTACAAAGACTTTATCAATGAACTGCACTATTAAAGGAAAAATGGTGCTGACCATCATATGTGCTATAATACCAATCACACATGCAGGGCAGACAAAGACAATGAATTCAAAAGATCATGAAAGACACAGTAAGCATATAAATATGATAAAATATTTAGTGATACATGCTTGATGGATCCCAGCTTGATGTAGAATGCTATAATGATGTTATTTGAAGACCTGAAAATCTCTTCTGAAACGTCTGAAGCACGTGCACTGCTCAGTGTGTTGATATTACCTGCAGCTTTAGGTATCTGCTAATATATAATTTCAATCTAAATACATAGGACTCCTTTTGGGACACCTGACAAGCGTACTTGATACAAAGCAGAACAATAAATGCTGTAAACACGAAAGTTGGATAAAGTTTAAATATTAATGATTATGACAGGATTCTGGTGGATGTCATTAACAAAAAAGACAGAATAATTTATTGGGCCTTATGTCAGCTACAGACCATTGTATTGCGCAGGGGCAGGAATGAGGGTTCCCATCATATCTCTGTCATCAAGATTTCAAACTTCTATGGATTCTGGAAAAAAAGCTCTCATCAAAAAGTTGTCATGTGACACCTGATCCACCTGACCACAAAATCGAACATGTTCAACACAACATATACAATATAGCACATATATAATATAGCACTGGCAGACTAATAACCTGTGGTACATCCAACAGACAACTCCCTCAAACGATTACCTCCATGTTCCTTTTGTTTCTTGAAAGCTGTAGCAATGGTGAAAAACCATTTACTTTTCAATTACATTTAAATGATGGAGATCATTTGACCCATTCCCAAAACCTGTTAAGCATTCTTATGAGTTTTGCATTACAATGGGCAGTGGGAGGAAGCGGGTGGGGGTGAGAAACAATGATAGCGGTAGGACGGCAGGTGGGGAAAGACACACAAGAGAGGGAGCAGCAACAGCTAAAGAAAGGGAGGGGGCGGGAGATGGACTGCAGAAGGATGCACTCTATAAATGTGTATGTTAAAAGGTAAAATAAAAGTACCTGCAGGAGCCTGTGGCCAGTGCAAGGACAATGGCTGCAGAAAGGAAGCTGTGCTTGATCCATGGGCCACAGCAGAGACAACGAAGCCCTAGGAGGCACTGACCAATAAAAAGCAAGGAAACAAGAGTGACGCTGAAGCCAATCTGGACAGGAGGGCCATGTGTGCTTTTTACATTCAGAACGATTTAATATTATTAATATAATTGAACACCATCTTTAATTTGTTTACTCATTGAAAGTCAGAAAGCACCACTTTTATTTGTTAAGTGGGAGCAAGGCTGTTCTTTTAAGGAGGGCTTTGTAGCTGTAGAGGAATACATGCATACCCTCCTGATTCTGCGAGGAGACCTCTGTTGTTTCACAATGGTGTCTCTGGTAACACTCCCACCTCACCATCTGTGCCTCTAGGTTCACTGGCCAGCCCTTTTCCATTATTCAACACACTTTTCTTCATACATGGGAATTTCATGCTGCAATAACTGGAACATTTCCTATAGAAATGAATGGCAATTATTCTTGCTGACACTACCACAAATAATCTGAAGAGGGCCAACCTGTACAATGTATGTATGTTTGTGGTATCTGTATAGCAGAAATCTAGCCAAAAATAGCAAAGTGCTGCATAGTTTCAAAGACATAGATACAGCAACTGGTTGATTAGAGGGACAGCTAGATTCTGTGAGTTGGGGTGGGCTGTTACTTCCTTGTGGTAGTGTTTTTAAGAAGGAATGTCTTTCCTACATTACCACAGGTTTGGGGCAATCCTGAGATACAAGAATGTTGTTCCCGGTCCTGTGTATGTAAACAAGACTGCCTTTATTCTTTTTCAGCAGTTCTTCATTGCTAGTTTGATTGTGTGCAGTCTGCAAATGAAATGGTGTGCTTTGCAGCTATATATGGTTGGGTTCCTGCATTGACGGCCCAATGTTTTTTCTTTTAGAAAAGACAAGTATGTTTTTATTCAGAAAAACTGAATTCCACAACACACTCAATAAAGCACAAATCTTTGTGGTCCCATGGCATCTGCTGTCTAGGCCTCTAGCGGTCTCTAGTGTGCAGCATCTATTTTAGGACATCCTCATTCCTAACGCCTCATCCATACTTCTTATCCATGCTTCTCATCCTTACTATTCATAAATCATCCCTACTTCTCCTCCATCATCCCTATGTCTCATCCTTCATCCCTGCTTCTCATCCATCATCCCCACTTCTCATCCATAATCCCTACTTCTTATCCCTCATCCCTCCATCTCAACCCTATTTCTCTTCCATCATCCCTACTTCTCATCCCTGCTTCTCATCCATCTCCCATTATTCCTACTTCTCGTACCTCATCCATCTCTGCTCTCTATCCATCATCCCTACTCCTCATTCCCCAGTAATACCCACACATTTTCAGTTTTGTGAAACACACCTTCACACTGATTGGTTGGCAACAGCCAATCTGAGTTGTGAGAAAGGTCTGCATTCTATTTCACTGAAAAGCAGCCATCTCATTGCATGTGATGGGTGAAGACTGAGGAGAGTAAATGCAACTGTGTGCATTGTTTCCAGTGAATTCAAGACTGTACAACATTTCATTATATTTAACTGTTTTTCTGTTTACACAGGCCTCTGCAGAAATCTCTGCTGGTTTGGGAAATACATGGAGCCCACAGCTTGGCCCATAAATCAGCTCTTGGAGAAAGGGTTATACAGTTCATCTACAGTTAAAAAAAAATCTTTATTGTTTCAGAAAGGAAAAAACAGCTCTCAGACATAAAAGCAGCCTCAGATTTAAACAGTTTATTTGTTACGAAATGAAAGTAGAAAAGGTTTGGATTAATTGGATTGTACTGTCAACAGAGTAGATTTTAAACATTTTCTTTCTACATATGAAACTGAAACCAAAAAGGTTTTCTGTTGAACTGTATAACCCTTTCTCCAAGAGCTGATTTATAGCCCAAGCTTAATTGGAGGCTAGTCAAGTAGCCCTTATAGTCAACTCACTGGTCCTTGACACAAGTGGGAGTAAGTCCAGCCCTTTTCTTTTCTTGTAGTCTTGTTGTTTTAGACAGCGCTTCTGGAAGTGGCATCTGCAAGGTCGCAGTAACTGAGGGGACTGTCAAAGCCATAACACCAGTGAATCCTAAGAGGAGGAAATGATGGAGTTTGCTCCTCCACTGTGGCAGCATTGTGTTAGCTTCTTTGCGCTCCAGGGTTAGGAAAATGGCGATTTAGTTAAACATGGCACCTGCTTTGCAGCACTACGAAATGGCAGAACCTGTATTACCAAGCACTATATAAAAAAAATGAGTTATTCCCAGACTACCCCAACACGCACCAAACAAAGAGCCCTAGGGGCCAGGATGTGGCGTAAGGCCAGAGCTTCTGACTTTGGAGCTGGGGAACACGGTTTGAGTCTCGGCACCAGCTCAACATCCTCTGATTCTAGGCAAATCACTTAGGGGGTTATTACAACTTTGGAGGAGGTGTTAATCCGTCCCAAAAGTGACGGTAAAGTGACGGATATACCACCAGCCGTATTACGAGTCCATTATATCCTATGGAACTCGTAATACGGCTGGTGGTATATCCGTCACATTTGAGGCGGATTAACACCTCCTACAAAGTTGTAATAACCCCCTTAATCTCCGCTGGCTAACAAAAAATGGATGTGTTCTTGTGTAATGTAACCGGTGCTCATGTAAAGCGATGTAATACCTTTGTATCAAGTTTGCACTAACTGAACTCTATTTGAAGAGGCCCAATTTACATCCAAAGGAGATGTTTTTTGTTATCAAGTTTGAAGCCCTGAAGTTCATGGGTTCGGAGCCACAACTCCTTGTCCACCATTTTGGAGACAACACCTTTCGCCATCGTCTTGCCTATAACTAACCTACGTGCTTGGTTGGTGACCCTCCGGAGGTTATCAAGAGCATGTGCTATCACCTAATATTAAGCTCTCCTTAAGTCAGCTGCTTAATGAACCCACTGCAGAGGTCTTGACAGAACGAGAATGTCACTGGTTACAATCCTGACATAGCTGTTTCACCTCTTCATCTCTGCAAGGTCGATGCAAATGAATTATATTGATTTTGTTAAGAATAGCACCTGCATTGCAGTGCAATGAAATGGCAGAACCTATATTACCAAGCACTATATTAAAAAAAAAAAAAAAAAAAAAGTTATTGCCATAGTGCTCCAACCTGCACCAGACAAAGATCCCTAGGGGAGAGGATATAGTGTAAGGGCCAGAGTTGCCAACTTTGGAGCTGAGAAACACAATACGAGTCTCAGTGCCGGCTCAACATTATTACAATTCTTGGAAAATCACTTAATCTCCCCTTGCTACCAAACATGAATGTGTTCTTGTGTAATGTAGCCGGTGCTCATGTAAAGTGCAGTAATACCTTTGTATCGAGTTTGTGCTATATAAAACTGCAAAAAAAAAAAAAAGCGCTCTAATACCTTCATGCTGAGTTTGCGCTACATAAAAGTGCAAAAAATAAAGAAAGAAAACAGACCCCCCCCCCCCCCAAAGATATCGCAAAGAAACTGCAAGATGCCCCAAAAACAAGGAAGAGAAAGAAACAACATACCTCCAAGAGCGCAAGCCGGCGACGCAAAAGAAAAAATTGTGTGTCACACAAAGGTACATGCCCGATCGTGCAATAATATATGTAACAGGGCCAGACTCCAAGGCGACAACAAAACAACCTCAAGACATGAGCGCGAAGCAGTGACGCAAAAGAAAAAAATAGTGCGCCACACTAAGGCACATGCCAGATCGTGCAATAATCCATGTAAAAGGGTCAGTCTCCAAGGCGATAATGAAACAACCTCAAGGCAGGACAAACGTAAAGCATTCACCAACATTAAGGGATTTTTTAAAGGTAGGCCCAGGAACGAATGAAAGTGATGGGTGTGGTTAAAGCCTACAGAATAGATTACAACATGTCAAGCAGAGCAGCGGTTGCATGCTGCTATGCTCAACCTAACAAGAAGAACAAGTTCTTATTACATTTTACGTGTCCTTACAGAGAAGACATCCAATTGGTATTTTCACTGTAGCAAGGATGAAGTCCCACTGAGGGGAGGGGGCATGGGGCTACACTAGTCCAACCACTTTGTGCTAACTTCCACTTGGTACCACATAACTTGTATTTCAAGGAATCAAATCATTTGTTATATTAAACCCTACATGTTGCAGATGTCAGATTGAAAGTAACTTCAATTTAAAGGTGCTTTAGAATGTAACTTTATTGCCTGAAAGTTCTAGTAGCCATTGATGATTGACTACAGCAGCTGTCATCTGAGACAGGCTACTGCTGTCATACCAGCAGGTGTGAATGGCTCACTGGGAAAGGGAAGAAAGATCTTTTGATAAGAGGTGTGATCTCCTCGTGACAGGATGGCCAGAGGGCCGTGGCTACAGATGGCCCAGCTGAAAGAGGCAGCTGCCTCTTTGAGTCAAATTGTGAGTCACACTGTAGCCTGCTGTGTCCTTTGTTGAGGTAGACAGGCTGGCATATCCACCAAAACTTGAAAAAACTGTTGCAGAACTGGTTTCCAAGAAAAAGCTGTTCCCTATACTGGGCACAAAAAGGTTTTACCAAGGGACGAAGGGTCCTAACATCTTGGATTTTGGCACAGGGATTGTTTAGTGCCAACCCAATAGGAAGGGATGTAAGAGTTGTATGGTTGCCCTGGGGGAATTTTGCCTCCATTGGTTAGAGAGTCCTCTCCACCCTCAAACTCTAAAGTGACATAAAACTGGCACCTCTAGCTTCCACCCCCAGATTACTACCAGGCTTGAAAAGAACAAAAGGACTGCACCTCCTGAACTGTAGACTTCAGAAAGAAAGAGTGCACCTGCTGAACCAAGCCACAACTTCAGAAAGACAAAGGCTGCCCCTGCTGTTGAACCCATAGGGAGAGACCACAAGAGAAGGGTTGGACCTACTCCCACTTGTGTCAAGGACCATTGAGTTGACTTCAAGGGCTATTTGACTAGCCTATAATTAAGCTTTAGGCACACAAAAGCTAAAGAGGCCCTGCACCTGCACAGTGCTCAGATGAACAGTTGCCAATGGACTTGCCCTGGACTCTGTTGGTCAAACCCATGAGATCAAGTCCCTGATGTAGAGGGCCATTTAACAAAGGAACCAAAAGTAACTTTTCCTTATTTGAAATGTACTCAGTGAATTAAAAGACTGTATACATCATCTAATAACATGGAAGATAACACTGAAAATCAACGTGAGACTATGAATGTGCTTTAAATTTGAAAATGCCCCTGTGGAAAAATATAGGCTGGCCAAACCTCAGGATCAATGAAAGTTAGTTTGACGGAACACAAATCTGATATTGAGAATAAAAAATAAAATATCAAGCCTTGAGAGACATTTCCTGGAAATGCAACATTTCAGGTTGTAAAGTGGTGAGAAAGTATAAGAGGTGGGAATGTGAAAATGAAACTGTTGAAAAGAGAAACACAGGGTCGTATTTCTGCAGTCGATTTCCGTAAAGGTCTAAACAAAAGAGTAAAATGTAATTTTTACTTGTAAAATGAATAGTGTTATGTAAAATATGCTGGTTCAGGTACAGATATAAAGGGTAGTGTTCAAGGACTTCAACTGTGGTAATAAAAAGGGCTAGAGAGCCAAGTGGTGCGTATTCCATTTAACAGACAGGAGAAGCAGAGATGCCATGTTTGTTGGCGAAGAGATGTACAAGTGAACTCAAAATGATAGTGTGCGGTCAGACAAAAAGGAAATTTAAGAGTAAGGAAACTGTAGGATATAACAGAATTTTGGAGGATGCCTGGATGCGACAAACAATTAAGATATGATTTGGAAATTTGATTTTTGGGTCTCTTTTTTTAGGTTGAGCATGCAAGCCCATCTGACCTGTTAGTGTTGTGGGATTTTAACCACGCCCACCTCACACCCATCACTTTCACTTGTTTTTGGGCTTGCCTTAAAAAATCCCTTGATGTTATTGGTAAATGCTTTACATTTGTCCGGCCCTGTGGAGGTTTTGTTACCGCCCTGCAGACTGACCCAGTTACATGGATTATTGCACAATTGCCGATATGTTTTACTGTGAGCGAACTTCTTTTTTCTTTGATGTCCCTTCTTCGCACTCAGGGCGGCCATGGCGCTTTGAATCGGCTCAACCAAATCATGTTACCTACAACACCACTGAATATGGAATTCAAGAGGCTGGATACTTGTGGGACAAGGGTCCTCTCTTCCATCAGCTTGGCATTGTGGTCGGTGAACACTGCATGCCCCTTGGGCTGGTACTCTTATGCCTTGTGGAACACGGATGCACATCTGCTGCCCATGGTTTCTTAGGCCAGCCAGGCAACCTGAACCAAGCGTTGGTTTATGGCAGGGATACAGGGAAGTTCACCAGTGTAGACTGGACACCACTGATTCCCTAGGCAGGCAGAGCGCCATGCCTGGTTGTGGTCCACTGGTCTTTCAGGGGATGTCCAGCCATCTTTGATAGACAT
Source organism: Pleurodeles waltl (assembly GCF_031143425.1). Classification (NCBI taxonomy): domain Eukaryota; kingdom Metazoa; phylum Chordata; class Amphibia; order Caudata; family Salamandridae; genus Pleurodeles; species Pleurodeles waltl. Next base: position 83,390,945 of record NC_090446.1, read on the forward strand.
GCCCTTTGAATGCTCCTGCCTTTTAAGTTACAAGGCTGACAGAGCGCTCAAGTGCTTCAAAGAACTGAGCCACTGCCAGATCAGTAGGCTTCCGTCTGCAGCAGCTGTCCTACTGCCCCTTCCATTGCCACGGTCAAGGTTCCCATGGGCACCCATAACACCCATCTCATTCCCCCAGGCCAGCAAGCTTCTGAGTCCTTTGATGTTCATGGATGCTGATCCATAGAGGACACAGGACCCACACCCAGTGTACTGTCCAGTCCCCTGCAACTCTGGCTGCCTCCATGCAGCACACCCATTGGTGGCAGGATCTGGTACCACAGCGGGATCAGGTACCACCTATCTTGATGGCCGGTAATAACATCCTGCAAGCAGCTCCTACAGATTGTTCAGAAGGGTTATGCCCTACCCTTCAGGAGACTCAACCAGCCTTAGCACCATCCCCAGAACAGCTGACGGAGGCCAATCTTTTTTGCTCAGTGAGGAAGTGCAGGCTCTGTTTGCCAAAAGAGCCATTAAGAGGTTGCCAGCATCAGAAGGAGCACGTTTGTTATTCCTACTACTTTCTGGTACTGAAAAAGGACAAGTCCTTCGTCCCATACTAGATCTTTGCCCTCTCACAGCCTTTCTATTGAAAGAGAAATTAAAGATGCTCATGTTGCCGTAGGTTTTGTCTGCTTTCGGCCCCAGGACTGGGTAGTAGCACTGGACCTCGAGGACACATTTTACCAAATTCCTATCCTGCAGGCCCACAGGCTTTTCCTTCGGGTCACAGTAGGTTAATGGGATTACTAGTTCACAATTTTCCCCTTTGGCGTCACCAGTGCCCCTCAGATGTTCTCAAAAGTGAAGGCAGTGATAAGCTATTGAAGGCTGACTCCACCCTCCCTCTCCCCACCCTTTTCCTCGCCAACCTTCACACTACAGTAGATCCTTTGCTCTCGCTGGGCTACTCGATCAACATCTCAGTCACACCTGACTCACTCTCAGGTGCTCCCTTTCATATTAGTCATTCTGCACACCTTACAGTTCTGCGCCTATACTTTGAAGTGGAGAGTCCAGGGCAACCAGGCTTTGGTCCCAGTGTTTTGACCTCTGTCCTGAATTTTGGGGAGACTGACTGTGAGGCAGATGGCGTCATACATCATGCTGGTGAAACATGCTCAATGGTATATGCAAGGGTTAGCAGTGGGATCCGACGTTCCAGTGGGCTCAACACCAGGGGCATCTCTCTGATCTGGTCAAGATTTCGGGGGAGACTGCAAAAGATCTGCAGTGGTGGTTGGACCAGCAGCGGACCAGCAGCAGACCCCCTTTATGCCCCCCACCCACAACTGTTAGTGCTGACCGATGCATCACTTCTGGGTTGTGGTGACCATCTGGGACCGGTGATGATCAGGGGACTCTGGTCTCTGGAGGAATCCTAGCTCCACATCACCCCCTCAAGCTGAGTGTGCTTTGCTTGGATTGGAGGAAGACTTTCAATGCCAACAAAGATGGGTTGGTTCAGATGTTCATGGACTACACTAATGGCATGTGGTATTGCAACAAGAAGGTGTGGTTGGGGTCATGGATTCTATAGTAGGAGGCCCTATCCCTCTGGACTTGGCTATGAGTGACATGATATCTTCTTGGTGGTGCTGTACCTGGTAGGATCTCTGAAAGCAAGAGTAGACCAACTCTGCCATCCATGCCTTATGGATCTCAAATGGCATATGCTTCCAGAGGTAGCGCAAGGTCTTTCTGAAAATAAGGAGAGTCTTGACTCGATCTATTCACTGCCATGCACAGCCCGATTCTTTCTTTTGGGGCTGTACGCCAGACAGGTGCTTGTTGCTGTCAGTCTTCCGGTAAGCTGAAATGGAAGCATAAGACCACCAAGCTGGATCCCTCCGAGTCGGACCACTCTGAGCCTGAGAAGTTGCAAGAACGCTCGATTTGTCTACCCTCAATTCCAGTCCCCTACAGAGAAGCAGATTCCACAACTGATAATGACTCATCCTGAGTTTCTAGAGTCATCAGAGACGTCTCAACAGACTGAGGCCTTTTGGCACTCTTCCAGCTCTTTCTTTTTGGCCACATGAATCTGCAAAGGCCTCCAGATACTGCTGGTGGTTCCCCATTTGTGCCTTCTGGACTTGTCTGTTTCTGCTTTAGTGCCAATGCAGACTTTTAGGCAGGCACCAAAAGCTATGCTGTTTACTACAGAATGCTTTGACAGAGCAGTTTACTCTAGCATGGTGCTTCATCCGCTCGCTTGAATAAGGTCCAACGGCTTCTTTGGAGACCTGGAGGACCATCTGATGGACATACCAATAGATGGCACTCGCTTGTTTGGTAAGAAGGCAGATTCATAACGCTTTAAAGAAATCCAAGCCATGGTGCATTCTTTTGACCTGTTTAAGCCAGTGAGTCAGTATCCTTAACAGTCTTACTCCTTTCAAGGTTACTGCAGTATCACCAAGGCCCACCATCCCCGCATCAGTCACCCTAGTCCTTTCGCAGTGGGGGACAGATCAAGCCGCTAAGATCCAGTGCGCAGGGGGGAGTGAACTTCGCAGATCCAACTGTAAAAGCCTCCAAACCACTTTAGTTTACTCTTAGTGGCACATGGCCATCTTTTGGGAGCCTGGACCAGACATTTCCTCCAATGGTGGTAAAATATATCTGACCAGTGGCCCCTCTAGATCATTCAACAAGGCTATGCTCTGCAGCTCCTTTTTGGCACTGCTATATCTTCCACCTATGTCAAAATACCTTTCCGAGGAGCACTTGTTCATCTTGCTCTGAGAAGTGCAGATTCTTGGTCAAAGGAGCCATTGATAGGGTTCCGGCCCTGGACATAGGGACATAGTTAATGCTGCTATTTCCTCATGCCGAAGGGCAAAGACCTCTGTCCTGTTTTTAGATTTCTGTTCCCTGTCGCTTTGCAAAAAGGGATTCAAATAGAAGATCCTCAGGCTGGCCCAGGTTCTTTCTGGCCTGTATCTAGGCAACTGGGTGGTGCACGTTGAACCCTCAGATCACCTGCTTTCATGTACCACTACTGCAGTCCCACAGATGATACTTGCAGTTCAAGTGTACCATGACCATTTTTTGCTGTACTCCCCTTTGGCATCACCAGTGCCCCACAAGTGTTCACAAAAATGATGGCAGTGGTTGCTGCCCATTTGCAGAGATTGGGGACACTAGTTGTCCCCTACTTCTGACTGGCTGTTTAAGGCATTCTTGCCAGATTTAGTACTAGACCACCTCCAGAAGATGGCAAACCGCATGAAATTGTGGGGTTCAGGATCAACAAGCTGAAGTTGCAACTGACTCCCTCGCAGAAGCTGGCATTCAATGGAGCTATCCAGGCTATGGTGCAGTTGGGGCTTTTCCTACTCTGCAACAAGTCCAGGACATTCAAGCTGTGGTCTTGGTGTTTCAGCCTGGGTCCCTGATCTCATCGAGAACAAATCTTAGGCTTCTTGACCTCTTAGACTCCTGCATCCCCTTGCTGATAAAACCAGGAGTCTCATGCTGGTTCTGTAGTGGAATATGAAGTCCCCATGGTCACAGCGTAAAGGAAATCTGTTGGATGCTATGCTGATTTGGAAGAGGTGGCTCACAATCTGCCGTGGTGGCTGATGTAAAGCAGTTAGCCCAGTGTCAGGATCTTCTCCCTTCCCCACCGAGGGATGTCTGTGCTGATGGACTTGCCACTAATGGGTCAGGGAGAGGGAGATCAGATTTTGGCCTGCAGTGGAAGCTCTTCTTCATATAACTCTGGAGTTGTGGGCCATTCTTCTAGCATTGTGGGCCTTGATGCTATTCAACATGGGGAGGCTAGTGCGGGTTCCCACAGACCAAGAATTGTTATCCTAGGCGCTGGGATAAGTTTGTGGCCTGGTGGAGTAGCCACAAGATTTACCATTTAAAGTGTTATCTGTCAGGTGTTATTTCGTTGGCCTGGCAGTGGGCACTAATGAGTTATTTGTAGGGCCTTTCTAGTTTGCCAAACAAGTCATCCTTTAAATTATCTGTTATAACGAGGTTTATAAAAGATTTGACTCCCGTTTACTCACTGACAGTTTGATGCCACACTGAGATCTTTATTTGATCTTAACATTGCTCCTGTGTATTCCCTTTAAAACAATGCGTAGCTGCTTGCTGCTTCTTACTGACTTTAAAAACTCTCCATCAGCCTGTTGTGTAAGTAAGCTGCAGACTGTTGGTACAACAGCCCTATACCATCTTTTTTTCCTAGACAAACTGGAGCTGAGAACTCTGACCTTTCTTGCTCAATCATGACTGCTTTCCATGTTGGACAACCCACCGCACTGCCAGGATTCTTTGCCCCTCCTCACTGTACGAAAGAGGAGCAGCGACTTAATCTATTGTACCCCAAAAGTGCTTTAAGTGTTTATATTGATCGTACCAAAGAACACTGAGGACTATCTTGATTTTTGTGGCGCTCCCAGCGCCGAAAAAAGGGTTCTGCAGGCTTGCCCTTTTTATGCTGGAGCGAAGAGGAAGCTGTACAGAAGAGAGCCTGGGGTAGGTGGTTAGTCCTCTGCATTAAGATCTGCTACACACTGGCCAAGAAGTAGCCTCCAGAAGGTCTTAGAGCCCATTCCTCCAGGGCTTAGGCTGTCACCGCATCTGTATGTGGAATGCCTGTCCTGGCCTGGACATCTGACATGCTTTATTTTGGGCGTCTGTGCATACATTAACAAGGCCTTGCGATCCAGGTCTAACTATTATCTCTTATAAGAACAAGTTACTTGCCTTTGATAACATTTATCTGCTGAATAACCGGTCTAACCTTAGATTATTGTTCATTAGTTGCTTTCAGTGGGTTTTTTATTATTATTTTTTAATGCTCATGCCCTTCTTCAGTTTCTGCTTACCATAATGGTCTCTTCTGCTGTAGTGGTTTCAGGATAATTCTGACCAGCAAGTCTTGGTGTTGGCTGGCAAACGTTCCTCCCCGCCCCTTCCTTTCTTATCCGACATGAGTGGTTACACAACATTCTGCAAGGCCAAGCTAAAACTTACATAGTTGACGTTCGTGGCTTTTTTTTTTTTATGTTCCTCTGAAGGAGTCTTGCTATGAGGAAGTGAAATCAAAGCAGAATGTGAAGATTGTGTAATGAATATTCAAAATTGATGAACTAAGCAAAATACTTCCAGGTGCTTTTGAAAGAATATTATGGAAAGGCAAATTCAGAACTGATTGAATAGTGCAAGATGAACTGAAATGTGAAACTTCAAAAAATGTCAGTGGTTAAACAGGTTTTGGCTAGCCTCCTTGTATGGATAGATGCTCTTGTTGATTATCCTCGATTTAAACAGCAATACAATTCCATATTATTTAAATGCAATTAGGAAGCATTTCTTTGTGCTGCAACCTAGGTATTCACACGCTTTATTACTTCATAACTTGAAACTTCTAACTTTGGCTTAATTCCCTATGGAACAAATATTGCTTTTAGAGTTGTGAGGATTTACTTTTTTCTCCCTTTCGGTAATGGTGGGAAATGAGAGGACTCGAAGTTGTAACATAAACACAGGAATGGTCAACAATGAGTGGTTGCCTATAAAAAGAGCCCATACTTCACGGACCAGTGTTCCCAATGTCGACTAGCAGTCTAATTTGTAGTTTTAACTGGATTTCCGCTAGCACCGGAATTTAACTATAAAACTTGTATCGGGATGGACTCTGCCAATGCAAGATAATGTACATATCCTTGTTGATAGCCTAAAAATGAGACCTGGCTCGTCTCGTGCATTAATGTTTTACTCCTACACAAGAGTGGCTCTTGTAATCATATTATACGGTGTGCATGTTATGGACTGCTGGCCCACTGGTGCTCGCTCCTGAATCATTGTGCTCCAGAGTAGATTTGTGCTTTATTTGCTATAAGATTGTCTGGCCCCTAGCGTCAGTATTTGTTTATCTGCAACAATAGTCTGTCTCGTGATCTGTTTTTGCTCTATTTTTAGGCCCAGATAAATGGATATTGAGATCATTTTGGGCTATCGGTCTCATTTTTTATTTCTAATTTCCTGCTGAAAAACGAACTCTGCTGGTGGTCGGAGCCTATTTCTCATGTATGTATTTATATATATATATATATATATATATATATATAATATTACACACACACACACACACACACACACACACACGCGTGTGTGTAGAGCATGAGACGGGAAAATGAGTTTTTGGTAGATGAGGACCACCAGTTCCACTTAGTTTGTCATGTCCATCGTCTCCTGCAACATCAGTCTGTTCTATAGCTGGTTTCCACAACTCTAAAACTACTTGTATGATATGCAGATGCACAGGGTGTAATGTTGTATCTAATTCCAAAGCTGGTTGTGGAAAGGGCCATGACCTATGGGAGGTGAACCCTCTCATTAAATCTACCTTCTTGGGATTCTTCCAGTCCCTGAAAGGACCTCACTGAGAACTGTTCATTGGAAGAGTAGAGAAAATGACCAACTTGCAGCTTCTGAAACATCCACCCCCTGATGGTGTCGATCCCTAGGGAGATGGAAAAGTGACAACATTTTGGCAGATCGTGTCGGATTGCTCGTTCTCCATACAGGCTCGTAAGAGACAGGTTGGCCTCCAGCACAACTACATGCAATGGAGAGCCTGACATCCAGGCAAAGAGTACCCAGGACAGTGCATAGAAAGGAGACGGTCGGCACATGAATTCCTGCTGCTTCGCCCATAACGCAACCTGATGCTGATATCATAACCTGACTCCCAATAGTGACTGTGGCTCACTGCTGCCGCATGGCTCTGTTTACCCAACTCTGATCGGCCTAAGGACATTAGGTGAAAGGTTTAAAATGTAAACTGGTGACCCGGCACAAGCTCCACAACAGCAGCTCCAATCGCTTAATTCACTCACAGAAATACTGTGCAGCCAAGCCCAATCACAGAACACAAGTTTCCTGGCACTGCATAATTTACATTAAGACCGCATCGAGCTGTCTGGCGACCATTTATTGGTGATACACTTTACTGAAATGATTTGAAACAAAATAGGATGACATCTGCTTCCATACCCATGTCTTGCTTCTCCAGAAGGTTCTGCCGACATTGAGCGCATAGTGGCAACTACAAAAGATTTTAATAGACAATAGAAGGTCTACTCACAATACAAAACGTATTTTAAATCCCGCTTGGAGTGACACTACTCGTGGCGGTTTTCACCTCCAGCTCCCTTGAGGTAAAACAAAATGAAAATCTGGCACTTCCTGGAAAAGTTTCCCTGTATAGCAGCCAACTTACATGAATGCAAGGTTACATGGTATGTAGTGCTGTAGATTCACATGCTCTGCATACTCCAGCTATCTAGTGTTGGGTCCGGAGTCTGAAACCATTTTCGAGTCACTGGGTCGTGTGACTCCTCAGTGATACTGTGCATGGGCATCGACTCATTTGTTAGATTTTGTCTCTGCCATCTGGTTCGGATATGTGTCTACACTCTTTCGACTCGGTCTGGTTCAAAAACTTACTTTCAGTCTTCTCTTATTGATATTGTTTCTCAATTGTGTATTTCCATCTCTCATTCATCTTTACTTGTCGGTCTGGGCAGTGACCGCTAGCTCTCCGGGTGGGACCTCGGGCCATTCCGGGCCTATCTAACCATGCAGCATCATGGAATATCCTGAGCTGATGTAACTGGTGCGGTTTCATTTCTGTCTTCGATGTCACTAAATTCTCCCACAGCAACCACCATCTTTTGTGTAACAACTTGTGCCTCTCCCCTGATCACCATGAAGCTACCTGCGATGCCTGCAAATCCTCCCGGTTGAAAAAGACCCTTCGGGACCAAAGAGATTGTCAGTTGGAGATGGCACACAAGACTCCAGATGGCACTCTGGACATCTATGGGGAGGAGCACGCTCGAGAGGAACCAGAACAAGAGGAGGCCTTGTACATTCAGGACTCTGACTTGGATGTCCAGTAGTGTATCGAAAGCCACAAGGTGACGTCAGCGCAACCTGTGAGTACCATGGCCCCTCCTACCCACTCTAAGACTGCTAAAAAAAGCCCTGTACAGAGGTCGCCGAATTGCCACTGCCACCAGGCCATGGCTGGATCTGAAAAACTGCTTTAGCTGCCCTGCTCTCTGGCTCTGAAGATGGCCAAGACCACAACAGTCTTTGGCATTGACCTCCAGCTCCCCAATCTGAGCCATCTCAATCCGGAGTTCAGCACAGAGTACTTCGGCTCCTTGCCGGCCAGCTTCCACCTCTACTTCAGTGCACTGTTATCACTTTTTGAACCTATTTTGGAGACCATGTACAATCGAAAGGGCCTCCTCCATGTCCAGTAGGGTTCAAGGGCGCATTATTGCATTATTGACTGGGGGTGAGTGTTTGACAATGTTCAGCATTCCGTCCATCCCTTGTTGTTTTTGCTTTGTCGCCCAAAGTGGGAAGGGTATCCCCAGACGTGGGTCCCGTGCTTCCCATGCCACTGGATTCAAGCTAGCCTGGCTGATGAGGGGTGAAACCCCGAAACCGGTCCCAGGATGCTTGTTTCCGGTCCAGTGAGGAACTGGCTTGGCAGTTCGGTCTGGACTGTTCCCATGAGGAACAGGGTCAAGACTGATTTGCATATGGCTGGGTCCAAACTGAGGTGGCATGGTGAGCAAAAGAACGATGGATTAAACCCAGATCTAGGACTGGGGGTGAGTGTTTGACAATGTTCAGCATTCCGTCCATCACTTTTTGTTTTTGCATTATTGCTCCCCCATCCCCACTGTTATGTTGATGAGGAAACTTTCCTTTCAAGAGGCTTTGGACACTTCACCTCCAAAGAAGGTCACCAAGGACAAGACTGCCAGCACACCTCACGAGCTTTCTCCTCTTTTTCTTCCTCTTCCTCCTCCTGATCCACCTTCCTTACTCCCTGCTTCTCCCCCATCTTCCTCGCTCATTTACCTCCCTCATCTACTGCAGGAGACCTAACACCTCAAGGTCCCCTGTTGATACTGGGGAAGATTTTGCTGGGACACAGCAGGACCATTATCTATGGGACACACATGACCCTAATTTGTATCCTGCACGACCCTCCCCACGAGAGGGTAGTACGTCCTACCAGCAGGTAGTAGCTAAGGCAGCTGCCTTCCATAATGTTGAGCTGCACAGGGACCCCGTTGAGCAGAACTTCCTGTTCGATACCCTTATATCCACATACAGAAATATCCAGTTTCTCCCTATGCTACCTGGCAAGCTTTGTCATTCAGAAGAACTTTTTAAAGCACCTGTCCGCTCTAGGGTCATCACCCCTAGAGTAGATAAGAAATATAACCCTGCTCCCTCTGACCCTCTATGTATCAGGTCGCTCTAGACTCTGTAGTGGCCACCATTGCAGGGAAACAGGCCAGTAGTCAGGGCACAGGGGACTCGCCTCCTCCAGATAAGGAGAGTAAAAACATGGATGCTCTCCACAAAGGGGGTGGCTTCCCAGGCAGCCAATCATTGGTGTATTGCCAATTAACAGGCCTTGCTAGCCAGATACAACCGAGCTCGATGAGATGGAGGAGCTCCTGCAATTTCTCCCAGATGAAAACCACAAAAGAGGGGCAATCAATCACAAATAGCTCCATCTGCTGTGCCCTAGAAGCTGCAGACACAGCTGCACACAGTATTAACTCTAGTATGTTGATAAGGAAGCACACGTGGCTTTGAGCAGGTTCAATTGAGAGGTCCAGCAAGCAGTGCTTAATATACCCTTCGACGATCACCTTTTAGAACCTCAAGTGGACTCCACCCTCGCAGCTGAAAAAGGATATGGACACCGCAAAAGCCGTGGTTGCCTTCCAGTCCCCCCGCAAAAGTGGCTCTTTACAATCAGAGGTGGTTACAAATGCACAGCCTTGGAGGCATCTACCTCCCAAACCAGACAGCCTTCAGCCTCTTATTCTAGGGGTTTTCAGGGGGGTCCTTTAAAGGCAATAGCAGGGGCAGTGGACAGAGCAACGTCTCCTAAGGCTCTATCTCCACTGCAAAACAGTGACTACCTACTAATTAGTTCTCCCCCAATCCCCCCTCCCTGCTCACTCCATACCTGTCATGGAGCGACTTCAAGATTTTCATCCAGAATGGGTCACCATCAGTACGGACTGATGGGTCCTTCCATTACCCAACATGGTTATTGTCTGGAGCTCATTACTGCTTCTCCGAACATTCTCCCTCACTTACAGGCTATCCCATGACCACCTCACACTTATTAAACAAGAGGTTTAATCCCTTTTTCTCAAAGGGGCCATCAAGCCTATTCCATTACAACACCAGGGGTCGGGAGTTTACTCCCTATACTTCCTCATGTTAGCATGTCTGACCTTAAGTAAACTTACAAGGAGACGCGACTAGATCGTTTCACCTTTTGACTCGCGATTAAGATGTTTTTACCATAGCTTCAGTACATACAAATCTATAATCAATACACATCAATAATCAACTGTAATAATCAGTAGTCAGTAATTGTCACGCACCATGACCTTTCGGTCACTAATAACCACACCTTTTTAGTAAAGTTTGGAATATTTATTTCTGTTGGAAATGGCCTTTCTGCAGGGTCACCCCCAAACCTTTTTGCCTACCTCCTTTTTTCTGGCTTTAGGACTCTGCGCACTATACCACTGCTAATTAGTGCTAAAGTGCATATGTTCTCTACCTCAAAACATGGTGACGATGGCTCATACCCAATTAGCTTATTTAATTTAATTTACTTGTAAGTCCCTAGTCAAGTGCACTACCTGTGCCCAGGGCCTGTAAATTAAATGCTACTAATGGGCTGCAGCACTAGTTGTGCCACCCACATAAGTAGCCCCCTAACCATGTCTTAGGCCTGCCAGTGCAGTGCCTGTGTGTGCAGTCTCCTAAATTCGTTTAACATTGCTGTGAGACTTGCTCCTTTCATAGGATAGCATTAGGTCTACCCCCATATACTGTTTGAGTGGTATATTCTGAACTTGGATGTAGTAGCCAGATCATATTTAGTATGGCCAGAATGGTGATGAAATCCTGCTTAATGGTGAAGTTGGATTTTATATTACTATTTTAGAAATGCTACTTTTAGAAAGTGAGCATTTCGCTACACTTAAATCCTTCTGTGCCTTCCAATCCACGTCTGGCTAGGTTTAGTTGACTGCTCCCTTGTGCATTTCAGACAACCCCAAACACAGGATGCTCAGTCACACTTGCACACATCTGCATATTGAATGGGTCTTTCTGGGCAGGGAGGGTGGAGGGCCTGACACTTGCATGTCAAAGGACAGTAGCCTGCCCTCACACAAAGGACTGCCACGTCCACTACTGGGACCCTGGCAGACAGGATGAAACTAAAAGGGGACCTTGTGCACTTCTAAGCCACTCTTTGAAGTCTTCCCCCACTTTAAAGGCACATTTGGGTATTTAAGCAGGGTCTATGACCCAACCAACCGAGACACTTCTGGACAAGACACTTTCTGGAGGAGAGAACCAGAACCTGCAAAGAACTGCCTGGCTGCCCAAAGGACTCACCTGACTGCTTTTCTGAGAAGGACTGCTACCTTGCTGTTGCCCTGCTGCCTTGTTGCTCTCTGGCTGTGCTGAGAAGTGCTCTCCAAGGGAATGGATAGAGTTTGCCTCCTGTTCCCTGAAGTCTCAGGATCAAAAAGACTTAATTCCTGCAAGAGATCTCCCTGTGCGGTGAAAATATGTGCATAGCCTGCAGGAAACTGTGCATAGCCGGTATCGCAGTGAGAAAATTGCCCCACGCCGAACCGGAACGACGCAGCCCAACTTCGCAAGGAGAAGATCGTCGCAGTGCCAGTGTAGCGACCGGAAATTCAACACATGGGCCACTGGATCGACGCAAAGCCGAGCCGGAACGACACAGCCCGACTTCCTGAGAGGAATCGATGCAGTGCCTGCCGTGCAGTAGAAATTTCCACACAATGCCCACAGGATCGACGCAGCCCCTGTTACTTCGTCCTGCAAGCGCCGGATTTCAATGCATTGTCCGCAGGGCGTCCGAAAAACCCTGCAACCCAAAGAGGATCACAGTCTACGTGCTGGAAATCGCTGCAAAGCCTACCCTGTGTGAAAACTCGACTCATCGGCTGTGTGCACCGGAAATATCGATGCACACCTCACTGTTTTCCACGTATCTCCTCATCTGCGGTCCCTTGCGGAGAATTTGAACGTAAACCAGGTACTTTATGCTCGCAAGATACACTTGTTGCTTTTCAAGACACTAAAGACACTTTATCATTTTACAGTGATATTTCGACATATACTTATTGCATCTTCATGATTTTTCTTTTGGCTATTTTCTTTTGTGTTTTGTTATCTTTCATCTCTTGTACATAACATACAAATAAATCCTGATAAACAATGCTGTGCTCTGCATCTTACCAGATAAATATTATATATTTTTGTAAACACTGAGGTGTATTTTTGTGGTGTTCTACTGCGTTATTGCATGATTACCCTGACTAGTGTGATAGTCCTTGCTTGGACAGAGGGTAACCTGACTGCCAACCAAAGACCTAACAATTTCCCTATATTAGCAATGTTAAGGTCATGTGGATTAATCCCAAAATCAAATGAAACACATACACAGCCTGCATACAGAAACAATACTGGCTGTCCAAAGCGGCAGAAGAAACCTAATCAAAGCTTGAAGTACATCACATCCTGAGGTTTCGGTGCAAATTAATAACAGTCAACTGCGTTTAAGTTTAGCGGAGAAATTCATCAAGCATTATTTCCTATTAGCATAATTTCTTTAGTGAGGATCCTTAACTAACATCATATTAGGATCAGCATGTCTGGCTTCAAACTATGGCTCTATCAAAACAGTGCAGTTGGTACCTAGAAAAGAAAAGCAAATATGCATAATAATCAACAGTCCAATTCATAATACATATCCTCAATGTGGATCAGCAAACAGTCAATCTTTGTCTTCAGGACATGATTCGATCAGCAAGGCATCAGGATTCAGTATCAAAGTTCAGAAAACGCAAAGTCTTTGAGCATTAAAGTTATGCACGTCTCTTGTCAACATGCACAAGAAGATATCGACCTTTCGGCCAGCAAGAAAATGGCCAATGACGATATCTTCTCAGTGCAGTGTCCTTAAATCAAAACTATTTCCCAAATCCATATTGGTCAGTTAGTCGCATGTTCATACTTTGTCCAATAAAACTAAAACTCCAAATCTATGAATTCTACCATTACTCCGTTCACAAGTCGTTGATTGGTTTGTCCTCAATGTCCTCATCATCCAGCTTGTCGGGTAACAGTATTGTTGCAGCTTCTACTCGTGTCAGTAGCTCCTTTGTTCTACTCCTGAAAAAGTCCATCTCACACACATTGCACACAAAATGTTACATTAGCAAGAACAGCATCTTCTAGCAGTCGGTTCTCATGAGAAACTTCAGTTATGATCACATTTAAACAATACAAACTGGAAATCACAGTTTAACTCTCTAGGACAACCATTTGTTAAGCGTTAAGAAATACAGCTTTAACAGAGGGCCTGTCAAGTAGGCCAAGACTTTCGCTAATTTAAGGCCTACAATTAATAATGCTAGAGTATAATGCATAACCTTTAGTATGACGTATTACTACATTAGTCAAACATATATCCAACATGTCACAATATTAATTTGCTAATAAGTATACTTTGTGAACATTGGCGGCCACTTTTCGTAATCACATTTTCAAATGCGTGTATTTTTCTACGTTATATTTTCTACATAATCCCTTATTCAGAAGACATGAACACTTGTTAATAATTTTTATTAATACACCTACGCTAGCACTCACACCCAAAAAGGACAGTTCTCTCGGACCTTCGGAACCTCAGACCATTAAACCATTACATTCTCCTAGAAAACTTTTTCATATGGTTATTCTTCAATACATTATCCCACTTTTACAACAAGGCGACTTTGACAGCCCTAAATCTAAAGGATGCCTACTTGCATATTCAAATGCACCCTGAAAATATTTGACTTGTGGTTGAAGGCAAACATTACCACTTCAAAGTCCTCCCATTCGGGATCACGACTGCTCCCAGGGTCTTCACAAAGTGCTTAGCAGTAGTCTCCACACAGCTCGGAAGACAAAAGGCAAAACATACACGTGTTCCAGAACCTAGACGACTGGCTCATCAAAGCCAGCACACTACCTCAGTGCCAACATCACACTCAGATGATGGTGAACCTCCTCACACTGGGATTCAGTCAACTTTGTCACATCCAGCCTCCAATATATTTTGATACAGCCCCACCTAAGAGCTATTCTCATTGCAGAATTTGGGATGATGGCCTCCTGCTTGGTCTTCATTCCCCAAGCCAAACTCCACATGCGTCCCCTACAGCAGTGTCTGTCTTGTCAGTGGTCTCAGTCACAGGGTCACCTGGAAGATCTACTGTTAGACCACCATACTTTCCTATCTCTACAATGGTGGAATACCACCAACCTGTGGTTGCAGCCTTTTCTGGACCCTGTGCCTCCGGTCATTCTGGCCTCACTCTTCACAGATGGTTTGGGGTGCTCACCTCCAAGACCTCACAGTACAGAACCTTTGGGATCTCGTTCACCAATCCCTACATTTAAGTTGTCTCGAGCTTCAGGCACTATTTCTAGCCCTGAAAGCTTTTCTTTATCACCAATTTCACAAGGGTGTCTTAGTCCTTATGGACAACATGACAGCCATGTATTTCCTACAAAAACGAGGAGTGACTCATTCGTCCCAATTGCTGCAACTCTCTCAGACAATATGGAAGTGGGCTCTCCACCACCACATTCAGCTAGTGGTAGAGTATCTCCCAGGAACGAGCAATGGTTTTGCTGACCTGCTCAGCAGGATGCCGCAACAAGTTCAAGAGTGAGAACTCCACTTGCAAGTCCTTCAGAAATACTTCCTAAAGTGGGGAACTCCTCAGATAACTTTTCGTTACAGCAGAAAACGCAAAATGCCCAAGCTTCGCCTCCAGGTACCCACACCCTCTCTCCATGTGCAACGCTCTATGGATGAATTGGTCTGGGATATTTGCTTATGCTTTTTCACCTCTCTATCTTATTCTATTTCTGGCTCTGAGGTTCAGGCAGACATCTCACCATGATCCTTGTAGCTCCCACTTGGGCACATCAGCCATGGTTCACCATACTAATAGAGGTCTCAGTAGTTTCCCACGAGAAGCTCCCCAACAAGACTAGACCTTCTCACTCAAAATCAAGGACAGATCAGACATCCGGACCCCATGCCACTCAACCTTATGACATGGCTCCCAAAGTCAGAGTTTGATTACTTGGGTTTACCTATGGAATGTATAGGTATTCTCAGGGAAACTCGTCCCATAGCCAGAACATGTTATGCTGCAAAATGGAAACGTTTTGTATACTACTGCCAACCCAAATCTATTAATCTCATTTAAGCTACTGTCCAAGACAACTTTCTTCCCTGTTCAGAGCCCTGGTCATCAAAGCTTTCATGGAAGGCATTAAAAGGTTTATTCCATCCAGAGTGCCTGCTGCACCATCTCGGAACCTCAATATTGTGCTTACCAGGCTCTTGGGCCCACCTTTTGAGCCACTTCAGTCAGTCAAAGATCTTTATTCGGCATTTGCCATAAAAGTACAAATTAAAATCACCTATACAAGTAAACAAACAAACAAAAGGGATTAAGACACAGCTCATAACATCAGATCTTACATATATTACAAAAAAGAGGGCAAAGTGATCTAGTCCAAGTTCCTCATTCGCAAAATATTCCAGTATTCAGAACATTAACTAAGGTCATATGATATAAAACCAGAAAACTTTTTAGCTACCCTGAAATATAATAAAAGCCTTTCTCCCTGTGGGAGGATCTATGCTATACCAAATCTAAAATTTTAAACCGAAATAAGTTCTAAAACTCAGCATAAATAGATTAATATATTGCAAAAAGTATTAGTAACGATTCCTAATAACAATAGATGATCTGATAAAATTTGATACCTGAAAACAAATTTTGTCATTTGATAATTTCTGAAGATGTATCAAAGCTTCCTGATAATGGATCGGTCTTAATGTATGTAAAATAGGTAAGATAAAAGCATTCCTCGGGTGGCATAAAGAGAACAAGAAAGAAAAAAGTGGGAAGTACTTTGCTTTGAACTAGCATCACAGGGACAAGGTGGTAAATCTTTTTGCCAAATACACTGATTCGGAAAGGCCACCTTAAAATGAATCCAATTCAGTCTAAAAAAGGTTAACAGAGAATACATTTTTGGACATGAAAACCAGGTCAGATAGGGTTCTATTTATAAGGCAGAAACAATCTGGGTATAAGAATCTAAAGATTTCAATTTTCAGACAGCTATGAAGTCTTATGTCTAAGGTATGCTCAGAGTATCGTGATTTCAGCAAAGACCTAGCAGTTGTGGTTAGCAGTTGTGGTTCATCAAACATATACTTAAGCCCCAGCTTATCAAAAGATGATCGCAAATATGAGAGCCAGGGAATCCTGTTCGAATTGGCCACCTGTATACATTCAGTAATACATTCCTGTACAAGACTTGCGGCTGGATTAGTCCAACATCTAATCCACAACAAAAGAGGGGCAATAGAAACTGTGTCCTCTAAAAAGCATAGACCCAACTCCTCGTGGATAATTATGTTTGCATTACACTTAAGTACCATCAACAGTCTGCGCATAAATTTATTCTCAATACATTGGAGAGTAGGTACTTTGATGTGGCCCCAGGCACCAGCTCCATATATGGCTGCTGAGGCACACTTAGAATTATATAGCGTCATAATCTAAGAAGATGGTCTATGACCCAGTTTACGGGCAAATCGAAAAATTGCTTCCATATTCCTTGCCATTTGTTGGGTCTTAAATTTAAGGTGGGTATTCCAAAGCATAGGAGAACTGGAGCGTGGTTTGTGTCTGACTGGGACGCGCGGTTTCTGTCTTCCTCTGCTGGAGACACAGAGTGGAGGGTTTCTCCCTTTGTGGAGCACCTGTGGGCTCCGCCCGCTGGGCCACGCCCCGTACACCCTCGAGGTAGGTGGGGGAGTTCCCGCCTTTTTACCAGGATGATGGATGGACGACTAAGTATTTTTTACCCATGTTTCTAATTATGTATTGTATGTGCAGATGTGTGTGTATAGTCATGTGTGTGTGTGTGTGTGTATAAATATATATATATATGTGTATATGTTGTTTCTGTGCCTGGCATGTTTCTATGAATTTCTGCTCTCTTTTTATCACACTTATCTACTCATCGCTCTTATGTCATGTCTCTATCAAACTATCCTCCATTCTCACTCGGACTCATCCCAAATCCCTTCGACCACTTCCATCTCCTAAATATCTCTGCCTAAGCTCATCCCTCCACCCCCACATCTAACTCACCAAACCTCACTCTACCTCTGTGACCTCCCACACAACCCTACTAAATTCTCCTGCATTCATCTCACCCTGCTACTATGCTCTCCCTAACCCTTCCACATCCTCTTTCCCCTCCGCCCCCCTTTTATTCATCTCAAGCCTTTGGATTGAGCAAATGAAGGATAAACTCCCAATTAACACTTCTGGATTTCTTTCCTCCTCCACCCCTCCATTACTCCAGTCAATCTAACTAACAAACTCTCATATCCGCAACTCAAATTAACTCATAATAATACTAAAACTGTACTCCTTATTAAATTATACTAATCCATCACTAATTCTTGTTGGGTACCGGAGTAGCGTGCTACTCATCGAAAAGCGCTTCGACGCCTCGTCAGGGGTAGTAAGCGCTATATAAATACGATTACAATTACAATTACAATTACAATTACAATGCCGTCCCCCAGCACCTCTCGCTCGTCCTTCAGTTTCCAGTTCTTGGGGGGCGGAGGCAAGCGCCGCTGAAGATGGCGGCTTATTTCTAAAGCCGGACAGAATGAGGACAAAGAAGGGGACCAAACATGTTTTTTCCCCGTCAAATGCTTCAAAAGAACTAAAAATACCTAATTGGAACCCCACCGGAAGCTATTGAAATTGGAAATTTTAAGCAAAACTCGCTTCATCACCGACTTCACGATCGAAGTCAGGATGAGCAACTTTTACCGCCGTGGAATTTATTGACACTCCCTTGAAACAAAATGAAACGAAGTTGGTACACCAAGACAAAACGGTATTTCTCTCCTTGAATTCTTCATTAATAAATACTGTTTACCTTTCGGATATCATCGGCCTCACATTCCACGTCTCCTTCATATTGCACATAATCTTAAATATACTGTGCACAATCCGCAATGTAGGGAAATGTGGACTTGGACGACGTTCCCTTAGAACCGAAAGTTACGGAAAGGAGACTCGGATATGCAATGTAACTTCCTGACTCATGGCTTTTGGATAATGCGGTCACGATGCACCAGAAATCTTCTGTCAATTAAGAAACACACATTCTGAACCTTGTTTGTTTGGCAACGTAGCTCCTTTTTTATAGGGGGTAAAAACAAAAGAAAAAGACATAATTCAAAGCTTATAAAAACGAAATGAATAGCTTAGATCCGTAAGCTTAAAATAATACTGCAGACTTTCTCTTTCACCCTAGAAGGGTGCTAAAATACTCGGACATTGAATACAAGTGCTCCCCTTAATACTACCTTCTGCAGATGACATTTGCATGGTTGCTTGCGTAAAAACTGCTGTGTTTTTTTCTTTTCTTTTTTCATCGGTTTCTTCTTCTGAGGTAAAGTGCATTGAGACCCCATACACAATTAACAACGCTGCGTGTTCCGTTTCTACAACTTAAATAATACTACTGTAATGTGGTATTCAATAAGCTTATATGATGATTAGACCTTGCCTAACAAACTCCTCTCCAGACTCGCTTTCAACTAATGATATTTCTGACCTTTATTTTCTATTGTACTGCAAATACTAACTACTCAAACGTGACATAAGGCGTTGGCCAAGCAACTTCGTATTTTTCTTCACGGCAGTAGTACTCTACCAAGTGCTTATGTTTACACATCAAAAGTACAGCTTATATTGACTCTACGAACTAGATCTTGAAATATGTTGCTCTCTTTTCACATTGTAGACATTATACAGTGGGCTCCACCTTATCAAGGCAACTTTGATATCTATCATAAATAAGTTTCTGGAACGTAATAGTTATCATACATGTCAGATCCAAAAGTTGTACGTCAATTATCATATAACGCAGCCTTACAATCTGTACCAGAGATCGCAAACTCCCAACATACAATGGCTGAATCTGCTGCATCATCCACGACGACTATGGACACTATCTTGAAAGAACTTTTAGCCATAAAATCGTCCATTTCCTCTTTAGAACACACAGTGTCCACTAATACCATGGAAGTCCAAGGACTGAGGAATGAAGTTGCCAAATTTCAGATTAGTATGCAATCAACGGATGCCCGTCTCTCTGATGTTGAAAATCTCATCGACAAGACACCTGATAATAGTCAAGATATTGGGTACCTGCAACAAAAAATGGTTAGAAGATCGAAGTAGAAGGAATAATCTTCAAATTATAGGCCTTCCAGAACAAATAGAAAAGGACAATATTTTGGACTTTCTGACCACTTTTCTTCCGACCTTAACGAAAATTACTCTCACACAGCCACTGGATCTTCAAAGAGCTCATCGTGTACGTTCGCGTGGAATCACTACATCTGCGAGATCTAGACATGTCCTGGTGTTATGTTTACGTCATCAACAGGCCCTTGAAATCCTTATGGCTGCCAAAAAACATGGGCCATACGACTATGACTCCTCCCAGATAATAATTACAGCAGATTTTTCTGCATCTACAAATTTAAAAAGGAAACTATTTTTAAACCTACGCACCAGGTTAAAGAGAGATCAAATATGGCCTTTTTGGAACCTGCCACCATGATTGTGACTTTCCAAGGGAAAACCAAGGAATATTTTGATCCCCACGATTTAGAATCCTTTTTGAATGACCTTGATGACAATGACACTGAAATGGAACATAAATCTACCTCACATACAGATACCATAGAATCTACATCTTCTATCTCTCCAGAGGATGTAGACCAAGGTGAATGGGTGTCTGTGCATCGACAATGGACACATGGTGGTAAATTTAAGGCATGGAAAAAAAATCACCCAGGAGACAAATCTAGATCTCCCATCAAACCATGAGTAAAGATCAATATATTAATCCTGTAGGGGTTGTTTGCTCTATTTATGACGTAGGAAACTTTACACTATGTCCTAGCAATGGTTTCCCTTTCTTTTCCTCTTCTCTATCTTCCTTCCACAGCTTTCCGGCTTCTATCCCCGGATTAAAGTTTAGTTGTTGAGTGTACACACTGTCTTATCTACTGAGTTGGACAACTCAGTAATAATCGATTTCTCCGATAAGGCGATACTTCCCTGTTACTATATTTTTAACAAGTCTATATTGATTTAAATATTCAAATCTCATATTGTTACAAAGCTACAATCTTGATACTCTAATCTCCTCTTTCTTCTTTCTCTATATTTTTTCCTTTCTATTCTCCTACCTCTTTTATTCATTTTCTTAGTTTGGTATTATATATCCTTTTTTTTCTATCTCGATATTGTTATAGTATGTCTTTTAACAAGTTAAAACCTTTGAATGTTGTATCTCTAAATGTTAATGGTTTGACGCATTTTATCAAGAGAAAGAAGATAATTAGTTATCTCGGTCAACAAAAACCAGATATTGCTTTATTACAAGAAACACATCTTACTGAATCAGAAAGTGAGAAATTGCAGAGAGACTGGATAGGTCAAGTAATACATGCTAATATAACTCATAAAAATCCTACTGATACTGTCGCACCCATACGGAAATGCGGAGTGGCTATCCTTTTTCATAAAAACTTACCATATAAAATCTTACAAACCTGGACAGATGATGAAGGCAGATATGCATTCGTTAAAATACGTGTCAGAAATAGCCATATGATCATAGGGTCGATATATGCACCTACTGATTCCAAAACGATATTTGTTTCAAAAATTAATAGGCTACTTTCATCTTTTGGACCCACCAAAGTACTGATTGGCGGAGATTGGAATGTTACTATAGATCCATTTATTGATAAGTCTGGTAAACCAGATACCCATCATTCCACCGATAGATATATTTTGAAAGATCTTATAGATGACTTTGCTTTACAAGAACCTTGGTGTTTATTACATCCACATGACAGGGACTATAACTTTACATCCTGTGCACACTCCATTTGTTCTAGAATAGATTATTTTTTAACTTCCCCAACAATGATACAGTTAATATCGCATGCCAGAATTATTCCTTCTAGTCTATCTGATCATGATTTAATAAACCTGCATATTAATATCGGACTTACTCAACCTCCTAGAACTCATTGGAGACTTAATACTTCAATGTATAAAACACCACAAGCTAAATTAAACCAATGCCAACATGTGGATCAGTTTTTAGCTGAGAACAAAGACTCCGTTACAGATGCTAGTGTATTATGGGGGGCAGGCAATGCTGTCATTAGAGGACTGATTATGAGGGATTCTTATCTCCTTAAAAAAAAACTGACTGCAGAGAGGAATTCATTGGAACAAGAAGCTCTCTCCCTTACGAAAGACTATAATAAATCTGAACAACCCATCCTTCTAAAAAAATTACTATCAGTTAAGTTTAGACTTAATAATTTACATACCTCTCAAGCTGAAAAATGCTTATTTCTAATACGACAACATCATTAAGAAAGGGGGGAGAAAGCAGGATGTCTTTTAGCTTACCAACTACGTCAACAAGAATCGTCCAGAACGATTCCTGCTATTAGGAATTCTTCAAATGACTTACTTACTCTACCTACGGATATAATAACCCACTTTCAACAATATTATGAAACACTTTATACTTCCTTGAACTGCGAAGATACACTATTGGAAGATGAATTTTTTAAAAATGTAAAGATCCCAAGATTGACTCAAGAACAGAAACAACGATTAGAAGGGCATATATCAACAGAAGAGATAGCTAAGGCCATTGATTGTCTAGCTACAAACAAAATCCCTGGAGAAGATGGTTTCCCCATTGAATTCTATAAAATCACAAAAGTTCAAATTATTCCAATCTTACACTCTTTCTTTAATGAATCTCTAATCAAAGGTCACTTCCCACCGGAATTTTTAAGAGCACGCATTACTGTGCTTCTTAAACCTGATAAAGACCCTTTGGAATGCTCTAGCTATAGACCCATATCTTTGATAAATTCCGATATTAAAATTCTAGCCAAAATACTTGCGATGAGGTTAAATTCAGTCATCACGTCTCTCATCCATTCCTCACAAGTGGGATTTGTTCCATCTCGCTCCTCCTCTAACCATCTTCGAACCATTCTACACTTGTTTTGGCAACAACGAAAACTGGATAAAAATCCTTTTATCCCTAGACGCTGAAAAGGCATTTGATAGAGTAGAATGGGGATATTTATTCCGTACTATGGTTAGAATGGGTATCGGTCCAGATTTTATTGCTCTTGCTAAAGGAATGTATAATTCCCCTACAGCTGCGATTACTTGCAATGGTTTCACTTCCCCATATTTTAAAATTTTACGTGAAACTCGTCAATTATGCCCTCTTTCTCCTCTGTTATTCCTTATAGCACTAGAACCCTTGGCTATTGCAATCCGGCAAAATACTGATATACAGGGTATCGCTACCTCATCCGGTGAGATTAAAGCTTTTTATTACGCTGACGATATTCTACTCACACTATCCAATCCAAATTCCTCAGTTAATACTCTGATTAATCTACTAACCAGCTTCTCTGCATTCTCTGGATATAAGATTAACTGGTCTAAATGTGAAGCCTTGCCAATGAATACCTGTACCACTCCAATAATTTTAAGGGATTTCCCTTTCAATTGGAAAACATCTAATTTGAAATATCTTGGGATTCTACTCAATACGGGGCTGAAGAATATCGCGATAGATAATTTTAACCCCATTATAGACAAACTTAAAAGAGATTTTGTTAGATGGTCTCAACTGAATCTTTCATTATGGGGAAGAGTGCAGAGTATCAAAATGAATACAATTCCGAAATGTAATTATGTTTTTAACATGCTATCACTCTCCCATTTCTTCAATCTTTTTTAGGACTACAACGTCTTTAATAAATCGCTTTATCTGGGGAGGAAAAAACCCCTGTATAAGTGGTTCAAAATTACATTCATCTTCCTTAAAAGGTGGCCTCAGACTTCCACACCTGGAAACCTACTAGATAGCACAACAATTATCCCATTCGATCTCTATGATATCCGAGAAGGATAAGGTCCCTATATGGGTCACACTGGAACAATATCGACTGAAATCTACCACTCCCATGGCGATTTATTACACGAAATGCCCTAAATTCTCACCATCCTCCAATCCAATCATTTACTCATCTCAATTAGCATGACAAAAAGCACACAAAATTATAAACTGTAACGTTCATATACATTTAAATGCTCTGCTATGGAATAACTCAGCGATTATACATAGAGGCAAAGAGCTAAATTGGTTTGTTTGGAAATATTGTAAAATCAACAACATATCAGACTTATATAACCGAGATAATTCCTTGAAATCATTTTCACAACTACAAGAAACATATTGACTCCCGATCTCACAATTTCATAACTATATATTATTGACATCGATTTTGAACCTTATGACATCCTTGAATTCGGATTCTTTGACACATTCATCCATTGCACGTCATATCTATATATGGAGAAATTTTAAAGGCACGGTATCTGGCCTTTATTCTTTATTAATTGACAAATCTTTTTCAGATAATACATCCAAAGATCTGCAATCCTGGTGGTCTACACGACTTAACATTACCTATACAGATAAAGCCTGGGCTAAAGTTTTAGAGAATTATAATAAAGGACTTCGAGATGTAAGGTTGAAATGTAATTATGTCAACATTCTACATAGATGGCATTGGTCACCTTCGAAACTTTATTCTGCTAAACTTAGTAATGACTCCCGCTGGAGATGTGACCAGACCAACTGTGATATTGTTCATATTCTATGGGATTGTACTACACTCCAACCATTCTGGATACAAATATCACATTACTTAAGGAAAGTGATTCCCAATATCTCCTCAGACTCACCTCGCTTATTTTTATTACATGATAACCATGGTCTAGGCACGCTCTCTTCACACTTATTCAGATGGCTCTCTACTGCAATTAGTGTAGCCAAAGTTAATATACTGCGTTTTTGGAAATCTAATGTTTTACCATCTGTCCAAACTTGGTTAAAAGATATGTTTGATATTGCTCAGTTTGAAAGAATGCTATATAAACTGAATGATAATTTACAGCAGTTTGATCAAACATGGAATGTATTCCTGACTAACTGACAACTTCATATCTCTATTTCTATCTTTATATGTTCAATGATTTATGAGTAAGACCTCATGACCCCATTATATTTTATACACCATTGATAATTATTTTCAAGATATGTTTTAGATAGGTATAACTTTGTGATAACTTGCTTTATCATTTTGACTCAATGTATATTTGTTTATTACTTCTTTGTCATTAGTCTCAGATATAATATAATTAACAATGTCTATTTATGGAAAGTATTTAACTGTTTCATTGTACACTGGAATTTCTTTATTGTGAATTTATGCTTTTAATGGACAATCCATAACTATTTTGTTTTCTTATAAAAGTTTAATAAAGAATTGAAATATAGTTTCATGTTCTTGTCTGCCCCTCCCCGCAACTCCTTCCACATCGTTGCTTGTTTTAAATAGCTATTATGTGGTTTTGAAGACTGAATTGCAGTAACTACTATATGCACACTTTTAATGGTGTGTTATTGAGTCTGTTTTTAAACCACCCTTGCTTCAGCCTTTCCCATGCTTGCAGTGTTATCTCAGCCGAAAAATTAGTTAACAGCCACATACGCCATGGGTCTCACGCTGCACCCTTTCAAGGTGTTGCATCCACAATGCATCTGTTAATGTAAAAACTATATGCAGTTAACCTTCCTCCTGCGTACGAGACTTGCAAGATGGATTCAGTGCTTCGGAATACGTATATGCTTCTAAGTATTTGTACTTTTTCCCCCGCAAGCCCGATGTAAAGGGAAGTCAGGCGTTGGGGCTGTATCATTTTTCTACGTTTTAGAAAAGCGTCTGCAATCTCTGCTGGGTCTAAGCGCATATAAAGCTTGTCATGATTTATAAAGATACTTTTGAGTGTTTTTCTTTTTATGTTCTTTTTATTGGATACTCGTTAAAAGTTATTTTAACAGTCAAAAACTAGTTTTCAGCCACAAACCCCAAGCACGCTGTTCACTTATGATAAAATATGATAACTTCTAGTTTGTGTGAGTGGGCCTGTGCTGCCATCTGGTGTTAATCTGAGAGTACTCAATGCACAGTGCCGTGTACATCCATTAAACCATGGCAGATACAGTGGATCTGGAAAACGTTTCAAAGTGAGGGTACTGCCATCAATGTTATATCACTGAGAGTGAAAAATTCAAGTGTCACACAAAAACAAGTGTAGAACTTGTGGGGCGTCCATTCAGCAGGAGAGTAGTAGGGGTGTAGTATGTAGCTGAGGTTTAGCGCAATGTCATTAACAGAGAACTTTCTAACTATTGAAATGGTCACTAAATTTGAATAAACATGCAGTTTTACTCTAAAACTATATAACGCACAAACAATAATGTGTTGTAATCCGTTTTCAGGAAATATTTATCTTTTGCGGATAACCAATTTAAGTGTTTTGAATTGTTTTGATCCTATTCAAATCTTTGTTTCCATTACACTTCCGAATTACAAAAAAATTGTACCTTGTCTCTGCTTTTCTAATGGCTGATATATTTTGAATTATGGTTGCTGATATATTTTGAAATATGCTTATACTTCATTTACAGCTACTTATGTTGTTGTGTGTTACAAAAAATACTGACGACCCACAGCCGTTCCCTTCACTTCCTGTACCAAAGTAAGATTGCCACCTAGGTCACTTTATCAAAATCCTCTTAATTTGCAGTCAGAGAAATACAAGTATACACCTGTTTCCAAATAAAATAGCAATTTGTCAGAAGACATAGCCTGACATTTGACCTCTGTCATTTAATTCACCACAAATATGACAAAATAAACACAATATTTAATGGCATATCTGTTGCTCATTCACCTTCAGAACTTCAGCACTGTTATTTTGTGGGGTACTGCATCACTCGCACCTCTACTTCCAGTACCTATGGGCAAACAGAACTTCTCTCTCCAAAGCCAAACCGTGCATCGTAAGTCTCCCTGAAGCCCTGTAAACCTGACAAGTAAACACTCTGGGGCTTCATGGCCTCTTTGTTTTCTGAATCAATTAACTGCAGTCACTGAAGCATTGAGGTTCTCCTAAAATAATTGTTTGTCAAGCCAGCAGAGTAAAGAAGGCAAGGAATGTTATTTAGGTCGAGCATGGAAGCGTTGTCTGACCTGTTATCTATCTGTGGGCTTTTAACCACGCCATCCCTTTCACTTGTTCGTGGGCTTGCCTTTCAAATACCCCTTTATGTAATTGGTAACTGCTTTACGTTTGTCCCATCTTGGGGTAGTTTTGTTACCTCCATGCAGACTGACCTTGTTACATGGATTATTGCACATTCACCAATATACTTCAGCATGGGCAATCTATTTTTTTCTTTTATCTCTCCCCTTCATGCTCCATGGCGCTCACAGTGCAGAAAAAGTGCTGGTCACATTGTTATCTAATCAGAGTAATTTCTTTTGGCTCTCCCCTGAGTACGTTCTCTCTCCGGAAAGAACATTAAATCACTAGAGTTATTTTGACATGTTTACATAATATGCATTCTGGTCTGCTTAGTACACATTCTTTGCAGCAGGCATGTTAACCCTGTCTGCTACCTTATAATGACTTCAAGTTTCCACTAGATAAAAGTATGTTCTCTCTTCAGAAAGAACAACACCAGAGTTATTTTGACATTTTTACACTAAACACACTTTCTGATTTGCCTAGTTCACGTTCTTTGCAGCAGGCACATTACCTCTGTGCTACCTTATAATGAGTCTAAGCTTCTAGTAGACAGAAGTACCTTCTCTCCAGAAAGAACATTAATCACAAGAGTTATTTTGACATTCTTACACTATATGCACTTTTTGATCTGCCTAGTACATGTCCTTTGCTGCAGGCACATTAACCCTCTGCACTACCTTATGATGAATCTAAGCTTCCACTAGACAAAAGTACCTTCTCTCTCTAGAGAGAACATTAATCACCAGAGTTATTTTGACATTTTTACATTAGATGCACTCTAAACAGAAAAATGTCACACATGGGGGAAAAACAGCTTTAACAGTTAGTTGAAGGGGGAGGGAGTGGCTGGACATGGAATCTATAGGCCCAATATGGCTTTCAAATTATGCTACCTCAGTATTTAGTGCTTTAACATTCATTTATATGCAGCAGCCGTGTTACTGCATAGCACTTTA
The DNA here is from genome assembly GCF_031143425.1 of Pleurodeles waltl. Classification (NCBI taxonomy): domain Eukaryota; kingdom Metazoa; phylum Chordata; class Amphibia; order Caudata; family Salamandridae; genus Pleurodeles; species Pleurodeles waltl. The sequence goes on from NC_090446.1 coordinate 83,418,486, forward strand.
AAGCTATTTCTGCTTTGAAGAAGTTTGTTTTTTGGACAGGAATAATGAAATTTTTGTTTGAGCGCAACATTACAACTTTACTGAACTCCTTAATAAATACCTTCGAAATGTGTGCACTGTATCCGCTTCCAAACCCTGTGCAGGCAGCCGACCCCAGCTCATGAGCTGTAGCTGCGTCGGTGATGAAAACAGTCAGGTAAGGTGCTGAAATCCTGGCTTTTTTGTTTTTTTACTTTGATACACTACTATTCAAGAGGGCATTCCAACTGTGATATCGTAAAGTTAGAAGCCAGCCCTTGAAGTAGTATTCGTAGAGTTGTCCAGCTCCCTAGTTCAAAACATGATAGGGTGTTGTAGAGTGGAGTGGCAGAGAGTGTTGTGTATTGGAATGGCACTGTATGGTCGGACAGGGTGGCATACAGCAGAGTGGACTGGTGTAGAGTGCATTGGCGAAGAGTGTTGCAGAGTATAGTGACATGGGGGCAGTGGCATTCAATTCTTCGGGGTATAATGCAGCGTCGTAGAACACAGTGGAATAGAGTGGTGTATAGCAGCGTGCAGTAGCACAGAATGGAGCGTAGAGAAGAGCAGCGTGGTGCAAAGTGGAGTGGCGTAGGATTGAGTGATTCAGAAGGCAGTGGCACAGAGTTGAGTGGCACAGAATACAGTGGTGTAGAGTACCATAAAGCAGTGCAGTGGGATAGACTGGAGTAGTGCAGAGTAGAGTGGAGTTGTTCAGTGGCAGAAAATGCAGAGCAGTGGTGTAGAGTGGAGTTGAGGGCAGTGACATTGAGTAGTGATGCAGAGAAGAGTGTAGTGGTGCACTGTGCAGTGACAAAGTGCAGATGTGTATAGAGCAGTGGTTAAGAGTAGAGTGGCGTAGAATACAGTGGCATACAGTAGAGTGGCACAGAATGGAGTAGAGTGGCGTAAAGTGCAGTAGCGTAGAGATTGTTTCAGAGAAGAGTGAAGTGGCATAGAGTGGAGTGGTGCAGGGTTGAGTGAAGTTATATAGAGTGGCAGAGTGTAATGGAGTACAGTAAAGTGGCGTAGAGTACAGTGGGTTAGAGTGCAGAGTAGATTAGAGTGGCATACAGTAGGTTGGTGTAGAGTGCAGGGGTATAGAGCTGAGTGTTACAGAGTAAAGTGCATTGGCATTGAGTGCACTGGCATAGTTCAGTGTTTCAGAGTGGTGTAGAGTACTGTGGGATAGAGAGGGGTTGTGCAGAGTAGATTGATGTGGCCTAGATTGGAGTGGTGCAGAGTTCAGTGGCATAGAGTAGAGTGGTGAAGAGTGCACTGGCATAGCGTACAGTGGTATAGGGTAATGTAGAGAGGCAGAGATTGAAGTGGCTTAGAGTGCAGTGGTGTGGTGCAGAGAGGAGGGGAGTATTTATGATGTGATAGCAAAGCGCCATTACAGACAACACATTTTCAATTGAAATGATCATTACATTTGCACAGACATACAGTTTTACTAATAAAACTATGCAGTGCACAGACAATGTGTGCAAATTGCACCAGAAGTTTAAAAAAAATTGCTTTCATAACTACTGAAATATATTTTAAAATATATGTACAGCTCTACTACAGGCTATCCTAGGGCCCTTTATTTTACACTACCTGTACCCCAGCACAATTGTCAATCGTTCACTTTACTTTTCTTTCCCCGACTGCAAAGTTCAGAAGAATTCATAAGCACTAATATCCTGGATAAAATAAGCCTCAGTTTGTAAGACTAAAGCTGGCATCTAACCTCTGTCTTCAAACGCACGCAAATGTGACAAGATAAAAACAAGATGTAAAGGCAGCTTTATGCTCATTCACTTTCTGAATGAAAACATTTGTGCTTTTGCCAGTTTGAGCTCTCTCGCAACTAAACATAGCTTACACTGACTCAACTCAGCAAGCAGATTTCTCTAGGCCTGCTTATATAGCACTGTGACCAGTAGGGTCTGTCGGACTCAACAATATACTGCTTTCGTAAAAATGTTACAAATGGCTGTTTTTTTCCTAGTTTCCTTATTTCAACAGGTTTTGTTGGGAAAACCTGGAGGGAGTTACACAAATGACCCATTGCTGAATTTTTTTAGGCCATTTCTGCCCCCCCGGGGGACAGATCGGCCTATTATTAGGCCGAACTGCCCCCCAGGGGGGGGCAGAACACTCTAGGCGCCAGGGCAATTTTTTTTTTGTGTTTTTTTTTTTTGTTGTTTCTTTTTTTAGAGATGGGGAGCGACCCATCAGGCAAGGGTCGCTCCCCTGGGGGGGCAAATTGTATTTAGACCATTTCTGCCCCCCTGGGGGCAGATTGGCCAATTTTAGGTCAATCTGCCCCCAAGGGGGCAGAAACCACTAGGCACCGGGGATTTGTTTTTTGGCGCCAATGTCACGCAGGGGGAGCGACCCCGTAGGCAAGGGTCGCTCCCGGGGGGGGGGGGGGGGGTTGGGGGGGGCAAATTTATTTTAGGCCATTTCTGCCCCCCCGGGGGACAGATCGGCCTATTATTAGGCCGAACTGCCCCCCGGGGGGGGGGCAGAACACTCTAGGCGCCAGGGCAATTTTTTTTTTGTGTTTTTTTTTTTTGTTGTTTCTTTTTTTAGAGATGGGGAGCGACCCATCAGGCAAGGGTCGCTCCCCTGGGGGGGCAAATTGTATTTAGACCATTTCTGCCCCCCTGGGGGCAGATTGGCCAATTTTAGGTCAATCTGCCCCCAAGGGGGCAGAAACCACTAGGCACCGGGGATTTGTTTTTTGGCGCCAATGTCACGCAGGGGGAGCGACCCCGTAGGCAAGGGTCGCTCCCGGGGGGGGGTGGGTGTTGGGGGGGCAAATTTATTTTAGGCCATTTCTGCCCCCCGGGGGGCAGATCGGCCTATTATTAGGCCGATCTGCTCCCGGGGGGGGGCAGAAACCTCTAGGCGCCAGGGGAATTTTTCTTTTTTTTCTTTTTTTTTTTTTTAGAGATGGGGAGCGACCCATCAGGCAAAAGTCGCTCCCCTGGGGGACAAATTGTATTTAGGCCATTTCTGCCCCCCTTGGGGGCAGATTGGCTGAGTTTAGGTCAACCTGCCCCCAAGGGGGCAGAAACCACTAGGCACCGGGGATTTGTTTTTTGGTGCCAATGTCACGCAGGGGGAGCGACCCCGTAGGCAAGGGTCGCTCCCGGCGGGGGAGGGTGGGGGTTGGGGGGGCAAATTTATTTTAGGGCATTTCTGCCCCCCCCCCCCCCTTGGGGCCGGCTGAGCTACAGGCCAAACACCACAGGTAGGCACCTTGCAAAAAACACCTCTGTTTTCTGTGAAAAAATATGTTGTGTCCACGTTGTGTTTTGGGCCATTTCCTTTTGTGGGCGCTAGGCCTACCCACAGAAGTGATGTACCATTTTTATCGAGAGACTTAGGGGAACGCTGGGTGGAAGGAAATTTGTGGCTCCTCTCAGATTCCAGAACTTTCTGTCACCGAAATGAGAGGAAAAAGTGTTTTTTGGGCCAAATTTTGAGGTTTGCAAAGGATTCTGGGTAACAGAACCTGGTCCGAGCCCCGCAAGTCACCCCATCTTGGATTCCCCTGGGTTTCTAGTTTTCAAAAATGCACTGGTTTGCTAGGTTTCCTCAGGTGTCGGCTGAGCTACAGGCCAAAATCTACAGGTAGGCACTTCGCAAAAAACACCTCTGTTTTTTTACAAAATTTAGGATGTGTCCACGTTGCGCTTTGGGGTGTTTCCTGTCGCCGGCGCTAGGCCTACCCACGCAAGTGAGGTATCATTTTTATCGGGAGACTTGGGGGAACGCTGGGTGGAAGGAAATTTGTAGCTCCTCTCAGATTCCAGAACTCTCTGCCACAGAAATGTGAGGGACATGTGTTTTTTTTAGCCACATTTTGAGGTTTGCAAAGGATTCTGGGTAACAGAACCTGGTCCGAGCCCCGCAAGTCACCCCTCCTTGGATTCCCCTAGGTCTCTAGTTTTCAGAAATGCACAGGTTTGGTAGGTTTCCCTAGGTGGTGGCTGAGCTAGAGGCCAAAATCTACAGGTAGTCACTTTGCTAAAAACAGCTCTGTTTTCTGTGATATGTCCACGTTGTGTTTTGGGGCATATCCTGTCGCGGGCGCTAGGCCTACCCACACAAGTGAGGTATCATTTTTATCGGGAGACGTGGGGGAACGCTGGGTGGAAGGAAATTTGTGGCTCCTCTCAGATTCCAGAACTTTCTGCCACAGAAATGTGAGGAACATGTGTTTTTTTAGCCAAATTTTGAGGTTTGCAAAGGATTCTGGGTAACAGAACCTGGTCCGAGCCACACAAGTCACCCCTCCTTGGATTCCCCTAGGTCTCTAGTTTTCAGAAATGCATAGGTTTGGTAGGTTTCCCTAGGTGGCGGCTGAGCTAGAGGCCAAAATCTACAGGTAGTCACTTTGCTAAAAACAGCTCTGTTTTCTGTGATATGTCCACGTTGTGTTTTGGGGCATATCCTGTCGCGGGCGCTAGGCCTACCCACACAAGTGAGGTATCATTTTTATCGGGAGACGTGGGGGAACGCTGGGTGGAAGGACATTTGTGGCTCCTCTCAGATTCCAGAACTTTCTGCCACAGAAATGTGAGGAACATGTGTTTTTTTAGCCAAATTTTGAGGTTTGCAAAGGATTCTGGGTAACAGAACCTGGTCCGAGCCCCGCAAGTCACCCCTCCTTGGATCCCCCTAGGTCTCTAGTTTTCAGAAATGCACAGGTTTGGTAGGTTTCCCTAGGTGGCGGCTGAGCTAGAGGCCAAAATCTACAGGTAGTCACTTTGCTAAAAACAGCTCTGTTTTCTATGATATGTCCACGTTGTGTTTTGGGGCATATCCTGTCGCGGGCGCTAGGCCTACCCACACAAGTGAGGTATCATTTTTATCGGGAGACGTGGGGGAACGCTAGGTGGAAGGAAATTTGTGGCTCCTCTCAGATTCCAGAACTTTCTGCCACAGAAATGTGAGGAACATGTGTTTTTTTAGCCAAATTTTGAGGTTTGCAAAGGATTCTGGGTAACCGAACCTGGTCCGAGCCACACAAGTCACCCCTCCTTGGATTCCCCTAGGTCTCTAGTTTTCAGAAATGCATAGGTTTGGTAGGTTTCCCTAGGTGGCGGCTGAGCTAGAGGCCAAAATCTACAGGTAGTCACTTTGCTAAAAACAGCTCTGTTTTCTGTGATGTGTCCAGGTTGTGTTTTGGGGCATATCCTGTTGCGGGCGCTAGGCCTACCCACACAAGTGAGGTATCATTTTTATCGGGAGACGTGGGGGAATGCTGGGTGAAAGGAAATTTGTCGCTCCTCTCAGATTCCAGAACTTTCTGCCACAGAAATGTGAGGAACGTGTTTTTTAGCCAAATTTTGAGGTTTGCAAAGGATTCTGGGTAACAGAACCTGGTCCGAGCCACACAAGTCACCCCTCCTTGGATTCCCCTAGGTCTCTAGTTTTCAGAAATGCACAGGTTTGGTAGGTTTCCCTAGGTGGCGGCTGAGCTAGAGGCCAAAATCTACAGGTAGTCACTTTGCTAAAAACAGCTCTGTTTTCTGTGATGTGTCCACGTTGTGTTTTGGGGGATATCCTGTCGCGGGCGCTAGGCCTACCCAAACAAGTGAGGTATCATTTTTATCGGGAGACTTGGGGGAACATATAATAGCAAAACAAGTGTTATTGCCCCTTGTCTTTCTCTACATTTATTCCTTCCAAATATAGGGGTGTGTGTAAAAAAGACATCTATTTGAGAAATTCCATGTAATTCACGTGCTACTATGGTCACCCCGGAATTCAGAGATGTGCAAATAACCACTGCTCCTCAACACCTTATCTTGTGCCCTTTTTGGAAATGCAAAGGTTTTCTTGATAGCTATTTTTTACTCCTTATATTTCAGCAAATGAATTACTGTATACCCGGTATAGAATGAAAACGCACTGCAGGGTGCAGCTCATTTATTGGCTCTGGGTTCCTCGGGTTCTTGATGAACCTACAAACCCTATATATCCCCGCAACCAGAGGAGTCCAGCAGACGTAACGGTATATTGCTTTCGATAATCTGACATTGCAGGGAAAAGTTGCAGAGTAAAAAGTAGAGAAAAATTGATGTTTTTTTCACCTCAATTTCAATATTTTTCTTTTTCAGCTGTTATTTTCTGTAGGAAACCCTTGTAGGATCTACACAAATGACCCCTTGCTGAATTCAGAATTTTGTCTACTTTTCAGAAATGTTTAGGTTTCTGGGATCCAGCATTGGTTTCATGACCATTCCTGTCACTGACTGGAAGGAGGCTGAAAGCACAAAAAATTGCACAAATGGGGTATGCCCCAGTAAAATGCCAAAATTGTGTTGAAAAATTGGGTTTTCGGATTCAAGTCTGCCTGTTCCTGAAAGCTGGGAAGCTGCTGAGTTTAGCACCGCAAACCCTTTGTTGATGCCATTTTCAGGGGAAAAACCACAAGCCTTCTTCTGCAGCCACTTTTTCAATTTTTTTTGAAAAAAACAAAATGTTCCCTGTATTTTGGCCAATTTCTTGGCCTCTTTCAGGGGAACCCACAAAGTCTGGGTACCTCCAGAATCCCTAGGATGTTGGAAAAAAAGGACGCAAATTTGGCTTGGTTAGCTTATGTGGACAAAAAGTTATGCTGGCCTAAGCGCGAACTGCCTCAAATAGGCAAAAAAAGGCCTGGCACAGGAGGGGGAAAAGGCCTGGCAGCGAAGTGGTTAAACCTGAGGTATCTCTAACATCCACAAAAAAAAGAAAAAAAAAAAAAGTTTAGCATTGAGGGAAGGATGAGGTCTGGCGGTCAGGAGGTTAAACTAGGATGGAGGTACCCGGGTAGCCTTTAATTTTAACGCCTAACGACGACTAATGTGTTATTCCTTGTGTGTGACAATTTGCTATAGCTCCAGTTGCCATGACTGTGCAAAGATCTGACACTCCAACGTCTTTCTTCTGTTTCAATAGTCACTACACTGGTCTGTTCTCTATTTCTATCCCAGAGGCTATCTATCCATCTTTGGTGTTCTGTTACTGCGCCAAGAGTTTTATTTTCTTTCAGTTGAAGGCACATCCCCTGTCAATTCGCACAATCTGCCTCTAGATTAGCAATTCCGATGTGGCCCCCCAAATGTCTGCCTCGTGCCGGACCATCATTTTATCCCGGGCATCGCGCCTTAATCGTGAAGCAGCGCATGCGCAGGCAGGCACCTCCCCCTCCCGGCTCTGACTGCCTCGCGCTGCCCGTGTGCGTCCCGCCGGCTCCAGTGACGGTTGGCGGTGTAAAGAAGGCGAGCCCATGGCGGAGGTGAACGAGGCGCTGGTGGCCGTGTTGCCCTCCATTCGGGTGCCCAAAGCCGGCGACCGCGTGCACAAGGACGAGTGTGCCTTCTCCTTCGACACACCGGTAAGATCCCGCAGCCCCCTCCCCTCGTTCCCTTCTTTCCACTCCTCTTCGTACCCAGGGTGCGTCGTTCCCTGAATTGAATGCCGGGACATGGAGTGCGCCGTGTACAATGTACCACGTAACTAGTGTGGTAAACGACTACACTTCCCATCCGCTCAAGCTTTGTTGCGTCATTTCGTCTGGAGGCGAGTTGGAGCACATCTTTCGCAATGGCTGTCGGGATTCGTAGTGTATAGGTGTTTCATACAGTAGCTAGTAGCCTTGTCGAAGACTTCAGTTCCCAGCATAACCAAAGTCGCATCACTCAGTGTGAGGCATTAGTGTGCTCACTAGCGAGTGAATGTATGGAGGCTCTACACTCACGTTGGATACCAAGCAGGAGATTGAGATATATACGTTCCATGCCAGTCGGTTGCATTGTCCATCTATCTCTGGTAGCGTAGGCTACGGAGTCTTGTCTTATACAGCGTCACTAGCATTTTGGGGTTGTCTTAGCCTTGACGGTACTGGGCCTTGGATTCTGGGAAATGTAGTTCTGTTTCTGGCGTATGTTCAGACTGATAACATGTTTTGACTCATTCAATCGCGAATGAATGGGGTCTTCGTGTGCACTTTTCAGTAGCGTGATACAACGAGCTGGTTCGTGCCAGCACGCTATGTTGACCAGACATTTACATCCGAAAAATGGGAAATGTTAGTGACCTAGTGTAGGGGCGGTGACGATTGCCACTGACATATCCACCGTTTAAGCCCTACGCAGAAACGTTCACAATCAGTATCGTTGTAGCTGTCAAGTAGCTGCGCCATGTGACGCCTTTGTCCACCTCTGACTTTTGTGAAAGTGACAGCCTTCTGGGATTCAGTATATCAGCTTTAACGCTTCCAGCACAACGTCCGTGCAAATGATCGATTTCTTTATGTTAGACAGTATTTTTTGGTGGCTTATTTTGACCAATAAGCGTTATATTTTCGGATAAAACGGGTAAATCAGCATTTGAAAGTGAGGATGAGTATGCATTTTACACATTGACGGCATTTTTGGACTGCAGTTATCACAAGCTATTGTTGAGGGGTGTGTATGTGTACTGTAGAGGTAAACTCTTGGCCATTTTTGGTGCGATTCGAAATTTTGGTTTGTCACTTACAAGGCAGGTATTATGGGCGCAGCCTTCAGCAGGTTGGGAGTACAAAGTAGTGGGCCCGATAGTTGAAATGAACAAAAGCAGTATTGGGTGCTGCAGAGTTTAGACGGAGGAACGTTGGTGAAATGCAACGATGTAGGGGTGTCAGAATGTAGGGCCAGATGCGCAAAGCATTTGGGAATCGGGCCATTTCAGCTGAAAAAATGCTTTTACATATGAACAGGGCACAAATTGTGATTCAGTAACACATTTCCGATTTGGTATTTGGAAGGTCATGTTTAGGATGTCCCCTTCCAAATACCGAATTTGAATGAGATGTAATAATGTTTTGTGACCGAATTCATGTTGCAAAACATTCATATTTTACCAGCTCCTTGAATGAGGTCATAACACATCTGCAAATGGGAAGGGATCCAAATGGAACACCTTCCCTTGGCGAATGGAAAAAAATATGTTTTTCCTCAGCCCACTGCCTACTATTAAAAAATGAAACCTCAGAGTTTAATTTTTTTCTTTTTAAACGCACCCCGTTTTCCTTAAAGGAAAACTGGCTGCATTTAAAAAATAAATTAAAAAAACTGCTTTATTAAAAACAAGTAACAGAAATGGTGGTCTGCCGGCCCTAGCAGGTCACCATTCCTGTGATGGCTGCAATTCCTAATGGGTTGCAAATGGTGACCTACCTTCTTAATATTCATTATGTAGGTCAATTTGCGATCTACTAGGAATAGCTATTTAAAAATAAAAGGTTTCCTATATTAGGAATACTGATTTCCTAATTGTGATTTGGGTATAATCGCAATTATTAAATCAGTATTCCTAATGTTAGTTCATCTGGCCGATTGAGTTTTTATGAGTTACAGGAAACTGGCTATGAATTTCCTCGACAGTCATTATTAGGAGCTTACCTTGGCTCTGCTAATGGTTGAGTCTCAGCCAATATTCAGTCAGTAAGGTGAGGTGGGATTAAGTCAAGAAAGGAGGGCTGGTGTTTTGAGTTGCATAGTTGATACGTTTGTTGATAGGAGAAAACCTTGAGCAAGCTTTTATGAGTCCAGCTTGCTTATGAAAATTACATCTAAGTTTTTTGTAGTATTGAATGGAAGGGAGATTTGTAGCAGTAGGGGAAACAGTGATTTCTTTTTTGTCTAAATTGAACACAAATGACCACATGGCCACCCAGTAATAGACACCTCTTATCAAAGACTGTGAGTTGGGTTTGTAGTTTGAGTGAAAGAAGAAAATTAAAAGTTTTGGGTGTCCTTAGTGTATAAGCAGGGCCACTGGAACTATGCAGCAGAAGAGGGTCAAATTACGTGTCGGGGTTGAGTAAATGATGCGATAAGAAAATGCCAATTATGCAGCATAATGCTATACATTTTGTAGTAGCATTACTTTATTATTTTCTCATTTTTAGGACGAGCCTGCGAGTGCATGTGCTTTTGTCTCATATTCGAGGGGCTATTGTGATCAGTGAAGGGCTTGGAGCCCTCCTGTCGCTCACCATTTGTTGGTTTGCGTGGCACTCTTCTTTACAGCCTGGTAATTCGGCAAGGCATGTCTGGCATCATTTCCGTTCCTCTGTGTAGAGCAGTGATCAAGCACTACTTGATTTCAACCTAATTAGTGCCCGTCCACTGCTCCCCACGTGAGCGAGGTACTATTTTGTTCTAATTTTGAGTGCAACACAAATAGAAGGCTTGTGACTGGCAAAAACTTGCCCAGCAGGGACAGAATTGCATGGAAAGCTTTTTTTTATTTTTATTTGGTTAAGTCGTCTTTTCTCAGCTTTCACTCATGTTTGTTTGTTTTTGTTTGTTTTGCTCGTGGTAGCTGTTGTCAGAACATGACAGTTAACTTGTTAAAAATATGCGAGACCCATTGCATTGCAAATGCTTGTTAAATTTGGTAACACTGTCTGGGCATTGGTTGCACCTCATAAGTATCAATTCAACACCCAAATATAACAATAAGCAGCAGAAAGGTGACCAGTCCAGCTTTGCAAAGGGCCTAACACCACAATACAACACATTTTTAGTAACTTTTGAGCTGTTGGAGCTAGAAACAATTTTTTTTGTTAAAATCTGCAGATTATGCGGCAGATAAAGCATTATGTACCAAATGCTGCAAAGCTCTAAATACGTGTAAATCAACACAACAGCACAATTGCATTATTCCAGTGGCCCTCTGTATAAGTAATAGAAGCAGCAGCAGAAGATGATCACTCCCAGGAAGAAGGGTAGAGCGAGAATAGTAGATGACCAAGGAGTGGGCCTGGGGTGTCAAGTGGCCAAAGCAGTAAGACTCAGAGGAGGGGTAGTTGGATTGACAAACTGGTCTTGCAATACCAGTGGAGGCAATGAGGTGAAACAATATCAAATTGTCAACAGTATCGAATGCAACCTGTAGCGCAGGCAAGCTGCAAAAATATGACAATCAGTTGTGATAAGCTACAATGGCAAAGTTGGTATTGTTAGTGAGACATCTGTAAATAACATGGGCAACAAGGAATCCTTACATAAGGGGCTAAAATGGGTTTTAAATGATAAGTCGTTTATGGCATGTAAAAACAAAGTGTTAAAGAATTTTAGAGAACAAAGGCATCTGTGATACAGGATGTTAATTAGAAGGCAATGAAAAGTTAGCCATTGGTTTGTTTAGGGAGTTAATATCACATACCCAAAGGAGTGGGGCTCACCATGCTAAGGACTGAAAGGTTGAATACATGGGAGAGTGAGATCAGAGTGGTAGAGGTTTCACAATTTAGGTCCCGTATTGCACTTATTCATTTATTGTGGTGTCTCCTATGTATAGGGTGCAAACTAATTTATCCATTTATCTTTTAACACTCCTGGCTGTATTCAACAATTAAAATAATTACTAGTGCATTTGGCTGGTTACGTTCCATTCAAAAAAACGATTCAGATCCATTTCTTAATTTAATTCCTTACATTTTAAACTGGATGTAGAGTTAGGGGGTGAAAACTCGGCTTAGGGTGAGCAGAGTAGTAACTGTGGTCCTAATGAATATTTTAAAGTGTTAATAGCAAATTCTTGTGAAGGTTGGTGAGTTAACAATAGTATGTGATGAGGAAATCAGTGACTGTAAGGTTTGTATTAAAAGTTTTGACTGTATCCGGATGTAGATGAAGAGAAGACATAGGGGGTTATTACAACTTTGGAGGAGGTGTTAATCCGTCCCAAAAGTGACGGTAAAGTGACGGATATACCACCAGCCGTATTACGAGTTCCATAGGATATAATGGACTCGTAATATGGCTGCTGGTATATACATCACTTTTTGGACGGATTAACACCTCCTCCAAAGTTGTAATAACCCCCATAGTGTCTAGTAGTAGCTAGCCTTTTGGCCAAATACAAGGCTGTGGCAAAGATGATGGGTGTTCCGAAGCTTACAGGTGCTCCAGCATGTTGGACTTCTCCGATATACGTAGTTAAGACTTATGCAGTGTTTTAGGGATCAGTTGTCAGGAAATATCCAAGACAATTTGCCTGATGCTGGTGTGGTAAAGCTTTTGAGTTTGAAGGGTGCATTTGAGTCAGAGCTCAACATGTAGTTAGTGTCAGAAAAAGGAGTAACTGCAAGTAGATGTTAAGTGGTAATTGTGGACTGTGTGGAGGCCTGCTAGGAAGAGGCTGTAGGTAGGTTTGCTCCTAAGTTTTAATCCGAGTGACTTTTGACTTGGGCGTGGCCAGAAAAAGGAGAATTGAGTGATTTGTGAGTTGATCAAGTCGTATGATAAAATTACGTGAGTGGCTTGCGATGTCGATGAGTAGGAGGTTGGTGAGTGCATAGTGAACAAGGGTGGTCTTTGTTCTTTAAGTTTTGATTCTAGTTCTCAGGGCTAATCTGGTGGCCTGAGATGCACAGATAACTGTGGAAGAAATAAGGTGGCAACTGGAAAAATATTGTGTTGCAGCCATAGCATTTTGGTATTGTGAAGTGGATACTATCAGTGTATTTTTTTTTAAAGAGGGACCTACTCTTCACTTCTCAACCTTTATTGGGTAAGTACGAGTGGGAGAAGGTAGCATGATTGGTGTAAAGGTTTGAGGTCGATCCCTGGATTATCAATGGCAGTAGAATGAACTTTTGTGGGAGTCAAAGTGGACAGTCAATTAAAAAAAATGTTTTGCTGTAGGCTGGTCTGTCGTTTCAAAGCCAGAGTGGAATGATCTTAAATTCCACTGTAGAAGGTGCTGTTGGCTAACACACGATGGCTGCTTCGAAGGTGGCACATGAATGATTGAGCCCTTTTACAGCACTGCATCATCCACCCACAAACAGACAAAAAATATGTTTAATGGCGCAATAATGTTCATGTCACATTTCTTTTCCTTTGACAGCAGTAAGGTCTCAAGAGACATGGGGCCAGATGTATCAAAGCTTTTTGCATTCGCAAACGGCCGTTTGTGAATGCAAAAATGCCTTCCAGTATGTATGAAAGGCATTCGCTATGCAATTTTAAGGAATCGCTAAAATAGCGATTCTTTAAAATTGCGAGCCCGTTTATAGAATGGCAAATTGCGATTTTCTAAATAAGAAATCGCAAATAAGGAATCCTTATTTGTGATTTCTTAAGCGCATGTATCAAGCTTTTCCTTAATGCGAATTGGGCAGCTGCAAATGGGGATTACTGAGAGCAGTATCGTGCATTGCAAGAGTTACAAACTGCAGCTGTTGATCATGTATGGAGGATTGGAGGTGGCAGACTGAGACTGAGTCTCCTGGCTCCCAGGCTGGTGGTTTTCTTTCTGTAATCCTGTATTGGTGGGCCTTGACTCTCTTGCTTCTCCCTTTTCCCTCATTGCTCCTTTTCTCTCTCATTTTGCTGCATTTACTCTCCTCTTTTGCTGACTACTGTAGTTGATTTCTTTCCTATTTTTGCTCTGATTTCTTGGAACAAAGATGTCTACATTACTATGGCCAACTCTTTTCCTGACCTGGACTGCCCTAGTCTTCTGTGTTTTTTTTTTCTTTTCTTCCCCCTGGGTAACCTGGGGTTCCTTTCAGATCCCCACCAGTGAGTTTGACAATCATGTAAAGTTCACTGGGGGCACTAGCTGTATCTGATATTGTTGACTTTATAGGTATGTTCGTATTTTGGGGACATCCACAGTGTAACCCCCTAACTAAGAGAGAGTAACTACTGTCCCTTTCTACCCAGCCTTCGCAGCAGTGGTGGCAGTGAGATTCTTGTCCATACGCACAGGATTTTTAGTACCCATACCCCGTGGAGAGATTGCCTTCAAGCTCTTAGAGTAGAAAATCTGTTCAGTCCCACTGTTGGCTTCATTTGCTTTCGTAATGTCTGGTGTATGTATGTAGGATGCCTATTTTGTGTATGCGGGATGTGAGGTCTGCAAATAGGTTTGTTAAGTGGTTAGGTCCTCTGAATCCCACAAGTATGTACTGTAGAAAATAGTGATTTCCTTTTTGTTGAGTCGGTAGTGTCCATCTCGGACATTGCAGCTCACTTTATGCTCTGGAACATGTCTTGTATCTAGTCAGTGAGGGAGGCATCCAGTATAGACCCATTATTGTATTGTAAGCTTCCCCAGCCTGCATGCAACTCTTCTGTTTTCCATTCACTATATAGATGAGAATTTACCCAGGCAGTGGTGGCAGATGTGAGTCTCCAGATGTAGACAAATACGCATTGCACCTGAAACTGAATTTGAATGTAGCAGACTCACTGGTTGACTTTAATGGTCTGTCTTGGCCACCAATGTGGTATTAATAATAGATCCATAAGACCGTGCAAGAGAGAAAACAACAGGACCGGAGGGGAATCTCTCTGTTTGACATTCTCACTCCAGACTGGGCTGAAGTCTGATAACTTTGTAGAGTTAGCTTGCTGCTACGAGTTTTTTTGTAAAAAGGAAGAACCTACCTTTGTACAGAGAAGCTGGCTTGAGCCTACCAAGAGAAGTGACTCGATTTTCAGCAGCACCTATCTGATGAGCATCGCTTAACAGACTGGGTTTGCTTTGTATCCACTCATTTTCCCCAGCCAAGTTGCCCAGGAGGAAGAAAGAACAAAATCTCGATTAAGGAGCTGCACCATCGCCTTCATCGTATAGGTTAAGGCTTAAGTGTCACTTGCCCGTTCTGAGCTTTAAGAATGCTCATCATGTTCTTGGTTCAGACTTAGAGGGACCATGAGGTAGTTGGCCTTCACATTACTGACATGGGGCTCCATTGTACTGGTGTGAGAAGATTATCCTGATTCTGGAATTGTATGAATCTTGGCTCTACTCCTTGGAGTTCCAGAAATATTACAGGTTAAAGCTGTGATCCAGCGTAACCCTAATCTGTCCAGCGGCCATTGGCACTGGTATAACCTTTGCTTATTGTGGTTGCACTGTGACCTAGTGCTGCCCCGCCTCGGGAACATCTTGACTCTACTCTTGATACTGATAAATCAGCACCTGAAGTTAAAACCTTGTGTACAATATATTGGGTGCATCCTGTTTTCCATTGTCCTCAACCACAAGTTTAAAATAAAAAAAAATCTTTGGACCCTTAACTCAACCTTGGAAACAACATATCCAACTGTGTCCCCCACGGGTCTTTGTGACTGGTTAAGAGCCACACGGACACTCCTAGTGGCACCTAAAATGTTTGTGGATCGGTATCTTGTTGTTTTGGTAGTGGGTCCAAACCATAAATACGCACATTAATCAGCATACACCCTGTGCACGCTGAAATGGAGGGGAATGAATTGTCTTATGACACCACAAAACGACGTCTGCGTTTCTTCAAACCATGCTATGAGGTTAAGTTACGGCTGACGATACTCAGTAATATAAATGCATACCACATACATGTTTTTTTATTTTGAAAGAGCTGAAGGAAGAACGTATGCAATGGTAAAATTGTTTCTGATGGATACAACTACCTGTGGATTCCTCACCTCATGAATACTCCCATGGCGCCAGCATTCGACGGAAATCTTCTTACTAGTCTCTGCACGTCGACGAGGACGTCACTGTCTCGCACGCGACGCCGTCTGACGTCATACAGGCAATAAGAGGTCCTCGACGACGTGCGGACGTCCGTTCCCTTTTTTCCGTGCATTCGAAACGGTTGTCTTCGAGGGAGCAACTGTTACTCTTAGCGGTTACAGTGTATATCTTGCTGCGTACTCTTTCTCTGTGGAAATAATGTCGCAGAGAAAGTCTGGATTTAAGCCTTGTCGTGAGTGTGGAGGCAAGATGTCGGTGACGGATCCTCATTCCGATTGCCTTTGGTGTTTGAGCTCCGACCACGACGTCTCGACTTGTGATTCATGTCAGCACATGAATCCGAAGGCCCTTAAAGAACGTGAGGCGAAGCTGTTTATGGCCAAGTCAAAGGAGAAGCATCACAAGAAGTCTTCTCCAAGACATCGGCGTCATCGAGACTCCCGGCGCCGTAGAGAATCTCGGCGTCATTCAAGGGAGGCTCGTTCCAGGTCTCCGGATCGGCGCCGAAAGACATGGGAGGTCAGCCCCACGGTGACGCCGCATCCTTCGACGCCGTTGCCCTCTCCGGCGTCACCAACTTCGCCTGGACAGGCGTCGGTGATTGAGGTATTGGAGCCTCAAGTGTTTTCTCCGGCGCAGACGCCGAGGCCGACGTCGGGGTCGCCTCCGAGACAGGCACCCCAGTATCCGGCTTTTCCCACCCCTGGAGCCGATAGTTCCGCATTCTTGAATGCGATGTATGCCATCTTCCAACAGATGGCTCCAGGGGGTGCTCCGGCTGGGCCTTTGTCCTTTTCTTTGGGTGATCCTGCGCCTCTTCGGCCGGCACCCTTTATGCCCTTTCTCCCGTTTGGGAACGTGGGCTCGGCGCCAGTGTCGGCGCCGGTGGCCGCTCCGGTGGCTTCGGAGGGATTGGCC
The DNA here is from genome assembly GCF_031143425.1 of Pleurodeles waltl. Classification (NCBI taxonomy): domain Eukaryota; kingdom Metazoa; phylum Chordata; class Amphibia; order Caudata; family Salamandridae; genus Pleurodeles; species Pleurodeles waltl. The sequence goes on from NC_090446.1 coordinate 83,434,944, forward strand.
CCAGGGATTTCCATCCCATCGACGTCGAGATTTCGGCCTGTGACTCCGGTGGGTCCATCTGTTTCAGCTGCTCTTCAGTCGGCGCCGAAGTTACCCGTGGCGCCGGATGCGGCGTCGGTGGCTTCGGAAGATCGGCGCCGATCTCCGACTTCGGCGGAGGCATTGTCGACTCCGCGGATTGAGCAACGACTGCATTCAAGGAGGCGTGCTCTCCGGGTACTAGAAGAGCAGGAGTACCAACGAGCCCTAGAGGAAGGAGAGCTAGAGGACTCGGGTGATGGGCTGCGTGGACTGGAGTCGGCCAGTGGGCTGGACACTTCCCCTGAGTGGGACCTTTCGTCCCCGGGGAATATACTGAGGAAGCTGCTTCCTTTCATACAGTGGTACGGAAGGCAGCTAGTTTTTTGGACCTGCCTTTGCCGGTGGTGGAGGCGAAACAAAACCTTTTGACGGAGGTGTTGCATCCGGCCTCAGCCGCGGCGGAGCCTCTGTTACCTTTTAATGACGCTCTGCTGGATCCGGTTTTAGAGGTGTGGAAGAGGCCGGCATCTTCCCCAGCAGTTCACAGAGCCGTGGCCAGGAGGTATCGGACGGCTCCAACTGATCCTGGTTTCCTATCTAGACACCCTACGCCGGAGAGCTTGGTAGTGCAGGCCTCCTGTTCGTCCAAGTCAGCGCCTGGTTCTTTCCCGACGGTGCCTGGGGACAGAGACTCAAAAAAGCTAGAGGCGCAGTCGAAGAAGATTTTTTCGTCCTGCAGTCTGGCGTTAAAAGCCACTAATGCGACCTGTATCCTGGGGAGGTATATTCATGCTCTGATGGATGACATCTCCTCTTCATTTACAGAGCTTCCCCAGGGTCTTTTGGATCTTGTCTCTGATGCCCAGGCTGCTGCAACCCAAATTATCCAGACGGGACTGGATACCACTGACTCGGTTGCCAGAGCAATGGGCACAACTGTGGTGGAAAGGAGACAGGCCTGGCTCCGTAACTCGGGCTTTTCGGCAGATGTACAGTCCACATTGTTGGATCTCCCGTTTGATGGGGACAAACTGTTTGGGGCTAAGGCTGATTCGGCCTTGGAACGTTTTAAGGAGAGCAGGGCCACGGCTAAGTCGTTGGGACTCCAAGCTCCTTCTTCCACGGCCTCTTCCAGATTCTTCAGGAGGTTTCGTGGATTTGGGCGTGGCTCTTCCTCCTCTTCCTTTCGGGGAAGATATCAGCAACCTGCCTCTTCCCATCCCTATAGATCTTTTAGGGGGAGGGGTAGGATCCGCACCAGGGGAGCCTCTCAGCAGCACTCTGCCTCTTCCTCATCCTCTGGCGGGGTGCAGCAGGGGAAGCAGCCTTAGGCTTCCACCATTTCCCACTCACTCCTCTCCTGTAGGGGGAAGATTACAGCATTTTCTCACCAAATGGGAGACTGTTACGTCGGACACTTGGGTTCTCAGTGTTGTGGGAAAAGGCTACACCCTTCCCTTTCGGGAGTTTCCGCCCCTCATCCCGCCCCGCCCTTCGTATTGTTCACAAGAACACCTCCTGTTGCTAGAACAGGAGGTAGAAGTCCTCCTTTTAAAGGGCGCGGTGGAGTTGGTCCCGGAGCAGGAAAGGGGTCAAGGAGTTTACTCAAGGTATTTCCTGATTCCCAAGAAGGATGGTCGTTTGAGACCAATTCTGGACCTGAGGATCTTGAATTGGTTCCTCAAGCAGGAAAAGTTCAAGATGCTGACCCTAGCACAGGTGCTTTTGGCGTTGAACATGGAAGACTGGATGGTGTCTGTCGACTTGCAGGATGCTTACTTTCATATCCCGATACTCAAGTCACACAGGAAGTATCTCCGGTTTGTGGTGGGTTCGCAACACTACCAGTTTGCGGTCCTTCCGTTTGGTCTTACTTCAGCACCTCGAGTCTTCACGAAGGTGATGTCGGTGGTTGCGGCAGAGCTCAGAAGGAAGGGGATAGCAGTATTCCCTTACTTGGACGATTGGTTGATCAAAGCCAAGTCCCCGGAGCTTGTGTTGCGTCATCTGCAGTCAACAACCCAGTTGTTGTTCGACCTGGGCTTTTCGGTGAACGAGCCCAAATCTCACCTAGAGCCCTCTCAGCGCCTCCTGTTCATAGGGGCAGTACTGGATACAACATTGGGTCGGGCCTTTCCTCCGCCTCAGCGGATTCAAGATATTCAGGATTTGGTTCCAATGTTTCGAAATGGAGCGGTAGTTCCAGTCCTCAAGGTCCTTCGTCTGCTCGGTCTTTTTGCCTCCTGCATTCTGTTGGTCACGCATGCTCGCTGGCACATGAGGGCTCTTCAGTGGTGCCTCCGAAGGCAGTGGTCTCAACACAGAGGGGATCTAGAGGGTACTGTCAAGATCTCCAGAGATGCTGCTGTGGATTTGAAGTGGTGGATTGCAAGCAACAATCTTTCACAAGGAAAGCCGTTCCAGCATTCGCCACCAGTGGCCACAGTCATAACGGATGCTTCCACTCTAGGGTGGGGAGCTCATCTGGGGGATCTGGAGATCAAAGGTCTTTGGTCTCCAGAGGAACAGATTTTTCACATCAATCTGTTAGAGTTACGGGCTGTACGTCTGGCTCTCAAGGCCTTCCTCCCTTCCCTTCGTGGTCAGTCGGTACAGGTCCTAACGGACAATACTACCATGATGTGGTACATAAACAAGCAGGGAGGAGTGGGGTCGTACCTTCTCTGCAGAGAAGCTCTTCGACTATGGTCCTGGGCAAAGGACCATCGGATTTGCTTGATAGCAAACCATCTGGCCGGAGTCTTGAACGTGCGTGCGGACAGTCTCAGTCGCCACTTCTCGGCAGACCACGAGTGGCGTCTCCATCCAGATCAAGTCTGTTTAATCTTCCAGAAGTGGGGGTTTCCTCGGGTAGATCTGTTCGCCACTCGAGAGAACGCGCATTGTCCGTTGTTCTGCAGCCTTCAGTATCCGATGCAGGAAGCGTTGGGGGACGCGTTTCAAATGACCTGGTGCAGCCAGTTGCTTTACGCGTTTCCTCCCATACCCTTGATTCCTCGAGTATTGAGGAAGATTCGCCAAGACCGGGCTCTAGTAATCTTAATAGCTCCGGATTGGCCAAGGAGGGTGTGGTACTCCGACCTTCTCCAACTCTCAACGTGCCCGCCGCTCCGTCTCCCTTTCAGGGCAGACCTCCTCTCACAGTCGCAGGGGCAGGTTCTACACCCCAACCTCCAGAGTCTGCACCTACATGCCTGGAGATTGAACGGGGCAACCTGAGTTCCTTCTCTCTCCTGCCTGAGGTAGTGGATGTTATATTAGCGGCCAGGCGACACTCCACTAAATCTATCTACGCTAATAGGTGGTCTAAATTTGTTGCGTGGTGTGGAGAGAGGCAGATTGATCCTTTACATGCTCATCTATCGGACGTTTTGTCTTTTGCTCTATCTCTGGCGCAGAAAGGTTGTGCAGTGGCTACCATTAAAGGTTATTTATCGGCCTTGTCAGCCTTCATATGTCTTCCAGACCAACCATCTTTATTTAAATCCCCTATTGTTATCAGATTCTTGAAAGGTCTTCTAAATCAATATCCTCCAAAGCCATTCGTTATGCCGCAATGGGATTTGTCCTTAGTCCTGACTTTCCTTATGGGGTCCCCTTTTGAACCTATGCATTCTTGCCCCTTGAGGTATTTGGTTTTAAAAACAGTCTTCCTGATAGCTATAACATCAGCAAGGAGAGTGAGTGAGTTGCAGGCCTTATCAGTAAAACCCCCTTATACAACTTTTTATGGGGATAAGGTGGTGTTGAGGACCAAGGCTGCTTTCCTCCCGAAGGTTGTTTCACCCTTCCATTTGGCTCAGACAATTACTTTGTCCACGTTCTATCCTCCGCCTCATCCTTCCAAAGAGGAAGAAAGACTGCACCGTCTGGACCCAAAGAGAGCGTTGAGCTTCTTTATCGATAGAACAAAGGATTTCAGGCTGGAGGATCAGCTGTTTATTGGATACGTGGGCAAGAGGAGAGGAAAGGCAGTCCACAAGAGAACACTATCCAGGTGGGTTGTTCTTTGCATTAAAATATGTTACTCTTTGGCAAAGAAGGATCCTCCTGAGGGCATTAGAGCTCATTCCACCAGAGCTAAGTCGGCCACTTCGGCCTTAGCCAGAGGTGTTCCTGTGGTCGACATCTGCAAGGCCGCAACTTGGTCGTCCCTTCACACTTTTGCAAAACATTACTGTTTAGATTCTGAGGTTAGAAGGGACGGCCATTTTGCACGGTCAGTGCTGCAGGATTTCTTGGTTTGACCATTTAGGCACCCACCGCCGGGCGTGGTACTGCTTTGGGACTCTATTCATGAGGTGAGGAATCCACAGGTAGTTGTATCCATCAGAAGAACGGGTTACTTACCTTCGGTAACGACTTTTCTGGTGGATACATTAGCTACCTGTGGATTCCTCACGGTCCCACCCGCCTCCCCGTTGCCTTTATGGTCTTGCCAAGTAATCCTTGAGTGCGCTCCTCTTGGTCTTTGAGGGTGCAATAGATGTATATATATAATATATTTATATATATATAGGTATATGTGTATATATCTTTATGTATATACTTGGTGTGTGTATATATTTTAAAAGAGAGAGTTTTATATATATATGTACATAAAAAGATTTACAGTTATTCATACAATGTGGTGTATTTTTACAATATAATGGATGTTGCTTTGTTCTTTCATTGCATTGCCTGGTTGTTCTCATGCACGTAAAAAATGATTGGTACTGACTTCCGCACGTCGTCGAGGACCTCTTATTGCCTGTATGACGTCAGACGGCGTCGCGTGCGAGACAGTGACGTCCTCGTCGACGTGCAGAGACTAGTAAGAAGATTTCCGTCGAATGCTGGCGCCATGGGAGTATTCATGAGGTGAGGAATCCACAGGTAGCTAATGTATCCACCAGAAAAGTCGTTACCGAAGGTAAGTAACTCGTTCATCTTGCACATGGTGCAGTTATGCATCGGCTGGTCCAGCATTTTACATGCTTTGCCAGGGTAATTACATGCAGAATCAGTGAGTGAACTGAGATTTTAAGCAAATGTTTGCCCACCTTACAATAAAAGAGTAAATCACTCCATGTCAGAATTGGGATTCACACTGGATGATTTTAATTCAGGGGACAATATAATGAAAACTATGTTCTTTAAATAAAAAAGTAATACTCTTGGGGCATTACATTATTAGTAATCTAAATCACTACTCTACTATTGAAAGAGGTCTGTCTTCCTGTGTTATTTTTGGGACCTAAAAAGTTAAATATCATCTAATTCGGCTAAGTAATCAAAAATTACACCTTTTAAAACATGAAATAAATTAAACAAGGGGCTCCCACTGGAATCAATTCTGAAACATGGGCAAGTATCCCTCAAATGGAATAAATAAGTACCAATGTCATTATTAATCAGGGATCTAGAGCACGTTCTTCTGTGTATACGTCCATGTTTAATGCAGTTTTGAAGAAGAGATTTACAGAAAATGTTTATTGTCTTTACAGTGAAGCACATTAACTTAAGATAATAACTGATTATCATGACATGTTTAGTTATAAAGTGTGCACCCTAAATATTTCCATAGTATGTTTTTAACTATTATTAATTTTACACAAGTTTTTGTGTTATACTGACTACAATATCCAGAATGCCTCATTATGGGCAAGTTGGATCATTAGTATTTAAGAGAAACAGTGGTAGGGCTTGCTAACAATGAACAAGACTCCTTGTGAGTTGAAATGCGTTGGTAGTTGCTAAATCCTATGAATAAAGACTGTCATTTGGAACTTTTTGGGGTGCTGTGAATTCTCTTGTATTCGAAATACTAATTCAAGGGTGGTCCCCCTCGTCGCCGGCAGTAGATTCACCGCACTCCAGAAGCTCCAAAATGTTAGTCTTTATTAATATGATACAGCAACTACCAACGCGTTTCAACTCCGAGTTCACGGTTAGTAAGTCCTTTCTCTTAAATACTAAAAGCCCACCTTGCCTATAATGAAGCATTCTGGGTATCGCAGTCCACACAAACATAGTAAACAATTCAAAATGAAATAGTGATAATTAATTTAAAAAGAATATATGATGGAAGAGCAAATTTATTATTCGACTTCGATCAAAGATACCGCATGGATTGAATATGGTAGAATAACTTTTTGTTAATTTGTAATTAACAGAGGTTCCAAAGAAAATGAACAAATGGGCAGCTGTTTAGATAGCCCAAGGACCCTAAATGTGTGTTTGGGTAAGATTTTTCTAACCCACTCCTGAAATTTAGTGCTATTTTGTAGCACAAAATACACCTTTGCATCTAAAATGGATGCAAGGATGCATTTTGCACTAAGACATAACGCTAAAAAAAGTTTATTGGTAAATCCACATCAGATAGTAACATGGATTCACTGAAATTACTCTGGCGTAATTGAAATTATGACCAGGCTCAGTTCTTTTTTGCTTAGCTGTATTCCGTCAATCATCACTATTTAAAATCTAAGAGATCTGAGCCCTTCTAATGATTCCCCTAGCTGACCACAGCCAATCGCTTATTAGGCTAACACTCACCAGTGCCAAAGAAAAGTTGATGCCATGCACAGGGTTGTTAAAGCATTCAGAGTATTCTCAAGGGCTCAGTAGTCCTAGCACCTTCTAGTTAACATTGGATGTCTGACTTTAATTGTAACTGTTTCAGTTATTTACCTGCTCACAAAGTTCTCTTTTTCAAAATAAAATTGTCTGTACTTTGATATCCGTGAATGTTATTTAATGTGTGCCATTGGATCTGAATTTCTAACCTCCTCCACTTACTAGAGTAAGCCTTTCATGGCTTAAACCTCTCCCACTGTCCTGTGAGAGCCAAGTGTCTCTTGCCTGTAACTTGGCTTTACCATTGAATTGGCCCAGGGACGTTGGTGGTATCCAGCATAGCGCATCAGAAAGTGACCAGTAACCTCAACAGTCACACCATCATAACCCTCTCCTACTATTGTTTCCCCCAGTGAATACATGGAACTTTTTTTTTTTTATTGATTATCACTTAGGTGGTCTTGTTCTCATTTTTAGATCGAGCGTTCAAGCTCTCTGGCCTGTTGTAATCTATTTGTGGGCTTTTAACCACGCCCGTCACTTATCACTCGTTCATGTGCTTACCTTTCTGAAAATTCTTTCTTTGGTAAATACTTTACATTAGTCCCCCTTTGGAGCGGTTTTGTTACCGCATTGACCCTGTTACATGGATAACTCCACTTTTGCTGATACATTTGATTGTGAGCAAACTTCTTTTTCTTTTTATGTCTCTTCTTCGCGCTAATGCTCATGGCGGTCGTGGCGCTTTGAATCGGCTCGCTTATGTCAACTCTTTTTTACTTTTACTTTTCAATTTATGTGGCAAGAAAAGTCCAGGTAGGAATTTACAACGCTAATAGCTCTAACTCATGCAGACGCGAGACCCATTGCATTTGCAAATGTTTGTTATTTAATGTTTATCTTCTCGCTCTGTAGTTGCTCTGATAGTCACTCTTTCGCAGCTCCCTTTATTCTTTGTATAGTTCCTTTATTAGTGCTTATTGCAACCTCCTACCATTTTGCTTCTGGTATACGCCACTGCACCCACTAGCTACAATATTAATGTGCAGTGCTGATCTCACACAGCTCTGCAGCTGATTTTTAATCATATGGCCTTTCTGAAGCGACTCAGGAGAAGCCTTTGACACTCAGCAGTGGTGGGACTCGGAGGCAGCAGAGTACTTCTGGATGTTGTCGTCCCTCTACAGTTGCGGACTGCCACATGGCAACAGTAAGTAGACTAGTGCACTGCAGGCTTTCTCCTTCCTATGAGCAAAAACATGTGTGAAGTCTGATTGGTCATGTAGTCTGAACAAAATATTACTGAATAGTTTCACCAAACCTTGTTTGTAAAAGCAAGAACATTTGAATATTTTTCCCCAAAGTGTCAGGAGACCAAGACTGTCCATGAAAATGCATGCCTTTTGTGTGATATCTCGGACATCCCATAAATCTGACTCATATGCTGTCTTTGCATTGTCTGTGCTCAGCACCCTGTTAAGTTTGCCTTGTTTTCTTTTAGTGTTAGTATCCAGGTTTTGGTTGTACTGTTTGCAATGCAACTTGACAGATCGAGCTGGGCATCGCCACTTGCAACCTGGTCAATGTAGTCCTCCTCCCTACTGAGTGACAAGCTTGTTGTTTCATTCCTACTGTTTGTATACTTTGCCTATTGTATTTGTGGTGATGACCTTTACCCTTTATAGGGTGTAGTGACATGCAACGCATTACAAGTGTTGGCAGGATATACATGCTAAACCCTTCTTTTTTTTTTTTTTTTTTTTTTTTTAAATTTTTCTGTTGTATTGTTAGACCAACTACAATCTTACTAACCCATATCTGTCCAAGCACTTCATTGGTTATTTTCATTATTGACTTATCGGTTAAAATTGGACACATCTCCCTGAATATTCTACCTTCTGGCTGATCCTCACCTACAATTTTAACCTCTAAATAATTCTAGGGTTTTCAACAGGCAGGAGAGTAGATATGTGCGTTGCACATGGATGAAACAGACATTTGTCTTAAAATTTGATATGCATACTGTCTGTTGAGGGGTTGTCTCAGTTACACGGCAGAGTAATGGATAAATGCTAGTGTCATCTCAATGAAATGTTTTTTTTTTTTTAAGGCTAATCAGCAGATGCCTTAGTTTGAACCACCTTTTATGTGTAAAATCCATAATCCCTTTCCTTAGTGTATTATTGGAATTTGCTATTTCCTTTAGTTTGCAAAAAAAGTTTAAAATTGAGAACGTACTACAGTTAAACTCTCTTCGAAATGTATTCCCTTTCTCCAGAACGGTTCTTGGAATTATCTTCTAGCCCTGCACTGTGTGTACCCTACATTCCCTGCTCTCTGGGAGATATTATGACCCTATATAGAGTATCAAGAATAAGCCAGTGTTGCCCTATTTGATCAGGTAGAACTGAGCTGCCGGTATGCAAAGGAGGTTTGCCTGATCTCAGACTATGTTTATACAGCCTATTGTTCAAATGAAAACAACTGGCCAATAAAATTGCAAAGTAGCCCATTATGGGCACGTTAGCCATTCAACTTTTAGAGGTAATACCCAAGTTTAAAGGTTGCCCTGGATACATTGGTCCTCTCAAGTAACAGGAAAAGAGGACTCTCCACTTACTAACTAGTTGTGAAATGAAAATGAGGTCACATTCTAACCTGGACACCCAGTATAAACATGCAAAGTAAAATAAAACCAACAGCTTCGCCAACTAAGTATAGAAAAGTATCAAAATACATGTAATAATTAATACAGTCTACACATTGTAATACCTAGGATCAAAAACAAATCATTTGTGTCCAATGTGATGGGCCACACTCCCTAGGATGAGTGACAGGCGGGGATGCTGGTTCTTTATCACCAGCACTATACTTCCTCAGCCTCATAGTTGCCCTTGTGTGTAAACACCCGGCCTTCTTGTGTGCCAGTGAGTTCTCATTACTGTGTGTCTGACGCCTGTCCAAGGTATTTGAGTAGGGCAGGTTTTCGTACAGGCCACTCCTGGGGTGCTTGTTCCTGATTTTGCAGCATTGCCAGGCTCCTGTTGTGTCTGTTTAGGAGTCACTTTGTTCCAATTCATGCTGATCAGCTCCATCATTACCAGTCTATTTAATGTGAGCTGGAGACTTCATCTTTGATGCTGTTTGGCGATGCCTATTGACTGCGAATAGTATTATGGAGAGTGTATCCCAGAGTAGGTGCTTTTGGATCATAATAATGAACAGGCCATGTTCAAACTAAAGTGGGAGATACTTGACTAAACAAGTCAGAACTGGGATCGAGGAGTGGTTGTTGGCATGTTGAACATCATTCAGGCACCATACCGCGGTTAGGGAAGAGGTGGCCGAGCGCCAGCCTCGTACGTTCTTTATTAAATTTAGTTTCTGAAACAAAAGCATCTAATGTTGGCCTGTGGTGTGTAAATGTGCGTTGTAGGGGCATTACTGGCCTTTAATCAGTGTCCATAAATAAGACGCTTCCATGAAGGAAAGGAAGGCACTGATTCACTCTGCCTTAGGTGGCCTGATACTTCTCCTGGCCACTGAAATTCCAAAGAGATAGCATGCCCTAATATGGGCACGCATTTGTAAAGACCAACCTTGCTCTCTGCTGCGCCAGTTCGACACACGCAGCCTTAATAGAACTTGGAAAGACTCTGCACCCCTATCCAGATGCCTTTCACATGAAAACCCTAGAGTCTCGTACCTGAATGATCAATCCATAAGAATCTATGGCCCCCTTTCTGAAGGAGGCCTTTGTAATCAACCCCCCCTAGAAGGTCGAAACTCAATCTGTCAATTTACAATGCCTGCAGGAACATTTCTGTGAATTAAATGGAAGCTTGGGACAATAAGTACAAACACTAAATGATCAGTTGCTTATCTTTTAGCCCATATCCTTCTCCAGCAATATCCTCTGCCTAGGCGTTTTATATTGCTTCTTCTGAAACCATTTTCTGTGTTAAGGGGGGGGGAAGGAGGAGAGAACATTAGAATAGACAACCCTGAGGTTTTGTTGCCTTGATTTTACATATAATGCATGTGTGTGTTTATCAGAGTGTAATGATGTTGCTCTCCAAAGAATGAAACAAAAACATTTCCCTTTGGTCCCTTTAGGACGGAGTAAGCAATACCCATCTAGTTGCAGAAGGAGAAACCAGGAAACATAGGATCAATTCTAGCTTCACCGTTTGGTAACCTTGTCTGATTTTAGGCAATTACTCTCTGTCTCCTTTTCCTTCCGGATCACATTTTAAAGCAATTAATACATAATGAGTACTGTGGAAAAATCCTCCCTGTATATGGTTTATTAGACGGTATTGTGCTCTATAACCGTGAACCGGAAATTAGCGCTGGGGGGGGGGGGGTGGGGGGAGTGGAAGGAGGGAGCATGCGGCCCTCCTGACCTTTAATTGCGGGCCCCCCTGGTCAAAAGCTTCAGTGGGTTGCTGTTTACTCGACTCTGCATTACGATTTTTAAAAAAAGTTAAAGAAACATTATAGCGTTTATATCCAGGTTAATTGAAGTTAAAGAAAAGCTGTAACTAGGTTCTCCTGCACCACTTAACTTTAGGATTATATCTGCATTGAGAATTCTTTTTCTTTCTTTTTTTAAAGAGAGATAGCTTCATGATATGAATTTTATTCTTCACCTACCATGGCAACAATGCCAATAGTGAACTAAGAGACAAGTCACTTGATATGTGACCATTTGGGTTCAATTATACATTAACAATATTCTACTTTATTAAATCAAACACAGGAGAAAGGTTCAGACAGCGCTACTCCTGAAGTCCTATATTTTGAAGTCCTCTTATATGTGATAATGGAGGGAAGGTGGAACAAAACAATTGCCTAGGATTACACAATTTGGTAAGGGGGGGAACCTGGGATTAACCCTAGGTTTTCTGGTTTCACATTGTGCAACTCAGCCACTAGATGTGTATGCTTTGCTTCCCCTAAACCTACCCTACCTTCAACACACCCAGAACCCACCCCTCACCCCCAACCACGACTGCCACCCTGTTGGCTTCAGTGCAGCCCTCTCCAAACATCACATATGAAAAGTTTGGCCCGCAGGAAAATCGTTGTGAGCACCCATGCTCCATAATAATGACCTGTGCCACACAAAAGGTGCACGTTGCAAACCACTTGCCTCTTGACGACCCAGTAGAGTACGGCCTATCTGAGGCAAGCCACCCGACTGCCAACCTTATTGAGAGTTGGTGGTCGGATGGCTTTTTCCTAACCGTCTGTTACTGCCTGGCAAATATATCCTGGAGATGAGGGTCAGTATAAATAGCAACAAGCATTGGCTTAGCCAGGACGTCTCGCCTTTGGAACCTTATAAGTGTTTAGCCGTGCAGCAAACAAGCTGTGAGTTTACAAACATCAGAAATAGACAGGGCAACCGGTCACATTTTGTGCAACAGCGGTAGTTGCGCTGGACAATTATTTTACGTGTGTGTTCTTGAAGCTTTGTGATCTAACGATACTTATGAAATATTCAGCCTGTACTAAGGCTATCGTCATTTGTCTCCACAAGGGCATCAGTAGCTTCCAAAGGTGGCGCATGGAAAAGACAGTGGTGCACGAGCAATCTGTAAACACAGCTTCTCTCAGTTTGAAGCAACATTAAGAACCTACACTTTAGTTTAACTGTGCACACTACCCAAATAAAGCTGTTTATTTTACTGCAAACGTTTTTGCAACTTTGCATAGCATCTTAAATATCTCAATGGCTGTTTTTTAACGTAGTTCCATTTTTTCCGAAGGAAATATAACCTTTAAATTGTTAATTTACTGTGGTCAAAATTCATTTTGAAGAACTATCTCTGCCGTACACACTTGGGGTTTGAGATAGCCGACAAATTATTAGCAGATTAACAACTTCTTTGTGACAAGCTTCACATCTGGTAATTTAAGGCAGTCCATGCAATGTTTAAAAACAAAACTCATGTGCAAGTCGGACCAGCGATATAGATCTTTACAGCTATGCTAAGTTTCTCTTTCATGTATCATTGGTATCACCTTTCTAAAAACAAGTACCTTCTTATCTGGCCACTCCAGCTCCTGACAATCACCTTGCAACAAACCATAGCCAAAGGCTTAATAAAAAAATACTCTTTTTCACCTTTTGAAGCACTC